>NC_139554.1:129152185-129653185 GCF_965112155.1 Podarcis liolepis
TGCAAATTCTCCCATGAAAGGTTTGGCGGTGGAAACAGAATTCTTTTTGTCATAGGAAATGAAATCAGCCCTCGAAGACAAAACCTGTGGGGAAAAAATTTTCTAAGCCCCGGGGTCACAATTTCAGCAAAAATATGAAATTCTCCAATTCTCTCAAAAATGGTGCCAAACTGTTGCAAATTCTCCCATGAAAGGTTTGGCGGTGGAAACAGAAGGCTTTTTGTGATAGGAAATGAAATCAGCCCTCGACAACTTTACCTGTGGAAAAAAAAAATTCTAAGCCCCGGGGTCACAATTTCAGCAAAAATCTGAAATTCTCCAATTCTCTCAAAAATGGTGCCAAACTGTTCCAAATTCTACCCTGAAATGTTTGGCGGTGGAAACAGAAGGCTTTTTGTCATAGGAAATGAAATCAGCCCTCGACAACTTTACCTGTGAAAAAAAAAATTCTAAGCCCCGGGGTCACAATTTCAGCAAAAATCTGAAATTCTCCAATTCTCTCAAAAATGGTGCCAAACTGTTGCAAATTCTCCCATGAAATGTTTGGCGGTGGAAACAGAAGTCTTTTTGTCATAGGAAATGAAATCAGCCCTCAAAGACAAAACCTGTGGGGAAAAAATTTTCTGAGCCCCGGGGTCACAATTTCAGCAAAAACCTGAAATTCTCCAATTCTCTCAAAAATGGTGCCAAACTGTTGCAAATTCTCCCCTGAAAGGTTTGGCGGTGGAAACAGAAGGCTTTTTGTCATAGGAAATGAAATCAGCCCTCGAAGACAAAACCTGTGGGAAAAAAATTTTCTAAGCCCCGGGGTCACAATTTCATCAAAAATCTGAAATTCTCCAATTCTCTCAAAAATGGTGCCAAACTGTTCCACATTCTCCCCTGAAAGGTTTGGCGGTGGAAACAGAAGGCTTTTTGTCATAGGAAATGAAATCAGCCCTCGACAACTTTACCTGTGAAAAAAAAAAAATTCTAAGCCCCGGGGTCACAATTTCAGCAAAAATCTGAAATTCTCCAATTCTCTCAAAAATGGTGCCAAACTGTTCCAAATTCTCCCCAGAAAGGTTTGGCGGTGCAAACAGAAGTCTTTTTGTCATAGGAAATGAAATCAGCCCTCGAAGACAAAACCTGTGGGGAAAAAAATTTCTAAGCCCCGGGGTCACAATTTCAGCAAAAATCTGAAATTCTCCAATTCTCTCAAAAATGGTGCCAAACTGTTGCAAATTCTCCCATGAAAAGTTTGGCGGTGGAAACAGAAGTCTTTTTGTCATAGGAAATGAAATCAGCCCTCGAAGACAAAACCTGTGGGGAAAAAATTTTCTAAGCCCCGGGGTCACAATTTCAGCAAAAATCTGAAATTCTCCAATTCTCTCAAAAATGGTGCCAAACTGTTCCAAATTCTCCCCTGAAAGGTTTGGCGGTGGAAACAGAAGGCTTTTTGTCATAGGAAATGAAATCAGCCCTCGAAGACAAAACCTGTGGGGAAAAAAAATTCTAAGCCCCGGGGTCACAACTTCAGCAAAAATCTGAAATTCTCCAATTCTCTCAAAAATGGTGCCAAACTGTTGCAAATTCTCCCATGAAAGGTTTGGCGGTGGAAACAGAAGTCTTTTTGTCATAGGAAATGAAATCAGCCCTCGAAGACAAAACCTGTGGGAAAAAAATTTTCTAAGCCCCGGAGGTCACAATTTCAGGAAAAATCTGAAATTCTCCAATTCTCTCAAAAATGGTGCCAAACTGTTCCAAATTCTCCCGTGAAAGGTTTGGCGGTGGAAACAGAAGGCTTTTTGTCATAGGAAATGAAATCAGCCCTCGACAACTTTACCTGTGAAAAAAAAAATTCTAAGCCCCGGGTTCACAATTTCAGCAAAAATCTGAAATTCTCCAATTCTCTCAAAAATGGTGCCAAACTGTTGCAAATTCTCCCATGAAAGGTTTGGCGGTGGAAACAGAAGTCTTTTTGTCATAGGAAATGAAATCAGCCCTCGAAGACAAAACCTGTGGGGAAAAAATTTTCTAAGCCCCGGGGTCACAATTTCAGCAAAAATCTGAAATTCTCCAATTCTCTCAAAAATGGTGCCAAACTGTTCCAAATTCTCCCCTGAAAGGTTTGGCGGTGGAAACAGAAGGCTTTTTGTCATAGGAAATGAAATCAGCCCTCGAAGACAAAACCTGTGGGAAAAAAATTTTCTAAGCCCCGGGGTCACAATTTCAGCAAAAATCTGAAATTCTCCAATTCTCTCAAAAATGGTGCCAAACTGTTCCAAATTCTCCCATGAAAGGTTTGGCGGTGGAAACAGAAGGCTTTTTGTCATAGGAAAGGAAATCAGCCCTCGACAACTTTACCTGTAAAAAAAAAAAATTCTAAGCCCCGGGGTCACAACTTCAGCAAAAATCTGAAATTCTCCAATTCTCTCAAAAATGGTGCCAAACTGTTGCAAATTCTCCCATGAAAGGTTTGGCGGTGGAAACAGAATTCTTTTTGTCATAGGAAATGAAATCAGCCCTCGAAGACAAAACCTGTGGGGAAAAAATTTTCTAAGCCCCGGGGTCACAATTTCAGCAAAAATATGAAATTCTCCAATTCTCTCAAAAATGGTGCCAAACTGTTGCAAATTCTCCCCTGAAAGGTTTGGCGGTGGAAACAGAAGGCTTTTTGTCATAGGAAATGAAATCAGCCCTCGAAGACAAAACCTGTGGGGAAAAAAAATTCTAAGCCCCGGGGTCACAATTTCAGCAAAAATCTGAAATTCTCCAATTCTCTCAAAAATGGTGCCAAACTGTTCCAAATTCTCCCATGAAAGGTTTGGCGGTGGAAACAGAAGTCTTTTTGTCATAGGAAATGAAATCAGCCCTCGAAGACAAAACCTGTGGGAAAAAAATTTTCTAAGCCCCGGAGGTCACAATTTCAGGAAAAATCTGAAATTCTCCAATTCTCTCAAAAATGGTGCCAAACTGTTCCAAATTCTCCCGTGAAAGGTTTGGCGGTGGAAACAGAAGGCTTTTTGTCATAGGAAATGAAATCAGCCCTCGACAACTTTACCTGTGAAAAAAAAAATTCTAAGCCCCGGGTTCACAATTTCAGCAAAAATCTGAAATTCTCCAATTCTCTCAAAAATGGTGCCAAACTGTTGCAAATTCTCCCATGAAAGGTTTGGCGGTGGAAACAGAAGTCTTTTTGTCATAGGAAATGAAATCAGCCCTCGAAGACAAAACCTGTGGGGAAAAAATTTTCTAAGCCCCGGGGTCACAATTTCAGCAAAAATATGAAATTCTCCAATTCTCTCAAAAATGGTGCCAAACTGTTGCAAATTCTCCCATGAAAGGTTTGGCGGTGGAAACAGAAGGCTTTTTGTGATAGGAAATGAAATCAGCCCTCGACAACTTTACCTGTGGAAAAAAAAAATTCTAAGCCCCGGGGTCACAATTTCAGCAAAAATCTGAAATTCTCCAATTCTCTCAAAAATGGTGCCAAACTGTTCCAAATTCTACCCTGAAATGTTTGGCGGTGGAAACAGAAGGCTTTTTGTCATAGGAAATGAAATCAGCCCTCGACAACTTTACCTGTGAAAAAAAAAATTCTAAGCCCCGGGGTCACAATTTCAGCAAAAATCTGAAATTCTCCAATTCTCTCAAAAATGGTGCCAAACTGTTGCAAATTCTCCCCTGAAAGGTTTGGCGGTGGAAACAGAAGACTTTTTGTCATAGGAAATGAAATCAGCCCTCGACAAGTTTACCTGTGAAAAAAAAAAATTCTAAGCCCCGGGGTCACAACTTCAGCAAAAATCTGAAATTCTCCAATTCTCTCAAAAATGGTGCCAAACTGTTGCAAATTCTCCCATGAAATGTTTGGCGGTGGAAACAGAAGTCTTTTTGTCATAGGAAATGAAATCAGCCCTCGAAGACAAAACCTGTGGGGAAAAAATAAATTGAGCCCCGGGGTCACAATTTCAGCAAAAACCTGAAATTCTCCAATTCTCTCAAAAATGGTGCCAAACTGTTGCAAATTCTCCCCTGAAAGGTTTGGCGGTGGAAACAGAAGGCTTTTTGTCATAGGAAATGAAATCAGCCCTCGAAGACAAAACCTGTGGGAAAAATTTTTACTAAGCCCCGGGGTCACAATTTCAGCAAAAATATGAAATTCTCCAATTCTCTCAAAAATGGTGCCAAACTGTTGCAAATTCTCCCATGAAAGGTTTGGCGGTGGAAACAGAAGGCTTTTTGTGATAGGAAATGAAATCAGCCCTCGACAACTTTACCTGTGGAAAAAAAAAATTCTAAGCCCCGGGGTCACAATTTCAGCAAAAATCTGAAATTCTCCAATTCTCTCAAAAATGGTGCCAAACTGTTCCAAATTCTACCCTGAAATGTTTGGCGGTGGAAACAGAAGGCTTTTTGTCATAGGAAATGAAATCAGCCCTCGACAACTTTACCTGTGAAAAAAAAAATTATAAGCCCCGGGGTCACAATTTCAGCAAAAATCTGAAATTCTCCAATTCTCTCAAAAATGGTGCCAAACTGTTGCAAATTCTCCCCTGAAAGGTTTGGCGGTGGAAACAGAAGGCTTTTTGTCATAGGAAATGAAATCAGCCCTCGAAGACAAAACCTGTGGGGAAAAAAAAATTCTAAGACCCGGGGTCACAACTTCAGCAAAAATCTGAAATTCTCCAATTCTCTCAAAAATGGTGCCAAACTGTTCCAAATTCTCCCATGAAAGGTTTGGCGGTGGAAACAGAAGTCTTTTTGTCATAGGAAATGAAATCAGCCCTCGAAGAAAAAACCTGTGGGGAAAAAATTTTCTAAGCCCCGGGGTCACAATTTCAGCAAAAATATGAAATTCTCCAATTCTCCCAAAAATGGTGCCAAACTGTTGCAAATTCTCCCATGAAAGGTTTGGCGGTGGAAACAGAAGGCTTTTTGTGATAGGAAATGAAATCAGCCCTCGACAACTTTACCTGTGGGAAAAAAAAAATTCTAAGCCCCGGGGTCACAATTTCAGCAAAAATCTGAAATTCTCCAATTCTCTCAAAAATGGTGCCAAACTGTTCCAAATTCAACCCTGAAATGTTTGGCGGTGGAAACAGAAGGCTTTTTGTCATAGGAAATGAAATCAGCCCTCGACAACTTTACCTGTGAAAAAAAAAATTCTAAGCCCCGGGGTCACAATTTTAGCAAAAATCTGAAATTCTCCAATTCTCTCAAAAATGGTGCCAAACTGTTGCAAATTCTCCCATGAAAGGTTTGGCGGTGGAAACAGAAGTCTTTTTGTCATAGGAAATGAAATCAGCCCTCGAAGAAAAAACCTGTGGGGAAAAAATTTTCTAAGCCCCGGGGTCACAATTTCAGCAAAAATATGAAATTCTCCAATTCTCCCAAAAATGGTGCCAAACTGTTGCAAATTCTCCCATGAAAGGTTTGGCGGTGGAAACAGAAGGCTTTTTGTGATAGGAAATGAAATCAGCCCTCGACAACTTTACCTGTGGAAAAAAAAAATTCTAAGCCCCGGGGTCACAATTTCAGCAAAAATCTGAAATTCTCCAATTCTCTCAAAAATGGTGCCAAACTGTTCCAAATTCAACCCTGAAATGTTTGGCGGTGGAAACAGAAGGCTTTTTGTCATAGGAAATGAAATCAGCCCTCGACAACTTTACCTGTGAAAAAAAAAATTCTAAGCCCCGGGGTCACAATTTTAGCAAAAATCTGAAATTCTCCAATTCTCTCAAAAATGGTGCCAAACTGTTGCAAATTCTCCCCTGAAAGGTTTGGCGGTGGAAACAGAAGTCTTTTTGTCATAGGAAATGAAATCAGCCCTCGAAGACAAAAGCTGTGGGGAAAAAAAATTTCTAAGCCCCGGGGTCACAATTTCAGCAAAAATCTGAAATTCTCCAATTCTCTCAAAAATGGTGCCAAACTGTTCCAAATTCTCCCCTGAAAGGTTTGGCGGTGGAAACAGAAGACTTTTTGTCATAGGAAATGAAATCAGCCCTCGACAACTTTACCTGTGAAAAAAAAAATTCTAAGCCCCGGGGTCACAATTTCAGCAAAAATCTGAAATTCTACCAATTCTCTCAAAAATGGTGCCAAACTGTTGTAAATTCTCCCATGAAAGGTTTGGCGGTGGAAACAGAAGTCTTTTTGTCATAGGAAATGAAATCAGCCCTCGAAGACAAAACCTGTGGGAAAAAATTTTTCTAAGCCCCGGGGTCACAATTTCAGCAAAAATCTGAAATTCTCCAATTCTCTCAAAAATGGTGCCAAACTGTTCCAAATTCTCCCCTGAAAGATTTGGCGGTGGAAACAGAAGGCTTTTTGTCATAGGAAATGAAATCAGCCCTCGACAACTTTACCTGTGAAAAAAAATTCTAAGCCCCGGGGTCACAATTTCAGCAAAAATCTGAAATTCTCCAATTCTCTCAAAAATGGTGCCAAACTGTTGCAAATTCTCCCATAAAAGGTTTGGCGGTGGAAACAGAAGTCTTTTTGTCATAGGAAATGAAATCAGCCCTCGAAGACAAAACCTGTGGGAAAAAAAATTCTAAGCCCCGGGGTCACAATTTCAGCAAAAATCTGAAATTCTCCAATTCTCTCAAAAATGGTGCCAAACTGTTCCACATTCTCCCCTGAAAGGTTTGGCGGTGGAAACAGAAGGCTTTTTGTCATAGGAAATGAAATCAGCCCTCAACAACTTTACCTGTGAAAAAAAAAAATTCTAAGCCCCGGGGTCACAATTTCAGCAAAAATCTGAAATTCTCCAATTCTCTCAAAAATGGTGCCAAACTGTTGCAAATTCTCCCATGAAAGGTTTGGCGGTGGAAACAGAAGTCTTTTTGTCATAGGAAATGAAATCAGCCCTCGAAGACAAAACCTGTGGAAAAAATTTTTCTAAGCCCCGGGGTAACAATTTCAGCAAAAATCTGAAATTCTCCAATTCTCTCAAAAATGGTGCCAAACTGTTCCAAATTCTCCCCAGAAAGGTTTGGCGGTGCAAACAGAAGTCTTTTTGTCATAGGAAATGAAATCAGCCCTCGAAGACAAAACCTGTGGGGAAAAAATTTTCTAAGCCCCGGGGTCACAATTTCAGCAAAAATCTGAAATTCTCCAATTCTCTCAAAAATGGTGCCAAACTGTTGCAAATTCTCCCCTGAAAGGTTTGGCGGTGGAAACAGAAGGCTTTTTGTCATAGGAAATGAAATCAGCCCTCGAAGACAAAACCTGTGAGGAAAAAATTTTCTAAGCCCCGGGGTCACAATTTCAGCAAAAACCTGAAATTCTCCAATTCTCTCAAAAATGGTGCCAAACTGTTGCAAATTCTCCCCTGAAAGGTTTGGCGGTGGAAACAGAAGGCTTTTTGTCATAGGAAATGAAATCAGCCCTCGACAACTTTACCTGTGAAAAAAAAAAATTCTAAGCCCCGGGGTCACAATTTCAGCAAAAATCTGAAATTCTCCAATTCTCTCAAAAATGGTGCCAAACTGTTGCAAATTCTCCCATGAAAGGTTTGGCGGTGGAAACAGAAGTCTTTTTGTCATAGGAAATGAAATCAGCCCTCGAAGACAAAAGCTGTGGGAAAAAAAATTTCTAAGCCCCGGGGTCACAATTTCAGCAAAAATCTGAAATTCTCCAATTCTCTCAAAAATGGTGCCAAACTGTTCCAAATTCTCCCCTGAAAGGTTTGGCGGTGGAAACAGAAGACTTTTTGTCATAGGAAATGAAATCAGCCCTTGACAACTTTACCTGTGAAAAAAAAAATTCTAAGCCCCGGGGTCACAATTTCAGCAAAAATCTGAAATTCTACCAATTCTCTCGAAAATGGTTCCAAACTGTTGCAAATTCTCCCATGAAAGGTTTGGCGGTGGAAACAGAAGTCTTTTTGTCATAGGAAATGAAATCAGCCCTCGAAGACAAAACCTGTGGGAAAAAATTTTTCTAAGCCCCGGGGTCACAATTTCAGCAAAAATCTGAAATTCTCCAATTCTCTCAAAAATGGTGCCAAACTGTTCCAAATTCTCCCCTGAAAGATTTGGCGGTGGAAACAGAAGTCTTTTTGTCATAGGAAATGAAATCAGCCGTCGACAACTTTACCTGTGAAAAAAAATTCTAAGCCCCGGGGTCACAATTTCAGCAAAAATCTGAAATTCTCCAATTCTCTCAAAAATGGTGCCAAACTGTTCCAAATTCTCCCCTGAAAGGTTTGGCGGTGGAAACAGAAGACTTTTTGTCATAGGAAATGAAATCAGCCCTCGACAACTTTACCTGTGGGAAAAAAAAGTTCTAAGCCCCGGGGTCACAATTTCAGCAAAAATCTGAAATTCTACCAATTCTCTCAAAAATGGTGCCAAACTGTTGCAAATTCTCCCATGAAAGGTTTGGCGGTGGAAACAGAAGGCTCTTTGTCATAGGAAATGAAATCAGCCCTCGACAACTTTACCTGTGAAAAAAAAAATTCTAAGCCCCAGGGTCACAATTTCAGCAAAAATCTGAAATTCTCCAATTCTCTCAAAAATCTTGCCAAACTGTTGCAAATTCTCCCCTGAAAGGTTTGGCGGTGGAAACAGAAGTCTTTTTGTCATAGGAAATGAAATCAGCCCTCGAAGACAAAACCTGTGGGGAAAAAATTTTCTAAGCCCCGGGGTCACAATTTCAGCAAAAATCTGAAATTCTCCAATTCTCTCAAAAATGGTGCCAAACTGTTCCAAATTCTCCCCTGAAAGATTTGGCGGTGGAAACAGAAGGCTTTTTGTCATAGGAAATGAAATCAGCCCTCGAAGACAAAACCTGTGGGAAAAAATTTTACTAAGCCCCGGGGTCACAATTTCAGCAAAAACCTGAAATCCTCCAATTCTCTCAAAAATGGTGCCAAACTGTTGCAAATTCTCCCATAAAAGGTTTGGCGGTGGAAACAGAAGTCTTTTTGTCATAGGAAATGAAATCAGCCCTCGAAGACAAAAGCTGTGGGAAAAAAATTTTCTAAGCCCCGGGGTCACAATTTCAGCAAAAATCTGAAATTCTCCAATTCTCTCAAAAATGGTGCCAAACTGTTCCAAATTCTCCCCTGAAAGGTTTGGCGGTGGAAACAGAAGACTTTTTGTCATAGGAAATGAAATCAGCCCTCGACAAGTTTACCTGTGGAAAAAAAAAATTCTAAGCCCCGGGGTCACAATTTCAGCAAAAATCTGAAATCCTCCAATTCTCTCAAAAATGGTGCCAAACTGTTGCAAATTCTCCCATGAAATGTTTGGCGGTGGAAACAGAAGTCTTTTTGTCATAGGAAATGAAATCAGCCCTCGAAGACAAAACCTGTGGGAAAAATTTTTTCTAAGCCCCGGGGTCACAATTTCAGCAAAAATCTGAAATTCTCCAATTCTCTCAAAAATGGTGCCAAACTGTTCCAAATTCTACCGTGAAATGTTTGGCGGTGGAAACAGAAGGCTTTTTGTCATAGGAAATGAAATCAGCCCTCGAAGACAAAACCTGTGGGGAAAAAATTTTCTAAGCCCCGGGGTCACAATTTCAGCAAAAATCTGAAATTCTCCAATTCTCTCAAAAATGGTGCCAAACTGTTCCAAATTCTCCCCTGAAAGGTTTGGCGGTGGAAACAGAAGACTTTTTGTCATAGGAAATGAAATCAGCCCTCGACAACTTTACCTGTGGAAAAAAAAAGTTCTAAGCCCCGGGGTCACAATTTCAGCAAAAATCTGAAATTCTACCAATTCTCTCAAAAATGGTGCCAAACTGTTGCAAATTCTCCCATGAAAGGTTTGGCGGTGGAAACAGAAGGCTCTTTGTCATAGGAAATGAAATCAGCCCTCGACAACTTTACCTGTGAAAAAAAAAATTCTAAGCCCCAGGGTCACAATTTCAGCAAAAATCTGAAATTCTCCAATTCTCTCAAACATCTTGCCAAACTGTTGCAAATTCTCCCCTGAAAGGTTTGGCGGTGGAAACAGAAGTCTTTTTGTCATAGGAAATGAAATCAGCCCTCGAAGACAAAACCTGTGGGGAAAAAATTTTCTAAGCCCCGGGGTCACAATTTCAGCAAAAATCTGAAATTCTCCAATTCTCTCAAAAATGGTGCCAAACTGTTGCAAATTCTCCCATGAAAGATTTGGCGGTGGAAACAGAAGGCTTTTTGTCATAGGAAATGAAATCAGCCCTCGAAGACAAAACCTGTGGGAAAAAATTTTACTAAGCCCCGGGGTCACAATTTCAGCAAAAACCTGAAATCCTCCAATTCTCTCAAAAATGGTGCCAAACTGTTGCAAATTCTCCCATAAAAGGTTTGGCGGTGGAAACAGAAGTCTTTTTGTCATAGGAAATGAAATCAGCCCTCGAAGACAAAAGCTGTGGGAAAAAAATTTTCTAAGCCCCGGGGTCACAATTTCAGCAAAAATCTGAAATTCTCCAATTCTCTCAAAAATGGTGCCAAACTGTTCCAAATTCTCCCCTGAAAGGTTTGGCGGTGGAAACAGAAGACTTTTTGTCATAGGAAATGAAATCAGCCCTCGACAAGTTTACCTGTGGAAAAAAAAAAATTCTAAGCCCCGGGGTCACAATTTCAGCAAAAATTTGAAATCCTCCAATTCTCTCAAAAATGGTGCCAAACTGTTCCAAATTCTCCCCTGAAAGGTTTGGCGGTGGAAACAGAAGGCTTTTTGTCAATGGAAATGAAATCAGCCCTCGAAGACAAAACCTGTGGCGAAAAAATTTTCTAAGCCCCGGGGTCACAATTTCAGCAAAAATCTGAAATTCTACCAATTCTCTCAAAAATGGTGCCAAACTGTTGCAAATTCTCCCATGAAAGGTTTGGCGGTGGAAACAGAAGGCTCTTTGTCATAGGAAATGAAATCAGCCCTCGACAACTTTACCTGTGAAAAAAAAAATTCTAAGCCCCAGGGTCACAATTTCAGCAAAAATCTGAAATTCTCCAATTCTCTCAAACATCTTGCCAAACTGTTGCAAATTCTCCCCTGAAAGGTTTGGCGGTGGAAACAGAAGTCTTTTTGTCATAGGAAATGAAATCAGCCCTCGAAGACAAAACCTGTGGGGAAAAAATTTTCTAAGCCCCGGGGTCACAATTTCAGCAAAAATCTGAAATTCTCCAATTCTCTCAAAAATGGTGCCAAACTGTTCCAAATTCTCCCCTGAAAGATTTGGCGGTGGAAACAGAAGGCTTTTTGTCATAGGAAATGAAATCAGCCCTCGAAGACAAAACCTGTGGGAAAAAATTTTACTAAGCCCCGGGGTCACAATTTCAGCAAAAACCTGAAATCCTCCAATTCTCTCAAAAATGGTGCCAAACTGTTGCAAATTCTCCCATAAAAGGTTTGGCGGTGGAAACAGAAGTCTTTTTGTCATAGGAAATGAAATCAGCCCTCGAAGACAAAAGCTGTGGGAAAAAAATTTTCTAAGCCCCGGGGTCACAATTTCAGCAAAAATCTGAAATTCTCCAATTCTCTCAAAAATGGTGCCAAACTGTTCCAAATTCTCCCCTGAAAGGTTTGGCGGTGGAAACAGAAGACTTTTTGTCATAGGAAATGAAATCAGCCCTCGACAAGTTTACCTGTGGAAAAAAAAAAATTCTAAGCCCCGGGGTCACAATTTCAGCAAAAATCTGAAATCCTCCAATTCTCTCAAAAATGGTGCCAAACTGTTGCAAATTCTCCCATGAAATGTTTGGCGGTGGAAACAGAAGTCTTTTTGTCATAGGAAATGAAATCAGCCCTCGAAGACAAAACCTGTGGGAAAAATTTTTTCTAAGCCCCGGGGTCACAATTTCAGCAAAAATCTGAAATTCTCCAATTCTCTCAAAAATGGTGCCAAACTGTTCCAAATTCTACCGTGAAATGTTTGGCGGTGGAAACAGAAGGCTTTTTGTCATAGGAAATGAAATCAGCCCTCGAAGACAAAACCTGTGGGGAAAAAATTTTCTAAGCCCCGGGGTCACAATTTCAGCAAAAATCTGAAATTCTCCAATTCTCTCAAAAATGGTGCCAAACTGTTCCAAATTCTCCCCTGAAAGGTTTGGCGGTGGAAACAGAAGACTTTTTGTCATAGGAAATGAAATCAGCCCTCGACAACTTTACCTGTGGAAAAAAAAAGTTCTAAGCCCCGGGGTCACAATTTCAGCAAAAATCTGAAATTCTACCAATTCTCTCAAAAATGGTGCCAAACTGTTGCAAATTCTCCCATGAAAGGTTTGGCGGTGGAAACAGAAGGCTCTTTGTCATAGGAAATGAAATCAGCCCTCGACAACTTTACCTGTGAAAAAAAAAATTCTAAGCCCCAGGGTCACAATTTCAGCAAAAATCTGAAATTCTCCAATTCTCTCAAACATCTTGCCAAACTGTTGCAAATTCTCCCCTGAAAGGTTTGGCGGTGGAAACAGAAGTCTTTTTGTCATAGGAAATGAAATCAGCCCTCGAAGACAAAACCTGTGGGAAAAAAATTTTCTAAGCCCCGGGGTCACAATTTCAGCAAAAATCTGAAATTCTCCAATTCTCTCAAAAATGGTGCCAAACTGTTGCAAATTCTCCCATGAAAGATTTGGCGGTGGAAACAGAAGGCTTTTTGTCATAGGAAATGAAATCAGCCCTCGACAAGTTTACCTGTGGAAAAAAAAAAATTCTAAGCCCCGGGGTCACAATTTCAGCAAAAATCTGAAATTCTCCAATTCTCTCAAAAATGGTGCCAAACTGTTCCAAATTCTCCCCTGAAAGGTTTGGCGGTGGAAACAGAAGGCTTTTTGTCAATGGAAATGAAATCAGCCCTCGAAGACAAAACCTGTGGCGAAAAAATTTTCTAAGCCCCGGGGTCACAATTTCAGCAAAAATCTGAAATTCTCCAATTCTCTCAAAAATGGTGCCAAACTGTTCCAAATTCTCCCATGAAAGGTTTGGCGGTGGAAACAGAAGGCTTTTTGTCATAGGAAATGAAATCAGCCCTCGAAGACAAAACCTGTGGGAAAAAATTTTTCTAAGCCCCGGGGTCACAATTTCAGCAAAAATCTGAAATTCTCCAATTCTCTCAAAAATGGTGCCAAACTGTTCCAAATTCTCCCCTGAAAGATTTGGCGGTGGAAACAGAAGGCTTTTTGTCATAGGAAATGAAATCAGCCCTCGACAACTTTACCTGTGAAAAAAAATTCTAAGCCCCGGGGTCACAATTTCAGCAAAAATCTGAAATTCTCCAATTCTCTCAAAAATGGTGCCAAACTGTTGCAAATTCTCCCATAAAAGGTTTGGCGGTGGAAACAGAAGTCTTTTTGTCATAGGAAATGAAATCAGCCCTCGAAGACAAAACCTGTGGGGACAAAATTTTCTAAGCCCCGGGGTCACAATTTCAGCAAAAATCTGAAATTCTCCAATTCTCTCAAAAATGGTGCCAAACTGTTGCAAATTCTCCCATGAAAGGTTTGGCGGTGGAAACAGAAGGCTTTTTGTCATAGGAAATGAAATCAGCCCTCGAAGACAAAACCTGTGAGGAAAAAATTTTCTAAGCCCCGGGGTCACAATTTCAGCAAAAACCTGAAATTCTCCAATTCTCTCAAAAATGGTGCCAAACTGTTCCAAATTCTCCCCTGAAAGGTTTGGCGGTGGAAACAGAAGGCTTTTTGTCATAGGAAATGAAATCAGCCCTCGAAGACAAAACCTGTGGGAAAAAAATTTTCTAAGCCCTGGGGTCACAATTTCAGCAAAAATCTGAAATTCTCCAATTCTCTCAAAAATGGTGCCAAACTGTTCCACATTCTCCCCTGAAAGGTTTGGCGGTGGAAACAGAAGGCTTTTTGTAATAGGAAATGAAATCAGCCCTCGACAACTTTACCTGTGAAAAAAAAAAATTCTAAGCCCCGGGGTCACAATTTCAGCAAAAATCTGAAATTCTACCAATTCTCTCAAAAATGGTGCCAAACTGTTCCAAATTCTCCCATGAAAGGTTTGGCGGTGGAAACAGAAGGCTTTTTGTCATAGGAAATGAAATCAGCCCTCGAAGACAAAACCTGTGGGAAAAATTTTTTCTAAGCCCCGGGGTCACAATTTCAGCAAAAATCTGAAATTCTCCAATTCTCTCAAAAATGGTGCCAAACTGTTCCAAATTCTCCCCTGAAAGATTTGGCGGTGGAAACAGAAGGCTTTTTGTCATAGGAAATGAAATCAGCCCTCGACAACTTTACCTGTGAAAAAAAATTCTAAGCCCCGGGGTCACAATTTCAGCAAAAATCTGAAATTCTCCAATTCTCTCAAAAATGGTGCCAAACTGTTGCAAATTCTCCCATAAAAGGTTTGGCGGTGGAAACAGAAGTCTTTTTGTCATAGGAAATGAAATCAGCCCTCGAAGACAAAACCTGTGGGGACAAAATTTTCTAAGCCCCGGGGTCACAATTTCAGCAAAAATCTGAAATTCTCCAATTCTCTCAAAAATGGTGCCAAACTGTTGCAAATTCTCCCATGAAAGGTTTGGCGGTGGAAACAGAAGGCTTTTTGTCATAGGAAATGAAATCAGCCCTCGAAGACAAAACCTGTGAGGAAAAAATTTTCTAAGCCCCGGGGTCACAATTTCAGCAAAAACCTGAAATTCTCCAATTCTCTCAAAAATGGTGCCAAACTGTTCCAAATTCTCCCCTGAAAGGTTTGGCGGTGGAAACAGAAGGCTTTTTGTCATAGGAAATGAAATCAGCCCTCGAAGACAAAACCTGTGGGAAAAAAATTTTCTAAGCCCTGGGGTCACAATTTCAGCAAAAATCTGAAATTCTCCAATTCTCTCAAAAATGGTGCCAAACTGTTCCACATTCTCCCCTGAAAGGTTTGGCGGTGGAAACAGAAGGCTTTTTGTAATAGGAAATGAAATCAGCCCTCGACAACTTTACCTGTGAAAAAAAAAAATACTAAGCCCCGGGGTCACAATTTCAGCAAAAATCTGAAATTCTACCAATTCTCTCAAAAATGGTGCCAAACTGTTCCAAATTCTCCCATGAAAGGTTTGGCGGTGGAAACAGAAGGCTTTTTGTCATAGGAAATGAAATCAGCCCTCGAAGACAAAACCTGTGGGAAAAATTTTTTCTAAGCCCCGGGGTCACAATTTCAGCAAAAATCTGAAATTCTCCAATTCTCTCAAAAATGGTGCCAAACTGTTCCAAATTCTCCCCTGAAAGATTTGGCGGTGGAAACAGAAGGCTTTTTGTCATAGGAAATGAAATCAGCCCTCGACAACTTTACCTGTGAAAAAAAATTCTAAGCCCCGGGGTCACAATTTCAGCAAAAATCTGAAATTCTCCAATTCTCTCAAAAATGGTGCCAAACTGTTGCAAATTCTCCCATAAAAGGTTTGGCGGTGGAAACAGAAGTCTTTTTGTCATAGGAAATGAAATCAGCCCTCGAAGACAAAACCTGTGGGGACAAAATTTTCTAAGCCCCGGGGTCACAATTTCAGCAAAAATCTGAAATTCTCCAATTCTCTCAAAAATGGTGCCAAACTGTTGCAAATTCTCCCATGAAAGGTTTGGCGGTGGAAACAGAAGGCTTTTTGTCATAGGAAATGAAATCAGCCCTCGAAGACAAAACCTGTGAGGAAAAAATTTTCTAAGCCCCGGGGTCACAATTTCAGCAAAAACCTGAAATTCTCCAATTCTCTCAAAAATGGTGCCAAACTGTTGCAAATTCTCCCCTGAAAGGTTTGGCGGTGGAAACAGAAGGCTTTTTGTCATAGGAAATGAAATCAGCCCTCGAAGACAAAACCTGTGGGAAATAAATTTTCTAACCCCTGGGGTCACAATTTCAGCAAAAATCTTCAATTCTCCAATTCTCTCAAAAATGGTGCCAAACTGTTCCACATTCTCCCCTGAAAGGTTTGGCGGTGGAAACAGAAGGCTTTTTGTAATAGGAAATGAAATCAGCCCTCGACAACTTTACCTGTGAAAAAAAAAAATTCTAAGCCCCGGGGTCACAATTTCAGCAAAAATCTGAAATTCTCCAATTCTCTCAAAAATGGTGCCAAACTGTTCCAAATTCTCCCCAGAAAGGTTTGGCGGTGCAAACAGAAGTCTTTTTGTCATAGGAAATGAAATCAGCCCTCGAAGACAAAACCTGTGGGGAAAAAAATTTCTAAGCCCCGGGGTCACAATTTCAGCAAAAATCTGAAATTCTCCAATTCTCTCAAAAATGGTGCCAAACTGTTGCAAATTCTCCCATGAAAGGTTTGGCGGTGGAAACAGAAGGCTTTTTGTCATAGGAAATGAAATCAGCCCTCGAAGACAAAACCTGTGGGGAAAAAATTTTCTAAGCCCCGGGGTCACAATTTCAGCAAAAACCTGAAATTCTCCAATTCTCTCAAAAATGGTGCCAAACTGTTCCAAATTCTCCCCTGAAAGGTTTGGCGGTGGAAACAGAAGGCTTTTTGTCATAGGAAATGAAATCAGCCCTCGAAGACAAAACCTGTGGGGAAAAAAAATTCTAAGCCCCCGGGGTCACAACTTCAGCAAAAATCTGAAATTCTCCAATTCTCTCAAAAATGGTGCCAAACTGTTGCAAATTCTCCCATGAAAGGTTTGGCGGTGGAAACAGAAGTCTTTTTGTCATAGGAAATGAAATCAGCCCTCGAAGACAAAACCTGTGGGAAAAAAATTTTCTAAGCCCCGGGGCCACAATTTCAGCAAAAATCTGCAATTCTCCAATTCTCTCAAAAATGGTGCCACACTGTTCCAAATTCTCCCATGAAAGGTTTGGCGGTGGAAACAGAAGGCTTTTTGTCATAGGAAATGAAATCAGCCCTCGACAACTTTACCTGTAAAAAAAAAAAATTCTAAGCCCCGGGGTCACAACTTCAGCAAAAATCTGAAATTCTCCAATTCTCTCAAAAATGGTGCCAAACTGTTGCAAATTCTCCCATGAAAGGTTTGGTGGTGGAAACAGAAGTCTTTTTGTCATAGGAAATGAAATCAGCCCTCGAAGACAAAACCTGTGGGGACAAAATTTTCTAAGCCCCGGGGTCACAATTTCAGCAAAAATCTGAAATTCTCCAATTCTCTCAAAAATGGTGCCAAACTGTTCCAAATTCTCCCCTGAAAGGTTTGGCGGTGGAAACAGAAGGCTTTTTGTGATAGGAAATGAAATCAGCCCTCGACAACTTTACCTGTGGAAAAAAAAAATTCTAAGCCCCGGGGTCACAATTTCAGCAAAAATCTGAAATTCTCCAATTCTCTCAAAAATGGTGCCAAACTGTTCCAAATTCTACCCTGAAATGTTTGGCGGTGGAAACAGAAGGCTTTTTGTCATAGGAAATGAAATCAGCCCTCGACAACTTTACCTGTGAAAAAAAAATATTCTAAGCCCCGGGGTCACAATTTCAGCAAAAATCTGAAATTCTCCAATTCTCTCAAAAATGGTGCCAAACTGTTGCAAATTCTCCCCTGAAAGGTTTGGCGGTGGAAACAGAAGGCTTTTTGTCATAGGAAATGAAATCAGCCCTCGACAACTTTACCTGTGAAAAAAAAAATTCTAAGCCCCGGGGTCACAATTTCAGCAAAAATCTGAAATTCTCCAATTCTCTCAAAAATGGTGCCAAACTGTTGCAAATTCTCCCATGAAATGTTTGGCGGTGGAAACAGAAGTCTTTTTGTCATAGGAAATGAAATCAGCCCTCGAAGACAAAACCTGTGGGGGAAAAATTTTCTGAGCCCCGGGGTCACAATTTCAGCAAAAACCTGAAATTCTCCAATTCTCTCAAAAATGGTGCCAAACTGTTGCAAATTCTCCCCTGAAAGGTTTGGCGGTGGAAACAGAAGGCTTTTTGTCATAGGAAATGAAATCAGCCCTCGAAGACAAAACCTGTGGGAAAAAATTTTACTAAGCCCCGGGGTCACAATTTCAGCAAAAACCTGAAATTCTCCAAATCTCTCAAAAATGGTGCCAAACTGTTGCAAATTCTCCCCTGAAAGGTTTGGCGGTGGAAACAGAAGTCTTTTTGTCATAGGAAATGAAATCAGCCCTCGAAGACAAAAGCTGTGGGAAAAAAAATTTCTAAGCCCCGGGGTCACAATTTCAGCAAAAATCTGAAATTCTCCAATTCTCTCAAAAATGGTGCCAAACTGTTCCAAATTCTCCCCTGAAAGATTTGGCGGTGGAAACAGAAGGCTTTTTGTCATAGGAAATGAAATCAGCCCTCTACAACTTTACCTGTGAAAAAAAATTCTAAGCCCCGGGGTCACAATTTCAGCAAAAATCTGAAATTCTCCAATTCTCTCAAAAATGGTGCCAAACTGTTGCAAATTCTCCCATAAAAGGTTTGGCGGTGGAAACAGAAGTCTTTTTGTCATAGGAAATGAAATCAGCCCTCGAAGACAAAACCTGTGGAAAAAAATTTTCTAAGCCCCGGGGTAACAATTTCAGCAAAAATCTGAAATTCTCCAATTCTCTCAAAAATGGTGCCAAACTGTTCCAAATTTTCCCCAGAAAGGTTTGGCGGTGCAAACAGAAGTCTTTTTGTCATAGGAAATGAAATCAGCCCTCGAAGACAAAACCTGTGGGGAAAAAATTTTCTAAGCCCCGGGGTCACAATTTCAGCAAAAATCTGAAATTCTCCAATTCTCTCAAAAATGGTGCCAAACTTTTGCAAATTCTCCCATGAAAGGTTTGGCGGTGGAAACAGAAGGCTTTTTGTCATAGGAAATGAAATCAGCCCTCGAAGACAAAACCTGTGAGGAAAAAATTTTCTAAGCCCCGGGGTCACAATTTCAGCAAAAATCTGAAATTCTCCAATTCTCTCAAAAATGGTGCCAAACTGTTGCAAATTCTCCCATGAAAGGTTTGGCGGTGGAAACAGAAGTCTTTTTGTCATAGGAAATGAAATCAGCCCTCGAAGACAAAACCTGTGGGGAAAAAATTTTCTAAGCCCTGGGGTCACAATTTCAGCAAAAATCTGAAATTCTCCAATTCTCTCAAAAATGGTGCCAAACTGTTCCAAATTCTCCCCTGAAAGGTTTGGCGGTGGAAACAGAAGGCTTTTTGTCATAGGAAATGAAATCAGCCCTCGACAACTTTACCTGTGAAAAAAAAAAATTCTAAGCCCCGGGGTCACAATTTCAGCAAAAATCTGAAATTCTCCAATTCTCTCAAAAATGGTGCCAAACTGTTGCAAATTCTCCCATGAAAGGTTTGGTGGTGGAAACAGAAGTCTTTTTGTCATAGGAAATGAAATCAGCCCTCGAAGACAAAACCTGTGGGGACAAAATTTTCTAAGCCCCGGGGTCACAATTTCAGCAAAAATCTGAAATTCTCCAATTCTATCAAAAATGGTGCCAAACTGTTCCAAATTCTCCCCTGAAAGGTTTGGCGGTGGAAACAGAAGGCTTTTTGTGATAGGAAATGAAATCAGCCCTCGACAACTTTACCTGTAAAAAAAAAAAATTCTAAGCCCCGGGGTCACAATTTCAGCAAAAATCTGAAATTCTCCAATTCTCTCAAAAATGGTGCCAAACTGTTCCAAATTCTACCCTGAAATGTTTGGCGGTGGAAACAGAAGGCTTTTTGTCATAGGAAATGAAATCAGCCCTCGACAACTTTACCTGTGAAAAAAAAAATTCTAAGCCCCGGGGTCACAATTTCAGCAAAAATCTGAAATTCTCCAATTCTCTCAAAAATGGTGCCAAACTGTTGCAAATTCTCCCCTGAAAGGTTTGGCGGTGGAAACAGAAGTCTTTTTGTCATAGGAAATGAAATCAGCCCTCGAAGACAAAACCTGTGGGGAAAAAATTTTCTAAGCCCCGGGGTCACAATTTCAGCAAAAATCTGAAATTCTCCAATTCTCTCAAAAATGGTGCCAAACTGTTCCAAATTCTCCCCTGAAAGGTTTGGCGGTGGAAACAGAAGGCTTTTTGTCATAGGAAATGAAATCAGCCCTCGAAGACAAAACCTGTGGGGAAAAAAAAATTCTAAGCCCCGGGGTCACAACTTCAGCAAAAATCTGAAATTCTCCAATTCTCTCAAAAATGGTGCCAAACTGTTCCAAATTCTCCCCTGAAAGGTTTGGCGGTGGAAACAGAAGTCTTTTTGTCATAGGAAATGAAATCAGCCCTCGAAGACAAAACCTGTGGGGAAAAAATTTTCTAAGCCCCGGGGTCACAATTTCAGCAAAAATCTGAAATTCTCCAATTCTCTCAAAAATGGTGCCAAACTGTTGCAAATTCTCCCATGAAAGGTTTGGCGGTGGAAACAGAAGTCTTTTTGTCATAGGAAATGAAATCAGCCCTCGACAACTTTACCTGTAAAAAAAAAAAATTCTAAGCCCCGGTGTAACAACTTCAGCAAAAATCTGAAATTCTCCAATTCTCTCAAAAATGGTGCCAAACTGTTGCAAATTCTCCCATGAAAGGTTTGGCGGTGGAAACAGAAGTCTTTTTGTCATAGGAAATGAAATCAGCCCTCGAAGACAAAAGCTGTGGGAAAAAAAATTTCTAAGCCCCGGGGTCACAATTTCAGCAAAAATCTGAAATTCTCCAATTCTCTCAAAAATGGTGCCAAACTGTTCCAAATTCTCCCCTAAAAGGTTTGGCGGTGGAAACAGAAGACTTTTTGTCATAGGAAATGAAATCAGCCCTCGACAAGTTTACCTATGAAAAAAAAAAATTCTAAGCCCCGGGGTCACAACTTCAGCAAAAATCTGAAATTCTCCAATTCTCTCAAAAATGGTGCCAAACTGTTGCAAATTCTCCCCTGAAAGGTTTGGCGGTGGAAACAGAAGTCTTTTTGTCATAGGAAATGAAATCAGCCCTCGAAGACAAAAGCTGTGGGAAAAAAAAATTCTAAGCCCCGGGGTCACAATTTCAGCAAAAATCTGAAATTCTCCAATTCTCTCAAAAATGGTGCCAAACTGTTCCAAATTCTCCCCTGAAAGGTTTGGCGGTGGAAACAGAAGTCTTTTTTTCATAGGAAATGAAATCAGCCCTCGACAACTTTACCTGTAAAAAAAAAAAATTCTAAGCCCCGGTGTCACAACTTCAGCAAAAATCTGAAATTCTCCAATTCTCTCAAAAATGGTGCCAAACTGTTGCAAATTCTCCCATGAAAGGTTTGGCGGTGGAAACAGAAGGCTTTTTGTCATAGGAAATGAAATCAGCCCTCGAAGACAAAAGCTGTGGGAAAAAAAATTTCTAAGCCCCGGGGTCACAATTTCAGCAAAAATCTGAAATTCTCCAATTCTCTCAAAAATGGTGCCAAACTGTTCCAAATTCTCCCCTGAAAGGTTTGGCGGTGGAAACAGAAGACTTTTTGTCATAGGAAATGAAATCAGCCCTCGACAAGTTTACCTGTGAAAAAAAAAAATTCTAAGCCCCGGGGTCACAACTTCAGCAAAAATCTGAAATTCTCCAATTCTCTCAAAAATGGTGCCAAACTGTTGCAAATTCTCCCATGAAATGTTTGGCGGTGGAAACAGAAGTCTTTTTGTCATAGGAAATGAAATCAGCCCTCGAAGACAAAACCTGTGGGAAAAAAATTTTCTGAGCCCCGGGGTCACAATTTCAGCAAAAACCTGAAATTCTCCAATTCTCTCAAAAATGGTGCCAAACTGTTCCAAATTCTCCCCCGAAAGGTTTGGCGGTGGAAACAGAAGACTTTTTGTCATAGGAAATGAAATCAGCCCTCGACAAGTTTACCTGTGAAAAAAAAAATTCTAAGCCCCGGGGTCACAACTTCAGCAAAAATCTGAAATTCTCCAATTCTCTCAAAAATGGTGCCAAACTGTTGCAAATTCTCCCATGAAATGTTTGGCGGTGGAAACAGAAGTCTTTTTGTCATAGGAAATGAAATCAGCCCTCGAAGACAAAACCTGTGGGGAAAAAATTTTCTGAGCCCCGGGGTCACAATTTCAGCAAAAACCTGAAATTCTCCAAATCTCTCAAAAATGGTGCCAAACTGTTGCAAATTCTCCCCTGAAAGGTTTGGCGGTGGAAACAGAAGTCTTTTTGTCATAGGAAATGAAATCAGCCCTCGAAGACAAAAGCTGTGGGGAAAAAAATTTCTAAGCCCCGGGGTCACAATTTCAGCAAAAATCTGAAATTCTCCAATTCTCTCAAAAATGGTGCCAAACTGTTCCAAATTCTCCCCTGAAAGGTTTGGCGGTGGAAACAGAAGTCTTTTTGTCATAGGAAATGAAATCAGCCCTTGACAACTTTACCTGTAAAAAAAAAAAATTCTAAGCCCCGGTGTCACAACTTCAGCAAAAATCTGAAATTCTCCAATTCTCTCAAAAATGGTGCCAAACTGTTGCAAATTCTCCCATGAAAGGTTTGGCGGTGGAAACAGAAGGCTTTTTGTCATAGGAAATGAAATCAGCCCTCGAAGACAAAAGCTGTGGGAAAAAAAATTTCTAAGCCCCGGGGTCACAATTTCAGCAAAAATCTGAAATTCTCCAATTCTCTCAAAAATGGTGCCAAACTGTTGCAAATTCTCCCCTGAAAGGTTTGGCGGTGGAAACAGAAGACTTTTTGTCATAGGAAATGAAATCAGCCCTCGACAAGTTTACCTGTGAAAAAAAAAAATTCTAAGCCCCGGGGTCACAACTTCAGCAAAAATCTGAAATTCTCCAATTCTCTCAAAAATGGTGCTAAACTGTTGCAAATTCTCCCATGAAATGTTTGGCGGTGGAAACAGAAGTCTTTTTGTCATAGGAAATGAAATCAGCCCTCGAAGACAAAACCTGTGGGAAAAAATTTTTCTAAGCCCCGGGGTAACAATTTCAGCAAAAATCTGAAATTCTCCAATTCTCTCAAAAATGGTGCCAAACTGTTCCAAATTCTCCCCTGAAAGGTTTGGCGGTGGAAACAGAAGGCTTTTTGTCATAGGAAATGAAATCAGCCCTCGAAGACAAAACCTGTGGGGAAAAAAAATTCTAAGCCCCCGGGGTCACAACTTCAGCAAAAATCTGAAATTCTCCAATTCTCTCAAAAATGGTGCCAAACTGTTGCAAATTCTCCCATGAAAGGTTTGGCGGTGGAAACAGAAGTCTTTTTGTCATAGGAAATGAAATCAGCCCTCGACAACTTTACCTGTGAAAAAAAAAATTCTAAGCCCCGGGGCCACAATTTCAGCAAAAATCTGAAATTCTCCAATTCTCTCAAAAATGGTGCCAAACTGTTCCAAATTCTCCCCTGAAAGGTTTGGCGGTGGAAACAGAAGTCTTTTTGTCATAGGAAATGAAATCAGCCCTCGAAGACAAAACCTGTGGGGAAAAAATTTTCTAAGCCCCGGGGTCACAATTTCAGCAAAAATCTGAAATTCTCCAATTCTCTCAAAAATGGTGCCAAACTGTTGCAAATTCTCCCATGAAAGGTTTGGCGGTGGAAACAGAAGTCTTTTTGTCATAGGAAATGAAATCAGCCCTCGACAACTTTACCTGTAAAAAAAAAAAATTCTAAGCCCCGGTGTCACAACTTCAGCAAAAATCTGAAATTCTCCAATTCTCTCAAAAATGGTGCCAAACTGTTGCAAATTCTCCCCTGAAAGGTTTGGCGGTGGAAACAGAAGTCTTTTTGTCATAGGAAATGAAATCAGCCCTCGAAGACAAAACCTGTGGGGAAAAATTTTCTGAGCCCCGGGGTCACAATTCTAGCAAAAACCTGACATTCTCCAATTCTCTCAAAAATGGTGCCAAACTGTTCCAAATTCTCCCCCGAAAGGTTTGGCGGTGGAAACAGAAGACTTTTTGTCATAGGAAATGAAATCAGCCCTCGACAAGTTTACCTGTGAAAAAAAAATATTCTAAGCCCCGGGGTCACAACTTCAGCAAAAATCTGAAATTCTCCAATTCTCTCAAAAATGGTGCCAAACTGTTGCAAATTCTCCCATGAAATGTTTGGCGGTGGAAACAGAAGTCTTTTTGTCATAGGAAATGAAATCAGCCCTCGAAGACAAAACCTGTGGGGAAAAAAATTTCTGAGCCCCGGGGTCACAATTTCAGCAAAAACCTGAAATTCTCCAATTCTCTCAAAAATGGTGCCAAACTGTTGCAAATTCTCCCCTGAAAGGTTTGGCGGTGGAAACAGAAGGCTTTTTGTCATAGGAAATGAAATCAGCCCTCGAAGACAAAACCTGTGGGAAAAAATTTTACTAAGCCCCGGGGTCACAATTTCAGCAAAAACCTGAAATTCTCCAAATCTCTCAAAAATGGTGCCAAACTGTTGCAAATTCTCCCCTGAAAGGTTTGGCGGTGGAAACAGAAGTCTTTTTGTCATAGGAAATGAAATCAGCCCTCGAAGACAAAAGCTGTGGGGAAAAAAATTTCTAAGCCCCGGGGTCACAATTTCAGCAAAAATCTGAAATTCTCCAATTCTCTCAAAAATGGTGCCAAACTGTTCCAAATTCTCCCCTGAAAGGTTTGGCGGTGGAAACAGAAGTCTTTTTGTCATAGGAAATGAAATCAGCCCTCGACAACTTTACCTGTAAAAAAAAAAAATTCTAAGCCCCGGTGTCACAACTTCAGCAAAAATCTGAAATTCTCCAATTCTCTCAAAAATGGTGCCAAACTGTTGCAAATTCTCCCATGAAAGGTTTGGCGGTGGAAACAGAAGGCTTTTTGTCATAGGAAATGAAATCAGCCCTCGAAGACAAAAGCTGTGGGAAAAAAAATTTCTAAGCCCCGGGGTCACAATGTCAGCAAAAATCTGAAATTCTCCAATTCTCTCAAAAATGGTGCCAAACTGTTCCAAATTCTCCCCTGAAAGGTTTGGCGGTGGAAACAGAAGACTTTTTGTCATAGGAAATGAAATCAGCCCTCGACAAGTTTACCTGTGAAAAAAAAAAATTCTAAGCCCCGGGGTCACAACTTCAGCAAAAATCTGAAATTCTCCAATTCTCTCAAAAATGGTGCCAAACTGTTCCAAATTCTCCCCTGAAAGGTTTGGCAGTGGAAACAGAAGTCTTTTTGTCATAGGAAATGAAATCAGCCCTCGAAGACAAAAGCTGTGGGAAAAAAAATTTCTAAGCCCCGGGGTCACAATTTCAGCAAAAATCTGAAATTCTCCAATTCTCTCAAAAATGGTGCCAAACTGTTGCAAATTCTCCCATGAAAGGTTTGGCGGTGGAAACAGAAGGCTTTTTGTCATAGGAAATGAAATCAGCCCTCGAAGACAAAAGCTGTGGGAAAAAAAATTTCTAAGCCCCGGGGTCACAATTTCAGCAAAAATCTGAAATTCTCCAATTCTCTCAAAAATGGTGCCAAACTGTTCCAAATTCTCCCCTGAAAGGTTTGGCGGTGGAAACAGAAGACTTTTTGTCATAGGAAATGAAATCAGCCCTCGACAAGTTTACCTGTGAAAAAAAAAAATTCTAAGCCCCGGGGTCACAACTTCAGCAAAAATCTGAAATTCTCCAATTCTCTCAAAAATGGTGCCAAACTGTTGCAAATTCTCCCATGAAATGTTTGGCGGTGGAAACAGAAGTCTTTTTGTCATAGGAAATGAAATCAGCCCTCGAAGACAAAACCTGTGGGAAAAAAATTTTCTGAGCCCCGGGGTCACAATTTCAGCAAAAACCTGAAATTCTCCAATTCTCTCAAAAATGGTGCCAAACTGTTCCAAATTCTCCCCCGAAAGGTTTGGCGGTGGAAACAGAAGACTTTTTGTCATAGGAAATGAAATCAGCCCTCGACAAGTTTACCTGTGAAAAAAAAAATTCTAAGCCCCGGGGTCACAACTTCAGCAAAAATCTGAAATTCTCCAATTCTCTCAAAAATGGTGCCAAACTGTTGCAAATTCTCCCATGAAATGTTTGGCGGTGGAAACAGAAGTCTTTTTGTCATAGGAAATGAAATCAGCCCTCGAAGACAAAACCTGTGGGGAAAAAATTTTCTGAGCCCCGGGGTCACAATTTCAGCAAAAACCTGAAATTCTCCAAATCTCTCAAAAATGGTGCCAAACTGTTGCAAATTCTCCCCTGAAAGGTTTGGCGGTGGAAACAGAAGTCTTTTTGTCATAGGAAATGAAATCAGCCCTCGAAGACAAAAGCTGTGGGGAAAAAAATTTCTAAGCCCCGGGGTCACAATTTCAGCAAAAATCTGAAATTCTCCAATTCTCTCAAAAATGGTGCCAAACTGTTCCAAATTCTCCCCTGAAAGGTTTGGCGGTGGAAACAGAAGTCTTTTTGTCATAGGAAATGAAATCAGCCCTCGACAACTTTACCTGTAAAAAAAAAAAATTCTAAGCCCCGGTGTCACAACTTCAGCAAAAATCTGAAATTCTCCAATTCTCTCAAAAATGGTGCCAAACTGTTGCAAATTCTCCCATGAAAGGTTTGGCGGTGGAAACAGAAGGCTTTTTGTCATAGGAAATGAAATCAGCCCTCGAAGACAAAAGCTGTGGGGAAAAAAATTTCTAAGCCCCGGGGTCACAATTTCAGCAAAAATCTGAAATTCTCCAATTCTCTCAAAAATGGTGCCAAACTGTTCCAAATTCTCCCCTGAAAGGTTTGGCGATGGAAACAGAAGACTTTTTGTCATAGGAAATGAAATCAGCCCTCGACAAGTTTACCTGTGAAAAAAAAAAATCTAAGCCCCGGGGTCACAACTTCAGCAAAAATCTGAAATTCTCCAATTCTCTCAAAAATGGTGCCAAACTGTTGCAAATTCTCCCATGAAATGTTTGGCGGTGGAAACAGAAGTCTTTTTGTCATAGGAAATGAAATCAGCCCTCGAAGACAAAACCTGTGGGAAAAAAATTTTCTGAGCCCCGGGGTCACAATTTCAGCAAAAACCTGAAATTCTCCAATTCTCTCAAAAATGGTGCCAAACTGTTCCAAATTCTCCCCCGAAAGGTTTGGCGGTGGAAACAGAAGACTTTTTGTCATAGGAAATGAAATCAGCCCTCGACAAGTTTACCTGTGAAAAAAAAAATTCTAAGCCCCGGGGTCACAACTTCAGCAAAAATCTGAAATTCTCCAATTCTCTCAAAAATGGTGCCAAACTGTTGCAAATTCTCCCATGAAATGTTTGGCGGTGGAAACAGAAGTCTTTTTGTCATAGGAAATGAAATCAGCCCTCGAAGACAAAACCTGTGGGGAAAAAATTTTCTGAGCCCCGGGGTCACAATTTCAGCAAAAACCTGAAATTCTCCAAATCTCTCAAAAATGGTGCCAAACTGTTGCAAATTCTCCCCTGAAAGGTTTGGCGGTGGAAACAGAAGTCTTTTTGTCATAGGAAATGAAATCAGCCCTCGAAGACAAAAGCTGTGGGGAAAAAAAATTCTAAGCCCCGGGGTCACAATTTCAGCAAAAATCTGAAATTCTCCAATTCTCTCAAAAATGGTGCCAAACTGTTCCAAATTCTCCCCTGAAAGGTTTGGCGGTGGAAACAGAAGACTTTTTGTCATAGGAAATGAAATCAGCCCTCGACAACTTTACCTGTGGGGAAAAAAAAAATTCTAAGCCCCGGGGTCACAATTTCAGCAAAAATCTGAAATTCTCCAATTCTCTCAAAAATGGTGCCAAACTGTTGCAAATTCTCCCATGAAATGTTTGGCGGTGGAAAGAGAAGTCTTTTTGTCATAGGAAATGAAATCAGCCCTCGACAACTTTACCTGTGGAAAAAAAAAATTCTAAGCCCCGGGGTCACAATTTCAGCAAAAATCTGAAATTCTCCAATTCTCTCAAAAATGGTGCCAAACTGTTCCAAATTCTCCCCCGAAAGGTTTGGCGGTGGAAACAGAAGACTTTTTGTCATAGGAAATGAAATCAGCCCTCGACAAGTTTACCTGTGAAAAAAAAAATTCTAAGCCCCGGGGTCACAACTTCAGCAAAAATCTGAAATTCTCCAATTCTCTCAAAAATGGTGCCAAACTGTTGCAAATTCTCCCATGAAATGTTTGGCGGTGGAAACAGAAGTCTTTTTGTCATAGGAAATGAAATCAGCCCTCGAAGACAAAACCTGTGGGGAAAAAATTTTCTGAGCCCCGGGGTCACAATTTCAGCAAAAACCTGAAATTCTCCAAATCTCTCAAAAATGGTGCCAAACTGTTGCAAATTCTCCCCTGAAAGGTTTGGCGGTGGAAACAGAAGTCTTTTTGTCATAGGAAATGAAATCAGCCCTCGAAGACAAAAGCTGTGGGGAAAAAAATTTCTAAGCCCCGGGGTCACAATTTCAGCAAAAATCTGAAATTCTCCAATTCTCTCAAAAATGGTGCCAAACTGTTCCAAATTCTCCCCTGAAAGGTTTGGCGGTGGAAACAGAAGTCTTTTTGTCATAGGAAATGAAATCAGCCCTCGACAACTTTACCTGTAAAAAAAAAAAATTCTAAGCCCCGGTGTCACAACTTCAGCAAAAATCTGAAATTCTCCAATTCTCTCAAAAATGGTGCCAAACTGTTGCAAATTCTCCCATGAAAGGTTTGGCGGTGGAAACAGAAGGCTTTTTGTCATAGGAAATGAAATCAGCCCTCGAAGACAAAAGCTGTGGGGAAAAAAATTTCTAAGCCCCGGGGTCACAATTTCAGCAAAAATCTGAAATTCTCCAATTCTCTCAAAAATGGTGCCAAACTGTTCCAAATTCTCCCCTGAAAGGTTTGGCGATGGAAACAGAAGACTTTTTGTCATAGGAAATGAAATCAGCCCTCGACAAGTTTACCTGTGAAAAAAAAAAATCTAAGCCCCGGGGTCACAACTTCAGCAAAAATCTGAAATTCTCCAATTCTCTCAAAAATGGTGCCAAACTGTTGCAAATTCTCCCATGAAATGTTTGGCGGTGGAAACAGAAGTCTTTTTGTCATAGGAAATGAAATCAGCCCTCGAAGACAAAACCTGTGGGAAAAAAATTTTCTGAGCCCCGGGGTCACAATTTCAGCAAAAACCTGAAATTCTCCAATTCTCTCAAAAATGGTGCCAAACTGTTCCAAATTCTCCCCCGAAAGGTTTGGCGGTGGAAACAGAAGACTTTTTGTCATAGGAAATGAAATCAGCCCTCGACAAGTTTACCTGTGAAAAAAAAAATTCTAAGCCCCGGGGTCACAACTTCAGCAAAAATCTGAAATTCTCCAATTCTCTCAAAAATGGTGCCAAACTGTTGCAAATTCTCCCATGAAATGTTTGGCGGTGGAAACAGAAGTCTTTTTGTCATAGGAAATGAAATCAGCCCTCGAAGACAAAACCTGTGGGGAAAAAATTTTCTGAGCCCCGGGGTCACAATTTCAGCAAAAACCTGAAATTCTCCAAATCTCTCAAAAATGGTGCCAAACTGTTGCAAATTCTCCCCTGAAAGGTTTGGCGGTGGAAACAGAAGTCTTTTTGTCATAGGAAATGAAATCAGCCCTCGAAGACAAAAGCTGTGGGGAAAAAAAATTCTAAGCCCCGGGGTCACAATTTCAGCAAAAATCTGAAATTCTCCAATTCTCTCAAAAATGGTGCCAAACTGTTCCAAATTCTCCCCTGAAAGGTTTGGCGGTGGAAACAGAAGACTTTTTGTCATAGGAAATGAAATCAGCCCTCGACAACTTTACCTGTGGGGAAAAAAAAAATTCTAAGCCCCGGGGTCACAATTTCAGCAAAAATCTGAAATTCTCCAATTCTCTCAAAAATGGTGCCAAACTGTTGCAAATTCTCCCATGAAATGTTTGGCGGTGGAAAGAGAAGTCTTTTTGTCATAGGAAATGAAATCAGCCCTCGACAACTTTACCTGTGGAAAAAAAAAATTCTAAGCCCCGGGGTCACAATTTCAGCAAAAATCTGAAATTCTCCAATTCTCTCAAAAATGGTGCCAAACTGTTCCAAATTCTCCCCCGAAAGGTTTGGCGGTGGAAACAGAAGACTTTTTGTCATAGGAAATGAAATCAGCCCTCGACAAGTTTACCTGTGAAAAAAAAAATTCTAAGCCCCGGGGTCACAACTTCAGCAAAAATCTGAAATTCTCCAATTCTCTCAAAAATGGTGCCAAACTGTTGCAAATTCTCCCATGAAATGTTTGGCGGTGGAAACAGAAGTCTTTTTGTCATAGGAAATGAAATCAGCCCTCGAAGACAAAACCTGTGGGGAAAAAATTTTCTGAGCCCCGGGGTCACAATTTCAGCAAAAACCTGAAATTCTCCAAATCTCTCAAAAATGGTGCCAAACTGTTGCAAATTCTCCCCTGAAAGGTTTGGCGGTGGAAACAGAAGTCTTTTTGTCATAGGAAATGAAATCAGCCCTCGAAGACAAAACCTGTGGGGAAAAAATTTTCTAAGCCCCGGGGTCACAATTTCAGCAAAAATCTGAAATTCTCCAATTCTCTCAAAAATGGTGCCAAACTGTTCCAAATTCTCCCCTGAAAGGTTTGGCGGTGGAAACAGAAGTCTTTTTGTCATAGGAAATGAAATCAGCCCTCGAAGACAAAAGCTGTGGGGAAAAAAATTTCTAAGCCCCGGGGTCACAATTTCAGCAAAAATCTGAAATTCTCCAATTCTCTCAAAAATGGTGCCAAACTGTTCCAAATTCTCCCCTGAAAGGTTTGGCGGTGGAAACAGAAGTCTTTTTGTCATAGGAAATGAAATCAGCCCTCGACAACTTTACCTGTAAAAAAAAAAAATTCTAAGCCCCGGTGTCACAACTTCAGCAAAAATCTGAAATTCTCCAATTCTCTCAAAAATGGTGCCAAACTGTTGCAAATTCTCCCATGAAAGGTTTGGCGGTGGAAACAGAAGGCTTTTTGTCATAGGAAATGAAATCAGCCCTCGAAGACAAAAGCTGTGGGGAAAAAAAATTCTAAGCCCCGGGGTCACAATTTCAGCAAAAATCTGAAATTCTCCAATTCTCTCAAAAATGGTGCCAAACTGTTCCAAATTCTCCCCTGAAAGGTTTGGCGATGGAAACAGAAGACTTTTTGTCATAGGAAATGAAATCAGCCCTCGACAAGTTTACCTGTGAAAAAAAAAAATCTAAGCCCCGGGGTCACAACTTCAGCAAAAATCTGAAATTCTCCAATTCTCTCAAAAATGGTGCCAAACTGTTGCAAATTCTCCCATGAAATGTTTGGCGGTGGAAACAGAAGTCTTTTTGTCATAGGAAATGAAATCAGCCCTCGAAGACAAAACCTGTGGGAAAAAAATTTTCTGAGCCCCGGGGTCACAATTTCAGCAAAAACCTGAAATTCTCCAATTCTCTCAAAAATGGTGCCAAACTGTTCCAAATTCTCCCCCGAAAGGTTTGGCGGTGGAAACAGAAGACTTTTTGTCATAGGAAATGAAATCAGCCCTCGACAAGTTTACCTGTGAAAAAAAAAATTCTAAGCCCCGGGGTCACAACTTCAGCAAAAATCTGAAATTCTCCAATTCTCTCAAAAATGGTGCCAAACTGTTGCAAATTCTCCCATGAAATGTTTGGCGGTGGAAACAGAAGTCTTTTTGTCATAGGAAATGAAATCAGCCCTCGAAGACAAAACCTGTGGGGAAAAAATTTTCTGAGCCCCGGGGTCACAATTTCAGCAAAAACCTGAAATTCTCCAAATCTCTCAAAAATGGTGCCAAACTGTTGCAAATTCTCCCCTGAAAGGTTTGGCGGTGGAAACAGAAGTCTTTTTGTCATAGGAAATGAAATCAGCCCTCGAAGACAAAAGCTGTGGGGAAAAAAAATTCTAAGCCCCGGGGTCACAATTTCAGCAAAAATCTGAAATTCTCCAATTCTCTCAAAAATGGTGCCAAACTGTTCCAAATTCTCCCCTGAAAGGTTTGGCGGTGGAAACAGAAGACTTTTTGTCATAGGAAATGAAATCAGCCCTCGACAACTTTACCTGTGGGGAAAAAAAAAATTCTAAGCCCCGGGGTCACAATTTCAGCAAAAATCTGAAATTCTCCAATTCTCTCAAAAATGGTGCCAAACTGTTGCAAATTCTCCCATGAAATGTTTGGCGGTGGAAAGAGAAGTCTTTTTGTCATAGGAAATGAAATCAGCCCTCGACAACTTTACCTGTGGAAAAAAAAAATTCTAAGCCCCGGGGTCACAATTTCAGCAAAAATCTGAAATTCTCCAATTCTCTCAAAAATGGTGCCAAACTGTTCCAAATTCTCCCCCGAAAGGTTTGGCGGTGGAAACAGAAGACTTTTTGTCATAGGAAATGAAATCAGCCCTCGACAAGTTTACCTGTGAAAAAAAAAATTCTAAGCCCCGGGGTCACAACTTCAGCAAAAATCTGAAATTCTCCAATTCTCTCAAAAATGGTGCCAAACTGTTGCAAATTCTCCCATGAAATGTTTGGCGGTGGAAACAGAAGTCTTTTTGTCATAGGAAATGAAATCAGCCCTCGAAGACAAAACCTGTGGGGAAAAAATTTTCTGAGCCCCGGGGTCACAATTTCAGCAAAAACCTGAAATTCTCCAAATCTCTCAAAAATGGTGCCAAACTGTTGCAAATTCTCCCCTGAAAGGTTTGGCGGTGGAAACAGAAGTCTTTTTGTCATAGGAAATGAAATCAGCCCTCGAAGACAAAACCTGTGGGGAAAAAATTTTCTAAGCCCCGGGGTCACAATTTCAGCAAAAATCTGAAATTCTCCAATTCTCTCAAAAATGGTGCCAAACTGTTCCAAATTCTCCCCTGAAAGGTTTGGCGGTGGAAACAGAAGGCTTTTTGTCATAGGAAATGAAATCAGCCCTCAACAACTTTACCTGTGGGGAAAAAAAATTCTAAGCCCCGGGGTCACAATTTCAGCAAAAATCTGAAATTCTCCAATTCTCTCAAAAATGGTGCCAAACTGTTGCAAATTCTCCCATGAAAGGTTTGGCGGTGGAAACAGAAGTCTTTTTGTCATAGGAAATGAAATCAGCCCTCGAAGACAAAACCTGTGGGGAAAAAATTTTCTAAGCCCCGGGGTCACAATTTCAGCAAAAATATGAAATTCTCCAATTCTCTCAAAAATGGTGCCAAACTGTTCCAAATTCTCCCCCGAAAGGTTTGGCGGTGGAAACAGAAGACTTTTTGTCATAGGAAATGAAATCAGCCCTCGACAAGTTTACCTGTGAAAAAAAAAATTCTAAGCCCCGGGGTCACAACTTCAGCAAAAATCTGAAATTCTCCAATTCTCTCAAAAATGGTGCCAAACTGTTGCAAATTCTCCCATGAAATGTTTGGCGGTGGAAACAGAAGTCTTTTTGTCATAGGAAATGAAATCAGCCCTCGAAGACAAAACCTGTGGGGAAAAAATTTTCTGAGCCCCGGGGTCACAATTTCAGCAAAAACCTGAAATTCTCCAAATCTCTCAAAAATGGTGCCAAACTGTTGCAAATTCTCCCCTGAAAGGTTTGGCGGTGGAAACAGAAGTCTTTTTGTCATAGGAAATGAAATCAGCCCTCGAAGACAAAACCTGTGGGGAAAAAATTTTCTAAGCCCCGGGGTCACAATTTCAGCAAAAATCTGAAATTCTCCAATTCTCTCAAAAATGGTGCCAAACTGTTCCAAATTCTCCCCTGAAAGGTTTGGCGGTGGAAACAGAAGGCTTTTTGTCATAGGAAATGAAATCAGCCCTCAACAACTTTACCTGTGGGGAAAAAAAATTCTAAGCCCCGGGGTCACAATTTCAGCAAAAATCTGAAATTCTCCAATTCTCTCAAAAATGGTGCCAAACTGTTGCAAATTCTCCCATGAAAGGTTTGGCGGTGGAAACAGAAGGCTTTTTGTGATAGGAAATGAAATCAGCCCTCGAAGACAAAACCTGTGGGGAAAAAATTTTCTAAGCCCCGGGGTCACAATTTCAGCAAAAATATGAAATTCTCCAATTCTCTCAAAAATGGTGCCAAACTGTTGCAAATTCTCCCCTGAAAGGTTTGGCGGTGGAAACAGAAGGCTTTTTGTGATAGGAAATGAAATCAGCCCTCGACAACTTTACCTGTGGGGAAAAAAAAAATTCTAAGCCCCGGGGTCACAATGTCAGCAAAAATCTGAAATTCTCCAATTCTCTCAAAAATGGTGCCAAACTGTTCTAAATTCTACCCAGAAATGTTTGGCGGTGGAAACAGAAGGCTTTTTGTAATAGGAAATGAAATCAGCCCTCGACAACTTTACCTGTGGAAAAAAAAAATTCTAAGCCCCGGGGTCACAATTTCAGCAAAAATCTGAAATTCTCCAATTCTCTCAAAAATGGTGCCAAACTGTTCCAAATTCTCCCCCGAAAGGTTTGGCGGTGGAAACAGAAGACTTTTTGTCATAGGAAATGAAATCAGCCCTCGACAAGTTTACCTGTGAAAAAAAAAATTCTAAGCCCCGGGGTCACAACTTCAGCAAAAATCTGAAATTCTCCAATTCTCTCAAAAATGGTGCCAAACTGTTGCAAATTCTCCCATGAAATGTTTGGCGGTGGAAACAGAAGTCTTTTTGTCATAGGAAATGAAATCAGCCCTCGAAGACAAAACCTGTGGGGAAAAAATTTTCTGAGCCCCGGGGTCACAATTTCAGCAAAAACCTGAAATTCTCCAAATCTCTCAAAAATGGTGCCAAACTGTTGCAAATTCTCCCCTGAAAGGTTTGGCGGTGGAAACAGAAGTCTTTTTGTCATAGGAAATGAAATCAGCCCTCGAAGACAAAACCTGTGGGGAAAAAATTTTCTAAGCCCCGGGGTCACAATTTCAGCAAAAATCTGAAATTCTCCAATTCTCTCAAAAATGGTGCCAAACTGTTCCAAATTCTCCCCTGAAAGGTTTGGCGGTGGAAACAGAAGGCTTTTTGTCATAGGAAATGAAATCAGCCCTCAACAACTTTACCTGTGGGGAAAAAAAATTCTAAGCCCCGGGGTCACAATTTCAGCAAAAATCTGAAATTCTCCAATTCTCTCAAAAATGGTGCCAAACTGTTGCAAATTCTCCCATGAAAGGTTTGGCGGTGGAAACAGAAGGCTTTTTGTGATAGGAAATGAAATCAGCCCTCGAAGACAAAACCTGTGGGGAAAAAATTTTCTAAGCCCCGGGGTCACAATTTCAGCAAAAATATGAAATTCTCCAATTCTCTCAAAAATGGTGCCAAACTGTTGCAAATTCTCCCCTGAAAGGTTTGGCGGTGGAAACAGAAGGCTTTTTGTGATAGGAAATGAAATCAGCCCTCGACAACTTTACCTGTGGGGGAAAAAAAAATTCTAAGCCCCGGGGTCACAATGTCAGCAAAAATCTGAAATTCTCCAATTCTCTCAAAAATGGTGCCAAACTGTTCTAAATTCTACCCAGAAATGTTTGGCGGTGGAAACAGAAGGCTTTTTGTAATAGGAAATGAAATCAGCCCTCGACAACTTTACCTGTGAAAAAAAAAATTCTAAGCCCCGGGGTCACAATTTCTGCAAAAATCTGAAATTCTCCAATTCTCTCAAAAATGGTGCCAAACTGTTCCAAATTCTCCCCTGAAAGGTTTGGCGGTGGAAACAGAAGGCTTTTTGTCATAGGAAATGAAATCAGCCCTCGACAACTTTACCTGTAAAAAAAAAAAAATTCTAAGCCCCGGGGTCACAACTTCAGCAAAAATCTGAAATTCTCCAATTCTCTCAAAAATGGTGCCAAACTGTTCCAAATTCTCCCCTGAAAGGTTTGGCGGTGGAAACAGAAGTCTTTTTGTCATAGGAAATGAAATTAGCCCTCGAACACAAAACCTGTGGGGAAAAAATTTTCTAAGCCCCGGGGTCACAATTTCAGCAAAAATCTGAAATTCTCCAATTCTCTCAAAAATGGTGCCAAACTGTTCCAAATTCTCCCCTGAAAGGTTTGGCGGTGGAAACAGAAGGCTTTTTGTCATAGGAAATGAAATCAGCCCTCGACAACTTTACCTGTAAAAAAAAAAAAATTCTAAGCCCCGGGGTCACAACTTCAGCAAAAATCTGAAATTCTCCAATTCTCTCAAAAATGTTGCCAAACTGTTGCAAATTCTCCCATGAAAGGTTTGGCGGTGGAAACAAAAGTCTTTTTGTCATAGGAAATGAAATCAGCCCTCGAAGACAAAACCTGTGGGGAAAAAAATTTCTAAGCCCCGAGGTCACAATTTCAGCAAAAATCTGAAATTCTCCAATTCTCTCAAAAATGGTGCCAAACTGTTGCAAATTCTCCCCTGAAAGGTATGGCGGTGGAAACAGAAGGATTTTTGTCATAGGAAATGAAATCAGCCCTCGACAACTTTACCTGTGAAAAAAAAAATTCTAAGCCCCGGGGTCACAATTTCAGCAAAAATCTGAAATTCTCCAATTCTCTCAAAAATGGTGCCAAACTGTTCCAAATTCTCCCCTGAAAGGTTTGGTGGTGGAAACAGAAGGCTTTTTGTCATAGGAAATGAAATCTGCCCTCGACAACTTTACCTGTGAAAAAAAAAAATTCTAAGCCCCGGGGTCACAACTTCAGCAAAAATCTGAAATTCTCCAATTCTCTCAAAAATGGTGCCAAACTGTTCCAAATTCTCCCATGAAATGTTTGGCGGTGGAAACAGAAGTCTTTTTGTCATAGGAAATGAAATCAGCCCTCGAAGACAAAACCTGTGGGGAAAAAATTTTCTGAGCCCCGGGGTCACAATTTCAGCAAAAACCTGAAATTCTCCAAATCTCTCAAAAATGGTGCCAAACTGTTGCAAATTCTCCCCTGAAAGGTTTGGCGGTGGAAACAGAAGTCTTTTTGTCATAGGAAATGAAATCAGCCCTCGAAGACAAAAGCTGTGGGGAAAAAAAATTCTAAGCCCCGGGGTCACAATTTCAGCAAAAATCTGAAATTCTCCAATTCTCTCAAAAATGGTGCCAAACTGTTCCAAATTCTCCCCTGAAAGGTTTGGCGGTGGAAACAGAAGACTTTTTGTCATAGGAAATGAAATCAGCCCTCGACAACTTTACCTGTGAAAAAAAAAATTCTAAGCCCCGGGGTCACAATTTCTGCAAAAATCTGAAATTCTCCAATTCTCTCAAAAATGGTGCCAAACTGTTCCAAATTCTCCCCTGAAAGGTTTGGCGGTGGAAACAGAAGGCTTTTTGTCATAGGAAATGAAATCAGCCCTCGACAACTTTACCTGTAAAAAAAAAAAAATTCTAAGCCCCGGGGTCACAACTTCAGCAAAAATCTGAAATTCTCCAATTCTCTCAAAAATGGTGCCAAACTGTTCCAAATTCTCCCCTGAAAGGTTTGGCGGTGGAAACAGAAGTCTTTTTGTCATAGGAAATGAAATTAGCCCTCGAACACAAAACCTGTGGGGAAAAAATTTTCTAAGCCCCGGGGTCACAATTTCAGCAAAAATCTGAAATTCTCCAATTCTCTCAAAAATGGTGCCAAACTGTTCCAAATTCTCCCCTGAAAGGTTTGGCGGTGGAAACAGAAGGCTTTTTGTCATAGGAAATGAAATCAGCCCTCGACAACTTTACCTGTAAAAAAAAAAAAATTCTAAGCCCCGGGGTCACAACTTCAGCAAAAATCTGAAATTCTCCAATTCTCTCAAAAATGTTGCCAAACTGTTGCAAATTCTCCCATGAAAGGTTTGGCGGTGGAAACAAAAGTCTTTTTGTCATAGGAAATGAAATCAGCCCTCGAAGACAAAACCTGTGGGGAAAAAAATTTCTAAGCCCCGAGGTCACAATTTCAGCAAAAATCTGAAATTCTCCAATTCTCTCAAAAATGGTGCCAAACTGTTGCAAATTCTCCCCTGAAAGGTATGGCGGTGGAAACAGAAGGATTTTTGTCATAGGAAATGAAATCAGCCCTCGACAACTTTACCTGTGAAAAAAAAAATTCTAAGCCCCGGGGTCACAATTTCAGCAAAAATCTGAAATTCTCCAATTCTCTCAAAAATGGTGCCAAACTGTTCCAAATTCTCCCCTGAAAGGTTTGGTGGTGGAAACAGAAGGCTTTTTGTCATAGGAAATGAAATCTGCCCTCGACAACTTTACCTGTGAAAAAAAAAAATTCTAAGCCCCGGGGTCACAACTTCAGCAAAAATCTGAAATTCTCCAATTCTCTCAAAAATGGTGCCAAACTGTTCCAAATTCTCCCATGAAATGTTTGGCGGTGGAAACAGAAGTCTTTTTGTCATAGGAAATGAAATCAGCCCTCGAAGACAAAACCTGTGGGGAAAAAATTTTCTGAGCCCCGGGGTCACAATTTCAGCAAAAACCTGAAATTCTCCAAATCTCTCAAAAATGGTGCCAAACTGTTGCAAATTCTCCCCTGAAAGGTTTGGCGGTGGAAACAGAAGTCTTTTTGTCATAGGAAATGAAATCAGCCCTCGAAGACAAAAGCTGTGGGGAAAAAAAATTCTAAGCCCCGGGGTCACAATTTCAGCAAAAATCTGAAATTCTCCAATTCTCTCAAAAATGGTGCCAAACTGTTCCAAATTCTCCCCTGAAAGGTTTGGCGGTGGAAACAGAAGACTTTTTGTCATAGGAAATGAAATCAGCCCTCGACAACTTTACCTGTGGGGAAAAAAAAAATTCTAAGCCCCGGGGTCACAATTTCAGCAAAAATCTGAAATTCTCCAATTCTCTCAAAAATGGTGCCAAACTGTTGCAAATTCTCCCATGAAATGTTTGGCGGTGGAAAGAGAAGTCTTTTTGTCATAGGAAATGAAATCAGCCCTCGACAACTTTACCTGTGGAAAAAAAAAATTCTAAGCCCCGGGGTCACAATTTCAGCAAAAATCTGAAATTCTCCAATTCTCTCAAAAATGGTGCCAAACTGTTCCAAATTCTCCCCCGAAAGGTTTGGCGGTGGAAACAGAAGACTTTTTGTCATAGGAAATGAAATCAGCCCTCGACAAGTTTACCTGTGAAAAAAAAAATTCTAAGCCCCGGGGTCACAACTTCAGCAAAAATCTGAAATTCTCCAATTCTCTCAAAAATGGTGCCAAACTGTTGCAAATTCTCCCATGAAATGTTTGGCGGTGGAAACAGAAGTCTTTTTGTCATAGGAAATGAAATCAGCCCTCGAAGACAAAACCTGTGGGGAAAAAATTTTCTGAGCCCCGGGGTCACAATTTCAGCAAAAACCTGAAATTCTCCAAATCTCTCAAAAATGGTGCCAAACTGTTGCAAATTCTCCCCTGAAAGGTTTGGCGGTGGAAACAGAAGTCTTTTTGTCATAGGAAATGAAATCAGCCCTCGAAGACAAAACCTGTGGGGAAAAAATTTTCTAAGCCCCGGGGTCACAATTTCAGCAAAAATCTGAAATTCTCCAATTCTCTCAAAAATGGTGCCAAACTGTTCCAAATTCTCCCCTGAAAGGTTTGGCGGTGGAAACAGAAGGCTTTTTGTCATAGGAAATGAAATCAGCCCTCAACAACTTTACCTGTGGGGAAAAAAAATTCTAAGCCCCGGGGTCACAATTTCAGCAAAAATCTGAAATTCTCCAATTCTCTCAAAAATGGTGCCAAACTGTTGCAAATTCTCCCATGAAAGGTTTGGCGGTGGAAACAGAAGTCTTTTTGTCATAGGAAATGAAATCAGCCCTCGAAGACAAAACCTGTGGGGAAAAAATTTTCTAAGCCCCGGGGTCACAATTTCAGCAAAAATATGAAATTCTCCAATTCTCTCAAAAATGGTGCCAAACTGTTGCAAATTCTCCCCTGAAAGGTTTGGCGGTGGAAACAGAAGGCTTTTTGTGATAGGAAATGAAATCAGCCCTCGAAGACAAAACCTGTGGGGAAAAAATTTACTAAGCTCCGGGGTCACAATTTCAGCAAAAATATGAAATTCTCCAATTCTCTCAAAAATGGTGCCAAACTGTTGCAAATTCTCCCCTGAAAGGTTTGGCGGTGGAAACAGAAGGCTTTTTGTGATAGGAAATGAAATCAGCCCTCGACAACTTTACCTGTGGGGAAAAAAAAAATTCTAAGCCCCGGGGTCACAATGTCAGCAAAAATCTGAAATTCTCCAATTCTCTCAAAAATGGTGCCAAACTGTTCTAAATTCTACCCAGAAATGTTTGGCGGTGGAAACAGAAGGCTTTTTGTAATAGGAAATGAAATCAGCCCTCGACAACTTTACCTGTGAAAAAAAAAATTCTAAGCCCCGGGGTCACAATTTCTGCAAAAATCTGAAATTCTCCAATTCTCTCAAAAATGGTGCCAAACTGTTCCAAATTCTCCCCTGAAAGGTTTGGCGGTGGAAACAGAAGGCTTTTTGTCATAGGAAATGAAATCAGCCCTCGACAACTTTACCTGTAAAAAAAAAAAAATTCTAAGCCCCGGGGTCACAACTTCAGCAAAAATCTGAAATTCTCCAATTCTCTCAAAAATGGTGCCAAACTGTTCCAAATTCTCCCCTGAAAGGTTTGGCGGTGGAAACAGAAGTCTTTTTGTCATAGGAAATGAAATTAGCCCTCGAACACAAAACCTGTGGGGAAAAAATTTTCTAAGCCCCGGGGTCACAATTTCAGCAAAAATCTGAAATTCTCCAATTCTCTCAAAAATGGTGCCAAACTGTTCCAAATTCTCCCCTGAAAGGTTTGGCGGTGGAAACAGAAGGCTTTTTGTCATAGGAAATGAAATCAGCCCTCGACAACTTTACCTGTAAAAAAAAAAAAATTCTAAGCCCCGGGGTCACAACTTCAGCAAAAATCTGAAATTCTCCAATTCTCTCAAAAATGTTGCCAAACTGTTGCAAATTCTCCCATGAAAGGTTTGGCGGTGGAAACAAAAGTCTTTTTGTCATAGGAAATGAAATCAGCCCTCGAAGACAAAACCTGTGGGGAAAAAAATTTCTAAGCCCCGAGGTCACAATTTCAGCAAAAATCTGAAATTCTCCAATTCTCTCAAAAATGGTGCCAAACTGTTGCAAATTCTCCCCTGAAAGGTATGGCGGTGGAAACAGAAGGATTTTTGTCATAGGAAATGAAATCAGCCCTCGACAACTTTACCTGTGAAAAAAAAAATTCTAAGCCCCGGGGTCACAATTTCAGCAAAAATCTGAAATTCTCCAATTCTCTCAAAAATGGTGCCAAACTGTTCCAAATTCTCCCCTGAAAGGTTTGGTGGTGGAAACAGAAGGCTTTTTGTCATAGGAAATGAAATCTGCCCTCGACAACTTTACCTGTGAAAAAAAAAAATTCTAAGCCCCGGGGTCACAACTTCAGCAAAAATCTGAAATTCTCCAATTCTCTCAAAAATGGTGCCAAACTGTTCCAAATTCTCCCATGAAAGGTTTGGCGGTGGAAACAGAAGTCTTTTTGTCATAGGAAATGAAATTAGCCCTCGAACACAAAACCTGTGGGGAAAAAATTTTCTAAGCCCCGGGGTCACAATTTCAGCAAAAATCTGAAATTCTCCAATTCTCTCAAAAATGGTGCCAAACTGTTCCAAATTCTCCCCTGAAAGGTTTGGCGGTGGAAACAGAAGGCTTTTTGTCATAGGAAATGAAATCAGCCCTCGACAACTTTACCTGTAAAAAAAAAAAAATTCTAAGCCCCGGGGTCACAACTTCAGCAAAAATCTGAAATTCTCCAATTCTCTCAAAAATGGTGCCAAACTGTTGCAAATTCTCCCATGAAAGGTTTGGCGGTGGAAACAGAAGTCTTTTTGTCATAGGAAATGAAATCAGCCCTCGAAGACAAAACCTGTGGGGAAAAAAATTTCTAAGCCCCGAGGTCACAATTTCAGCAAAAATCTGAAATTCTCCAATTCTCTCAAAAATGGTGCCAAACTGTTGCAAATTCTCCCCTGAAAGGTATGGCGGTGGAAACAGAAGGATTTTTGTCATAGGAAATGAAATCAGCCCTCGACAACTTTACCTGTGAAAAAAAAAAATTCTAAGCCCCGGGGTCACAATTTCAGCAAAAATCTGAAATTCTCCAATTCTCTCAAAAATGGTGCCAAACTGTTCCAAATTCTCCCCTGAAAGGTTTGGTGGTGGAAACAGAAGGCTTTTTGTCATAGGAAATGAAATCAGCCCTCGACAACTTTACCTGTGAAAAAAAAAAATTCTAAGCCCCGGGGTCACAACTTCAGCAAAAATCTGAAATTCTCCAATTCTCTCAAAAATGGTGCCAAACTGTTCCAAATTCTCCCATGAAAGGTTTGGCGGTGGAAACAGAAGTCTTTTTGTCATAGGAAATGAAATCAGCCCTCGAAGACAAAACCTGTGGGAAAAAAATTTTATAAGCCCCGGGGTCACAATTTCAGCAAAAATATGAAATTCTCCAATTCTCTCAAAAATGGTGCCAAACTGTTCCAAATTCTCCCCTGAAAGGTTTGGCGGTGGAAACAGAAGGCTTTTTGTCATAGGAAATGAAATCAGCCCTCGACAACTTTACCTGTGAAAAAAAAAATTCTAAGCCCTGGGGTCACAATTTCAGCAAAAATCTAAAAATTCTCCAATTCTCTCAAAAATGGTGCCAAACTGTTCCAAATTCTCCCCTGAAAGGTTTGGCGGTGGAAACAGAAGGCTTTTTGTCATAGGAAATGAATTCAGCCCTCGAAGACAAAACCTGTGGGAAAAAAATTTTCTATGCCCCGGGGTTACAATTTCAGCAAAAATCTGAAATTCTCCAATTCTCTCAAAAATGGTGCCAAACTGTTGCAAATTCTCCCCTGAAAGATATGGCGGTGGAAACAGAAGGCTTTTTGTCATAGGAAATGAAATCAGCCCTCGACAACTTTACCTGTGAAAAAAAAAATTCTAAGCCCCGGGGTCACAACTTCAGCAAAAATCTGAAATTCTCCAATTCTCTCAAAAATGGTGCCAAACTGTTCCAAATTCTCCCATGAAAGGTTTGGCGGTGGAAACAGAAGTCTTTTTGTCATAGGAAATGAAATCAGCCCTCGAAGACAAAACCTGTGGGAAAAAATTTTTATAAGCCCCGTGGTCACAATTTCAGCAAAAATATGAAATTCTCCAATTCTCTCAAAAATGGTGCCAAACTGTTCCAAATTCTCCCCTGAAAGGTTTGGCGGTGGAAACAGAAGGCTTTTTGTCATAGGAAATGAAATCAGCCCTCGACAACTTTACCTGTGAAAAAAAAAATTCTAAGCCCCGGGGTCACAATTTCAGCAAAAATCTGAAATTCTCCAATTCTCTCAAAAATGGTGCCAAACTGTTCCAAATTCTCCCCTGAAAGGTTTGGCGGTGGAAACAGAAGGCTTTTTGTCATAGGAAATGAAATCAGCCCTCGACAACTTTACCTGTAAAAAAAAAAAAAAATTCTAAGCCCCGGGGTCACAACTTCAGCAAAAATCTGAAATTCTCCAATTCTCTCAAAAATGGTGCCAAACTGTTCCAAATTCTCCCCTGAAAGGTTTGGCGGTGGAAACAGAAGTCTTTTTGTCATAGGAAATGAAATTAGCCCTCGAACACAAAACCTGTGGGGAAAAAATTTTCTAAGCCCCGGGGTCACAATTTCAGCAAAAATCTGAAATTCTCCAATTCTCTCAAAAATGGTGCCAAACTGTTCCAAATTCTCCCCTGAAAGGTTTGGCGGTGGAAACAGAAGGCTTTTTGTCATAGGAAATGAAATCAGCCCTCGACAACTTTACCTGTAAAAAAAAAAAAATTCTAAGCCCCGGGGTCACAACTTCAGCAAAAATCTGAAATTCTCCAATTCTCTCAAAAATGGTGCCAAACTGTTGCAAATTCTCCCATGAAAGGTTTGGCGGTGGAAACAAAAGTCTTTTTGTCATAGGAAATGAAATCAGCCCTCGAAGACAAAACCTGTGGGGAAAAAAATTTCTAAGCCCCGAGGTCACAATTTCAGCAAAAATCTGAAATTCTCCAATTCTCTCAAAAATGGTGCCAAACTGTTGCAAATTCTCCCCTGAAAGGTATGGCGGTGGAAACAGAAGGATTTTTGTCATAGGAAATGAAATCAGCCCTCGACAACTTTACCTGTGAAAAAAAAAAATTCTAAGCCCCGGGGTCACAATTTCAGCAAAAATCTGAAATTCTCCAATTCTCTCAAAAATGGTGCCAAACTGTTCCAAATTCTCCCCTGAAAGGTTTGGTGGTGGAAACAGAAGGCTTTTTGTCATAGGAAATGAAATCAGCCCTCGAAGACAAAACCTGTGAGGAAAAAATTTTCTAAGCCCCGGGGTCACAATTTCAGCAAAAACCTGAAATTCTCCAATTCTCTCAAAAATGGTGCCAAACTGTTGCAAATTCTCCCCTGAAAGGTATGGCGGTGGAAACAGAAGGATTTTTGTCATAGGAAATGAAATCAGCCCTCGACAACTTTACCTGTGAAAAAAAAAAATTCTAAGCCCCGGGGTCACAATTTCAGCAAAAATATGAAATTCTCCAATTCTCTCAAAAATGGTGCCAAACTGTTCCAAATTCTCCCCTGAAAGGTTTGGCGGTGGAAACAGAAGGCTTTTTGTCATAGGAAATGAAATCAGCCCTCGACAACTTTACCTGTGAAAAAAAAAATTCTAAGCCCCGGAGTCACAATTTCAGCAAAAATCTGAAATTCTCCAATTCTCTCAAACATGGTGCCAAACTGTTGCAAATTCTCCCATGAAAGGTTTGGCGGTGGAAACAGAAGTCTTTTTGTCATAGGAAATGAAATCAGCCCTCGAAGACAAAACCTGTGGGGAAAAAATTTTCTAAGCCCCGGGGTCACAATTTCAGCAAAAATCTGAAATTCTCCAATTCTCTCAAAAATGGTGCCAAACTGTTGCAAATTCTCCCCTGAAAGGTTTCGCGGTGGAAACAGAAGGCTTTTTGTGATAGGAAATGAAATCAGCCCTCGACAACTTTACCTGTGAAAAAAAAAATTCTAAGCCCCGGGGTCACAATTTCAGCAAAAATCTGAAATTCTCCAATTCTCTCAAAAATGGTGCCAAACTGTTCCAAATTCTCCCCTGAAAGGTTTGGCGGTGGAAACAGAAGGCTTTTTGTCATAGGAAATGAAATCAGCCCTCGACAACTTTACCTGTAAAAAAAAAAAAAATTCTAAGCCCCGGGGTCACAACTTCAGCAAAAATCTGAAATTCTCCAATTCTCTCAAAAATGGTGCCAAACTGTTCCAAATTCTCCCCTGAAAGGTTTGGCGGTGGAAACAGAAGGCTTTTTGTCATAGGAAATGAAATCAGCCCTCGACAACTTTACCTGTAAAAAAAAAAAAAATTCTAAGCCCCGGGTTCACAATTTCAGCAAAAATCTGAAATTCTCCAATTCTCTCAAAAATGGTGCCAAACTGTTGCAAATTCTCCCCTGAAAGGTTTGGCGGTGGAAACAGAAGTCTTTTTGTCATAGGAAATGAAATCAGCCCTCGACAACTTTACCTGTAAAAAAAAAAAAATTCTAAGCCCCGGGGTCACAACTTCAGCAAAAATATGAAATTCTCCAATTCTCTCAAAAATGGTGCCAAACTGTTCCAAATTCTCCCCTGAAAGGTTTGGCGGTGGAAACAGAAGGCTTTTTGTCATAGGAAATGAAATCAGCCCTCGACAACTTTACCTGTAAAAAAAAAAAAAAATTCTAAGCCCCGGGGTCACAACTTCAGCAAAAATCTGAAATTCTCCAATTCTCTCAAAAATGGTGCCAAACTGTTGCAAATTCTCCCATGAAAGGTTTGGCGGTGGAAACAGAAGTCTTTTTGTCATAGGAAATGAAATCAGCCCTCGAAGACAAAACCTGTGGGGGAAAAATTTTCTAAGCCCCGAGGTCACAATTTCAGCAAAAATCTGAAATTCTCCAATTCTCTCAAAAATGGTGCCAAACTGTTGCAAATTCTCCCATGAAAGGTTTGGCGGTGGAAACAGAAGACTTTTTGTCATAGGAAATGAAATCAGCCCTCGAAGACAAAACCTGTGGGGAAAATTTTTTCTAAGCCCCGGGGTCACAATTTCAGCAAAAATATGAAATTCTCCAATTCTCTCAAAAATGGTGCCAAACTGTTCCAAATTCTCCCCTGAAAGGTTTGGCGGTGGAAACAGAAGGCTTTTTGTCATAGGAAATGAAATCAGCCCTCGACAACTTTACCTGTGGAAAAAAAAAATTCTAAGCCCCGAGGTCACAATTTCAGCAAAAATCTGAAATTCTCCAATTCTCTCAAAAATGGTGCCAAACTGTTGCAAATTCTCCCATGAAAGGTTTGGCGGTGGAAACAGAAGACTTTTTGTCATAGGAAATGAAATCAGCCCTCGAAGACAAAACCTGTGGGGAAAAAATTTTCTAAGCCCCGGGGTCACAATTTCAGCAAAAATCTGAAATTCTCCAATTCTCTCAAAAATGGTGCCAAACTGTTGCAAATTCTCCCATGAAAGGTTTGGCGGTGGAAACAGAAGTCTTTTTGTCATAGGAAATGAAATCAGCCCTCGACAACTTTACCTGTGAAAAAAAAAATTCTAAGCCCCGGGGTCACAATTTCAGCAAAAATCTGAAATTCTCCAATTCTCTCAAAAATGGTGCCAAACTGTTCCAAATTCTCCCCTGAAAGGTTTGGCGGTGGAAACAGAAGTCTTTTTGTCATAGGAAATGAAATCAGCCCTCGAAGACAAAACCTGTGGGGAAAAAATTTTCTAAGCCCCAGGGTCACAATTTCAGCAAAAATCTGAAATTCTCCAATTCTCTCAAAAATGGTGCCAAACTGTTCCAAATTCTCCCCTGAAAGGTTTGGCGGTGGAAACAGAAGTCTTTTTGTCATAGGAAATGAAATCAGCCCTCGAAGACAAAACCTGTGGGGAAAAAAATTTCTAAGCCCCAGGGTTACAATTTCAGCAAAAATCTGAAATTCTCCAATTCTCTCAAAAATGGTGCCAAACTTTTCCAAATTCTCCCCTGAGAGGTTTGGCGGTGGAAACAGAAGGCTTTTTGTCATAGGACATGAAATCAGCCCTCGACAACTTTACCTGTAAAAAAAAAAAAATTCTAAGCCCCGGGGTCACAACTTCAACAAAAATCTGAAATTCTCCAATTCTCTCAAAAATGGTGCCAAACTGTTCCAAATTCTCCCATGAAAGGTTTGGCGGTGGAAACAGAAGTCTTTTTGTCATAGGAAATGAAATCAGCCCTCGAAGACAAAACCTGTGGGGAAAAAATTTTCTAAGCCCCGGGGTCACAATTTCAGCAAAAATCTGAAATTCTCCAATTCTCTCAAAAATGGTGCCAAACTGTTCCAAATTCTCCCCTGAAAGGTTTGTTGGTGGAAACAGAAGGCTTTTTGTCATAGGAAATGAAATCAGCCCTCGACAACTTTACCTGTGAAAAAAAAAATTCTAAGCCCCGGGGTCACAATTTCAGCAAAAATCTGAAATTCTCCAATTCTCTCAAACATGGTGCCAAACTGTTGCAAATTCTCCCATGAAAGGTTTGGCGGTGGAAACAGAAGTCTTTTTGTCATAGGAAATGAAATCAGCCCTCGAAGACAAAACCTGTGGGGAAAAAATTTTCTAAGCCCCGGGGTCACAATTTCAGCAAAAATATGAAATTCTCCAATTCTCTCAAAAATGGTGCCAAACTGTTGCAAATTCTCCCCTGAAAGGTTTGGCGGTGGAAACAGAAGGCTTTTTGTGATAGGAAATGAAATCAGCCCTCGACAACTTTACCTGTGAAAAAAAAAAATTCTAAGCCCCGGGGTCACAATTTCAGCAAAAATCTGAAATTCTCCAATTCTCTCAAAAATGGTGCCAAACTGTTGCAAATTCTCACATGAAAGTTTTGGCGGTGGAAACAGAAGTCTTTTTGTCATAGGAAATGAAATCAGCCCTCGAAGACAAAACCTGTGGGGAAAAAATTTTCTAAGCCCCGGGGTCACAATTTCAGCAAAAATCTGAAATTCTCCAATTCTCTCAAAAATGGTGCCAAACTGTTCCAAATTCTCCCCTGAAAGGTTTGGCGGTGGAAACAGAAGGCTTTTTGTCATAGGAAATGAAATCAGCCCTCAACAACTTTACCTGTGGGGAAAAAAAAATTCTAAGCCCCGGGGTCACAATTTCAGCAAAAATCTGAAATTCTCCAATTCTCTCAAAAATGGTGCCAAACTGTTGCAAATTCTCCCATGAAAGGTTTGGCGGTGGAAACAGAAGTCTTTTTGTCATAGGAAATGAAATCAGCCCTCGAAGACAAAACCTGTGGGGAAAAAATTTTCTAAGCCCCGGGGTCACAATTTCAGCAAAAATCTGAAATTCTCCAATTCTCTCAAAAATGGTGCCAAACTGTTCCAAATTCTCCCCTGAAAGGTTTGGCGGTGGAAACAGAAGGCTTTTTGTCATAGGAAATGAAATCAGCCCTCGACAACTTTACCTGTAAAAAAAAAAAAAAATTCTAAGCCCCGGGGTCACAACTTCAGCAAAAATCTGAAATTCTCCAATTCTCTCAAAAATGGTGCCAAACTGTTCCAAATTCTCCCCTGAAAGGTTTGGCGGTGGAAACAGAAGTCTTTTTGTCATAGGAAATGAAATCAGCCCTCGAAGACAAAACCTGTGGGGAAAAAATTTTCTAAGCCCCGGGGTCACAATTTCAGCAAAAATCTGAAATTCTCCAATTCTCTCAAAAATGGTGCCAAACTGTTGCAAATTCTCCCCTGAAAGGTTTGGCGGTGGAAACAGAAGGCTTTTTGTCATAGGAAATGAAATCAGCCCTCGACAACTTTACCTGTGAAAAAAAAAAATTCTAAGCCCCGGGGTCACAATTTCAGCAAAAATCTGAAATTCTCCAATTCTCTCAAAAATGGTGCCAAACTGTTGCAAATTCTCCCATGAAAGGTTTTGCGGTGGAAACAGAAGTCTTTTTGTCATAGGAAATGAAATCAGCCCTCGACAACTTTACCTGTGAAAAAAAAAATTCTAAGCCCCGGGGTCACAATTTCAGCAAAAATCTGAAATTCTCCAATTCTCTCAAAAATGGTGCCAAACTGTTGCAAATTCTCCCATGAAAGGTTTGGCGGTGGAAACAGAAGTCTTTTTGTCATAGGAAATGAAATCAGCCCTCGACAACTTTACCTGTGAAAAAAAAAATTCTAAGCCCCGGGGTCACAATTTCAGCAAAAATCTGAAATTCTCCAATTCTCTCAAAAATGGTGCCAAACTGTTCCAAATTCTCCCCTGAAAGGTTTGGCGGTGGAAACAGAAGTCTTTTTGTCATAGGAAATGAAATCAGCCCTCGAAGACAAAACCTGTGGGGAAAAAATTTTCTAAGCCCCAGGGTCACAATTTCAGCAAAAATCTGAAATTCTCCAATTCTCTCAAAAATGGTGCCAAACTGTTCCAAATTCTCCCCTGAAAGGTTTGGCGGTGGAAACAGAAGTCTTTTTGTCATAGGAAATGAAATCAGCCCTCGAAGACAAAACCTGTGGGGAAAAAAATTTCTAAGCCCCAGGGTTACAATTTCAGCAAAAATCTGAAATTCTCCAATTCTCTCAAAAATGGTGCCAAACTTTTCCAAATTCTCCCCTGAGAGGTTTGGCGGTGGAAACAGAAGGCTTTTTGTCATAGGACATGAAATCAGCCCTCGACAACTTTACCTGTAAAAAAAAAAAAATTCTAAGCCCCGGGGTCACAACTTCAACAAAAATCTGAAATTCTCCAATTCTCTCAAAAATGGTGCCAAACTGTTCCAAATTCTCCCATGAAAGGTTTGGCGGTGGAAACAGAAGTCTTTTTGTCATAGGAAATGAAATCAGCCCTCGAAGACAAAACCTGTGGGGAAAAAATTTTCTAAGCCCCGGGGTCACAATTTCAGCAAAAATCTGAAATTCTCCAATTCTCTCAAAAATGGTGCCAAACTGTTCCAAATTCTCCCCTGAAAGGTTTGTTGGTGGAAACAGAAGGCTTTTTGTCATAGGAAATGAAATCAGCCCTCGACAACTTTACCTGTGAAAAAAAAAATTCTAAGCCCCGGGGTCACAATTTCAGCAAAAATCTGAAATTCTCCAATTCTCTCAAACATGGTGCCAAACTGTTGCAAATTCTCCCATGAAAGGTTTGGCGGTGGAAACAGAAGTCTTTTTGTCATAGGAAATGAAATCAGCCCTCGAAGACAAAACCTGTGGGGAAAAAATTTTCTAAGCCCCGGGGTCACAATTTCAGCAAAAATATGAAATTCTCCAATTCTCTCAAAAATGGTGCCAAACTGTTGCAAATTCTCCCCTGAAAGGTTTGGCGGTGGAAACAGAAGGCTTTTTGTGATAGGAAATGAAATCAGCCCTCGACAACTTTACCTGTGAAAAAAAAAAATTCTAAGCCCCGGGGTCACAATTTCAGCAAAAATCTGAAATTCTCCAATTCTCTCAAAAATGGTGCCAAACTGTTGCAAATTCTCACATGAAAGTTTTGGCGGTGGAAACAGAAGTCTTTTTGTCATAGGAAATGAAATCAGCCCTCGAAGACAAAACCTGTGGGGAAAAAATTTTCTAAGCCCCGGGGTCACAATTTCAGCAAAAATCTGAAATTCTCCAATTCTCTCAAAAATGGTGCCAAACTGTTCCAAATTCTCCCCTGAAAGGTTTGGCGGTGGAAACAGAAGGCTTTTTGTCATAGGAAATGAAATCAGCCCTCAACAACTTTACCTGTGGGGAAAAAAAAATTCTAAGCCCCGGGGTCACAATTTCAGCAAAAATCTGAAATTCTCCAATTCTCTCAAAAATGGTGCCAAACTGTTGCAAATTCTCCCATGAAAGGTTTGGCGGTGGAAACAGAAGTCTTTTTGTCATAGGAAATGAAATCAGCCCTCGAAGACAAAACGTGTGGGGAAAAAATTTTCTAAGCCCCGGGGTCACAATTTCAGCAAAAATCTGAAATTCTCCAATTCTCTCAAAAATGGTGCCAAACTGTTCCAAATTCTCCCCTGAAAGGTTTGGCGGTGGAAACAGAAGGCTTTTTGTCATAGGAAATGAAATCAGCCCTCGACAACTTTACCTGTAAAAAAAAAAAAAAATTCTAAGCCCCGGGGTCACAACTTCAGCAAAAATCTGAAATTCTCCAATTCTCTCAAAAATGGTGCCAAACTGTTCCAAATTCTCCCCTGAAAGGTTTGGCGGTGGAAACAGAAGTCTTTTTGTCATAGGAAATGAAATCAGCCCTCGAAGACAAAACCTGTGGGGAAAAAATTTTCTAAGCCCCGGGGTCACAATTTCAGCAAAAATCTGAAATTCTCCAATTCTCTCAAAAATGGTGCCAAACTGTTGCAAATTCTCCCCTGAAAGGTTTGGCGGTGGAAACAGAAGGCTTTTTGTCATAGGAAATGAAATCAGCCCTCGACAACTTTACCTGTGAAAAAAAAAAATTCTAAGCCCCGGGGTCACAATTTCAGCAAAAATCTGAAATTCTCCAATTCTCTCAAAAATGGTGCCAAACTGTTGCAAATTCTCCCATGAAAGGTTTTGCGGTGGAAACAGAAGTCTTTTTGTCATAGGAAATGAAATCAGCCCTCGACAACTTTACCTGTGAAAAAAAAAATTCTAAGCCCCGGGGTCACAATTTCAGCAAAAATCTGAAATTCTCCAATTCTCTCAAAAATGGTGCCAAACTGTTCCAAATTCTCCCCTGAAAGGTTTGGCGGTGGAAACAGAAGTCTTTTTGTCATAGGAAATGAAATCAGCCCTCGAAGACAAAACCTGTGGGGAAAAAATTTTCTAAGCCCCAGGGTCACAATTTCAGCAAAAATCTGAAATTCTCCAATTCTCTCAAAAATGGTGCCAAACTGTTCCAAATTCTCCCCTGAAAGGTTTGGCGGTGGAAACAGAAGTCTTTTTGTCATAGGAAATGAAATCAGCCCTCGAAGACAAAACCTGTGGGGAAAAAAATTTCTAAGCCCCAGGGTTACAATTTCAGCAAAAATCTGAAATTCTCCAATTCTCTCAAAAATGGTGCCAAACTTTTCCAAATTCTCCCCTGAGAGGTTTGGCGGTGGAAACAGAAGGCTTTTTGTCATAGGACATGAAATCAGCCCTCGACAACTTTACCTGTAAAAAAAAAAAAATTCTAAGCCCCGGGGTCACAACTTCAACAAAAATCTGAAATTCTCCAATTCTCTCAAAAATGGTGCCAAACTGTTCCAAATTCTCCCATGAAAGGTTTGGCGGTGGAAACAGAAGTCTTTTTGTCATAGGAAATGAAATCAGCCCTCGAAGACAAAACCTGTGGGGGAAAAATTTTCTAAGCCCCGGGGTCACAATTTCAGCAAAAATCTGAAATTCTCCAATTCTCTCAAAAATGGTGCCAAACTGTTCCAAATTCTCCCCTGAAAGGTTTGTTGGTGGAAACAGAAGGCTTTTTGTCATAGGAAATGAAATCAGCCCTCGAAGACAAAACCTGTGGGGAAAAAATTTTATAAGCCCCGGGGTCACAATTTCAGCAAAAATCTGAAATTCTCCAATTCTCTCAAAAATGGTGCCAAACTGTTGCAAATTCTCCCATGAAAGGTTTTGCGGTGGAAACAGAAGTCTTTTTGTCATAGGAAATGAAATCAGCCCTCGACAACTTTACCTGTGAAAAAAAAAATTCTAAGCCCCGGGGTCACAATTTCAGCAAAAATCTGAAATTCTCCAATTCTCTCAAAAATGGTGCCAAACTGTTCCAAATTCTCCCCTGAAAGGTTTGGCGGTGGAAACAGAAGTCTTTTTGTCATAGGAAATGAAATCAGCCCTCGAAGACAAAACCTGTGGGGAAAAAATTTTCTAAGCCCCAGGGTCACAATTTCAGCAAAAATCTGAAATTCTCCAATTCTCTCAAAAATGGTGCCAAACTGTTCCAAATTCTCCCCTGAAAGGTTTGGCGGTGGAAACAGAAGTCTTTTTGTCATAGGAAATGAAATCAGCCCTCGAAGACAAAACCTGTGGGGAAAAAAATTTCTAAGCCCCAGGGTTACAATTTCAGCAAAAATCTGAAATTCTCCAATTCTCTCAAAAATGGTGCCAAACTTTTCCAAATTCTCCCCTGAGAGGTTTGGCGGTGGAAACAGAAGGCTTTTTGTCATAGGACATGAAATCAGCCCTCGACAACTTTACCTGTAAAAAAAAAAAAATTCTAAGCCCCGGGGTCACAACTTCAACAAAAATCTGAAATTCTCCAATTCTCTCAAAAATGGTGCCAAACTGTTCCAAATTCTCCCATGAAAGGTTTGGCGGTGGAAACAGAAGTCTTTTTGTCATAGGAAATGAAATCAGCCCTCGAAGACAAAACCTGTGGGGGAAAAATTTTCTAAGCCCCGGGGTCACAATTTCAGCAAAAATCTGAAATTCTCCAATTCTCTCAAAAATGGTGCCAAACTGTTCCAAATTCTCCCCTGAAAGGTTTGTTGGTGGAAACAGAAGGCTTTTTGTCATAGGAAATGAAATCAGCCCTCGACAACTTTACCTGTGAAAAAAAAAATTCTAAGCCCCGGGGTCACAATTTCAGCAAAAATCTGAAATTCTCCAATTCTCTCAAACATGGTGCCAAACTGTTGCAAATTCTCCCATGAAAGGTTTGGCGGTGGAAACAGAAGTCTTTTTGTCATAGGAAATGAAATCAGCCCTCGAAGACAAAACCTGTGGGGAAAAAATTTTCTAAGCCCCGGGGTCACAATTTCAGCAAAAATATGAAATTCTCCAATTCTCTCAAAAATGGTGCCAAACTGTTGCAAATTCTCCCCTGAAAGGTTTGGCGGTGGAAACAGAAGGCTTTTTGTGATAGGAAATGAAATCAGCCCTCGACAACTTTACCTGTGAAAAAAAAAAATTCTAAGCCCCGGGGTCACAATTTCAGCAAAAATCTGAAATTCTCCAATTCTCTCAAAAATGGTGCCAAACTGTTGCAAATTCTCACATGAAAGTTTTGGCGGTGGAAACAGAAGTCTTTTTGTCATAGGAAATGAAATCAGCCCTCGAAGACAAAACCTGTGGGGAAAAAATTTTCTAAGCCCCGGGGTCACAATTTCAGCAAAAATCTGAAATTCTCCAATTCTCTCAAAAATGGTGCCAAACTGTTGCAAATTCTCCCCTGAAAGGTTTGGCGGTGGAAACAGAAGGCTTTTTGTCATAGGAAATGAAATCAGCCCTCGACAACTTTACCTGTGAAAAAAAAAAATTCTAAGCCCCGGGGTCACAATTTCAGCAAAAATCTGAAATTCTCCAATTCTCTCAAAAATGGTGCCAAACTGTTGCAAATTCTCCCATGAAAGGTTTTGCGGTGGAAACAGAAGTCTTTTTGTCATAGGAAATGAAATCAGCCCTCGACAACTTTACCTGTGAAAAAAAAAATTCTAAGCCCCGGGGTCACAATTTCAGCAAAAATCTGAAATTCTCCAATTCTCTCAAAAATGGTGCCAAACTGTTCCAAATTCTCCCCTGAAAGGTTTGGCGGTGGAAACAGAAGTCTTTTTGTCATAGGAAATGAAATCAGCCCTCGAAGACAAAACCTGTGGGGAAAAAATTTTCTAAGCCCCAGGGTCACAATTTCAGCAAAAATCTGAAATTCTCCAATTCTCTCAAAAATGGTGCCAAACTGTTCCAAATTCTCCCCTGAAAGGTTTGGCGGTGGAAACAGAAGTCTTTTTGTCATAGGAAATGAAATCAGCCCTCGAAGACAAAACCTGTGGGGAAAAAAATTTCTAAGCCCCAGGGTTACAATTTCAGCAAAAATCTGAAATTCTCCAATTCTCTCAAAAATGGTGCCAAACTTTTCCAAATTCTCCCCTGAGAGGTTTGGCGGTGGAAACAGAAGGCTTTTTGTCATAGGACATGAAATCAGCCCTCGACAACTTTACCTGTAAAAAAAAAAAAATTCTAAGCCCCGGGGTCACAACTTCAACAAAAATCTGAAATTCTCCAATTCTCTCAAAAATGGTGCCAAACTGTTCCAAATTCTCCCATGAAAGGTTTGGCGGTGGAAACAGAAGTCTTTTTGTCATAGGAAATGAAATCAGCCCTCGAAGACAAAACCTGTGGGGGAAAAATTTTCTAAGCCCCGGGGTCACAATTTCAGCAAAAATCTGAAATTCTCCAATTCTCTCAAAAATGGTGCCAAACTGTTCCAAATTCTCCCCTGAAAGGTTTGTTGGTGGAAACAGAAGGCTTTTTGTCATAGGAAATGAAATCAGCCCTCGACAACTTTACCTGTGAAAAAAAAAATTCTAAGCCCCGGGGTCACAATTTCAGCAAAAATCTGAAATTCTCCAATTCTCTCAAACATGGTGCCAAACTGTTGCAAATTCTCCCATGAAAGGTTTGGCGGTGGAAACAGAAGTCTTTTTGTCATAGGAAATGAAATCAGCCCTCGAAGACAAAACCTGTGGGGAAAAAATTTTCTAAGCCCCGGGGTCACAATTTCAGCAAAAATATGAAATTCTCCAATTCTCTCAAAAATGGTGCCAAACTGTTGCAAATTCTCCCCTGAAAGGTTTGGCGGTGGAAACAGAAGGCTTTTTGTGATAGGAAATGAAATCAGCCCTCGACAACTTTACCTGTGAAAAAAAAAAATTCTAAGCCCCGGGGTCACAATTTCAGCAAAAATCTGAAATTCTCCAATTCTCTCAAAAATGGTGCCAAACTGTTGCAAATTCTCACATGAAAGTTTTGGCGGTGGAAACAGAAGTCTTTTTGTCATAGGAAATGAAATCAGCCCTCGAAGACAAAACCTGTGGGGAAAAAATTTTCTAAGCCCCGGGGTCACAATTTCAGCAAAAATCTGAAATTCTCCAATTCTCTCAAAAATGGTGCCAAACTGTTGCAAATTCTCCCCTGAAAGGTTTGGCGGTGGAAACAGAAGGCTTTTTGTCATAGGAAATGAAATCAGCCCTCGACAACTTTACCTGTGAAAAAAAAAATTCTAAGCCCCGGGGTCACAATTTCAGCAAAAATCTGAAATTCTCCAATTCTCTCAAAAATGGTGCCAAACTGTTCCAAATTCTCCCCTGAAAGGTTTGGCGGTGGAAACAGAAGTCTTTTTGTCATAGGAAATGAAATCAGCCCTCGAAGACAAAACCTGTGGGGAAAAAATTTTCTAAGCCCCAGGGTCACAATTTCAGCAAAAATCTGAAATTCTCCAATTCTCTCAAAAATGGTGCCAAACTGTTCCAAATTCTCCCCTGAAAGGTTTGGCGGTGGAAACAGAAGTCTTTTTGTCATAGGAAATGAAATCAGCCCTCGAAGACAAAACCTGTGGGGAAAAAAATTTCTAAGCCCCAGGGTTACAATTTCAACAAAAATCTGAAATTCTCCAATTCTCTCAAAAATGGTGCCAAACTGTTCCAAATTCTCCCCTGAGAGGTTTGGCGGTGGAAACAGAAGGCTTTTTGTCATAGGACATGAAATCAGCCCTCGACAACTTTACCTGTAAAAAAAAAAAAATTCTAAGCCCCGGGGTCACAACTTCAACAAAAATCTGAAATTCTCCAATTCTCTCAAAAATGGTGCCAAACTGTTCCAAATTCTCCCATGAAAGGTTTGGCGGTGGAAACAGAAGTCTTTTTGTCATAGGAAATGAAATCAGCCCTCGAAGACAAAACCTGTGGGGGAAAAATTTTCTAAGCCCCGGGGTCACAATTTCAGCAAAAATCTGAAATTCTCCAATTCTCTCAAAAATGGTGCCAAACTGTTCCAAATTCTCCCCTGAAAGGTTTGTTGGTGGAAACAGAAGGCTTTTTGTCATAGGAAATGAAATCAGCCCTCGACAACTTTACCTGTGAAAAAAAAAATTCTAAGCCCCGGGGTCACAATTTCAGCAAAAATCTGAAATTCTCCAATTCTCTCAAACATGGTGCCAAACTGTTGCAAATTCTCCCATGAAAGGTTTGGCGGTGGAAACAGAAGTCTTTTTGTCATAGGAAATGAAATCAGCCCTCGAAGACAAAACCTGTGGGGAAAAAATTTTCTAAGCCCCGGGGTCACAATTTCAGCAAAAATATGAAATTCTCCAATTCTCTCAAAAATGGTGCCAAACTGTTGCAAATTCTCCCCTGAAAGGTTTGGCGGTGGAAACAGAAGGCTTTTTGTGATAGGAAATGAAATCAGCCCTCGACAACTTTACCTGTGAAAAAAAAAAATTCTAAGCCCCGGGGTCACAATTTCAGCAAAAATCTGAAATTCTCCAATTCTCTCAAAAATGGTGCCAAACTGTTGCAAATTCTCACATGAAAGTTTTGGCGGTGGAAACAGAAGTCTTTTTGTCATAGGAAATGAAATCAGCCCTCGAAGACAAAACCTGTGGGGAAAAAATTTTCTAAGCCCCGGGGTCACAATTTCAGCAAAAATCTGAAATTCTCCAATTCTCTCAAAAATGGTGCCAAACTGTTCCAAATTCTCCCCTGAAAGGTTTGGCGGTGGAAACAGAAGGCTTTTTGTCATAGGAAATGAAATCAGCCCTCAACAACTTTACCTGTGGGGAAAAAAAAATTCTAAGCCCCGGGGTCACAATTTCAGCAAAAATCTGAAATTCTCCAATTCTCTCAAAAATGGTGCCAAACTGTTGCAAATTCTCCCATGAAAGGTTTGGCGGTGGAAACAGAAGTCTTTTTGTCATAGGAAATGAAATCAGCCCTCGAAGACAAAACCTGTGGGGAAAAAATTTTCTAAGCCCCGGGGTCACAATTTCAGCAAAAATCTGAAATTCTCCAATTCTCTCAAAAATGGTGCCAAACTGTTCCAAATTCTCCCCTGAAAGGTTTGGCGGTGGAAACAGAAGGCTTTTTGTCATAGGAAATGAAATCAGCCCTCGACAACTTTACCTGTAAAAAAAAAAAAAAATTCTAAGCCCCGGGGTCACAACTTCAGCAAAAATCTGAAATTCTCCAATTCTCTCAAAAATGGTGCCAAACTGTTCCAAATTCTCCCCTGAAAGGTTTGGCGGTGGAAACAGAAGTCTTTTTGTCATAGGAAATGAAATCAGCCCTCGAAGACAAAACCTGTGGGGAAAAAATTTTCTAAGCCCCGGGGTCACAATTTCAGCAAAAATCTGAAATTCTCCAATTCTCTCAAAAATGGTGCCAAACTGTTGCAAATTCTCCCCTGAAAGGTTTGGCGGTGGAAACAGAAGGCTTTTTGTCATAGGAAATGAAATCAGCCCTCGACAACTTTACCTGTGAAAAAAAAAAATTCTAAGCCCCGGGGTCACAATTTCAGCAAAAATCTGAAATTCTCCAATTCTCTCAAAAATGGTGCCAAACTGTTGCAAATTCTCCCATGAAAGGTTTTGCGGTGGAAACAGAAGTCTTTTTGTCATAGGAAATGAAATCAGCCCTCGACAACTTTACCTGTGAAAAAAAAAATTCTAAGCCCCGGGGTCACAATTTCAGCAAAAATCTGAAATTCTCCAATTCTCTCAAAAATGGTGCCAAACTGTTCCAAATTCTCCCCTGAAAGGTTTGGCGGTGGAAACAGAAGTCTTTTTGTCATAGGAAATGAAATCAGCCCTCGAAGACAAAACCTGTGGGGAAAAAATTTTCTAAGCCCCAGGGTCACAATTTCAGCAAAAATCTGAAATTCTCCAATTCTCTCAAAAATGGTGCCAAACTGTTCCAAATTCTCCCCTGAAAGGTTTGGCGGTGGAAACAGAAGTCTTTTTGTCATAGGAAATGAAATCAGCCCTCGAAGACAAAACCTGTGGGGAAAAAAATTTCTAAGCCCCAGGGTTACAATTTCAGCAAAAATCTGAAATTCTCCAATTCTCTCAAAAATGGTGCCAAACTTTTCCAAATTCTCCCCTGAGAGGTTTGGCGGTGGAAACAGAAGGCTTTTTGTCATAGGAAATGAAATCAGCCCTCGACAACTTTACCTGTGAAAAAAAAAATTCTAAGCCCCGGGGTCACAATTTCAGCAAAAATCTGAAATTCTCCAATTCTCTCAAACATGGTGCCAAACTGTTGCAAATTCTCCCATGAAAGGTTTGGCGGTGGAAACAGAAGTCTTTTTGTCATAGGAAATGAAATCAGCCCTCGAAGACAAAACCTGTGGGGAAAAAATTTTCTAAGCCCCGGGGTCACAATTTCAGCAAAAATATGAAATTCTCCAATTCTCTCAAAAATGGTGCCAAACTGTTGCAAATTCTCCCCTGAAAGGTTTGACGGTGGAAACAGAAGGCTTTTTGTGATAGGAAATGAAATCAGCCCTCGACAACTTTACCTGTGAAAAAAAAAAATTCTAAGCCCCGCGGTCACAATTTCAGCAAAAATCTGAAATTCTCCAATTCTCTCAAAAATGGTGCCAAACTGTTGCAAATTCTCACATGAAAGTTTTGGCGGTGGAAACAGAAGTCTTTTTGTCATAGGAAATGAAATCAGCCCTCGAAGACAAAACCTGTGGGGAAAAAATTTTCTAAGCCCCGGGGTCACAATTTCAGCAAAAATCTGAAATTCTCCAATTCTCTCAAAAATGGTGCCAAACTGTTCCAAATTCTCCCCTGAAAGGTTTGGCGGTGGAAACAGAAGGCTTTTTGTCATAGGAAATGAAATCAGCCCTCAACAACTTTACCTGTGGGGAAAAAAAAATTCTAAGCCCCGGGGTCACAATTTCAGCAAAAATCTGAAATTCTCCAATTCTCTCAAAAATGGTGCCAAACTGTTGCAAATTCTCCCATGAAAGGTTTGGCGGTGGAAACAGAAGTCTTTTTGTCATAGGAAATGAAATCAGCCCTCGAAGACAAAACCTGTGGGGAAAAAATTTTCTAAGCCCCGGGGTCACAATTTCAGCAAAAATCTGAAATTCTCCAATTCTCTCAAAAATGGTGCCAAACTGTTCCAAATTCTCCCCTGAAAGGTTTGGCGGTGGAAACAGAAGGCTTTTTGTCATAGGAAATGAAATCAGCCCTCGACAACTTTACCTGTAAAAAAAAAAAAAAATTCTAAGCCCCGGGGTCACAACTTCAGCAAAAATCTGAAATTCTCCAATTCTCTCAAAAATGGTGCCAAACTGTTGCAAATTCTCCCATGAAAGGTTTTGCGGTGGAAACAGAAGTCTTTTTGTCATAGGAAATGAAATCAGCCCTCGAAGACAAAACCTGTGGGGAAAAAATTTTCTAAGCCCCGGGGTCACAATTTCAGCAAAAATCTGAAATTCTCCAATTCTCTCAAAAATGGTGCCAAACTGTTGCAAATTCTCCCCTGAAAGGTTTGGCGGTGGAAACAGAAGGCTTTTTGTCATAGGAAATGAAATCAGCCCTCGACAACTTTACCTGTGAAAAAAAAAAATTCTAAGCCCCGGGGTCACAATTTCAGCAAAAATCTGAAATTCTCCAATTCTCTCAAAAATGGTGCCAAACTGTTGCAAATTCTCCCATGAAAGGTTTTGCGGTGGAAACAGAAGTCTTTTTGTCATAGGAAATGAAATCAGCCCTCGACAACTTTACCTGTGAAAAAAAAAATTCTAAGCCCCGGGGTCACAATTTCAGCAAAAATCTGAAATTCTCCAATTCTCTCAAAAATGGTGCCAAACTGTTCCAAATTCTCCCCTGAAAGGTTTGGCGGTGGAAACAGAAGTCTTTTTGTCATAGGAAATGAAATCAGCCCTCGAAGACAAAACCTGTGGGGAAAAAATTTTCTAAGCCCCAGGGTCACAATTTCAGCAAAAATCTGAAATTCTCCAATTCTCTCAAAAATGGTGCCAAACTGTTCCAAATTCTCCCCTGAAAGGTTTGGCGGTGGAAACAGAAGTCTTTTTGTCATAGGAAATGAAATCAGCCCTCGAAGACAAAACCTGTGGGGAAAAAAATTTCTAAGCCCCAGGGTTACAATTTCAGCAAAAATCTGAAATTCTCCAATTCTCTCAAAAATGGTGCCAAACTTTTCCAAATTCTCCCCTGAGAGGTTTGGCGGTGGAAACAGAAGGCTTTTTGTCATAGGACATGAAATCAGCCCTCGACAACTTTACCTGTAAAAAAAAAAAAATTCTAAGCCCCGGGGTCACAACTTCAACAAAAATCTGAAATTCTCCAATTCTCTCAAAAATGGTGCCAAACTGTTCCAAATTCTCCCATGAAAGGTTTGGCGGTGGAAACAGAAGTCTTTTTGTCATAGGAAATGAAATCAGCCCTCGAAGACAAAACCTGTGGGGGAAAAATTTTCTAAGCCCCGGGGTCACAATTTCAGCAAAAATCTGAAATTCTCCAATTCTCTCAAAAATGGTGCCAAACTGTTCCAAATTCTCCCCTGAAAGGTTTGTTGGTGGAAACAGAAGGCTTTTTGTCATAGGAAATGAAATCAGCCCTCGACAACTTTACCTGTGAAAAAAAAAATTCTAAGCCCCGGGGTCACAATTTCAGCAAAAATCTGAAATTCTCCAATTCTCTCAAACATGGTGCCAAACTGTTGCAAATTCTCCCATGAAAGGTTTGGCGGTGGAAACAGAAGTCTTTTTGTCATAGGAAATGAAATCAGCCCTCGAAGACAAAACCTGTGGGGAAAAAATTTTCTAAGCCCCGGGGTCACAATTTCAGCAAAAATATGAAATTCTCCAATTCTCTCAAAAATGGTGCCAAACTGTTGCAAATTCTCCCCTGAAAGGTTTGGCGGTGGAAACAGAAGGCTTTTTGTGATAGGAAATGAAATCAGCCCTCGACAACTTTACCTGTGAAAAAAAAAAATTCTAAGCCCCGGGGTCACAATTTCAGCAAAAATCTGAAATTCTCCAATTCTCTCAAAAATGGTGCCAAACTGTTGCAAATTCTCACATGAAAGTTTTGGCGGTGGAAACAGAAGTCTTTTTGTCATAGGAAATGAAATCAGCCCTCGAAGACAAAACCTGTGGGGGAAAAATTTTCTAAGCCCCGGGGTCACAATTTCAGCAAAAATCTGAAATTCTCCAATTCTCTCAAAAATGGTGCCAAACTGTTCCAAATTCTCCCCTGAAAGGTTTGGCGGTGGAAACAGAAGGCTTTTTGTCATAGGAAATGAAATCAGCCCTCGACAACTTTACCTGTAAAAAAAAAAAAAAATTCTAAGCCCCGGGGTCACAACTTCAGCAAAAATCTGAAATTCTCCAATTCTCTCAAAAATGGTGCCAAACTGTTCCAAATTCTCCCCTGAAAGGTTTGGCGGTGGAAACAGAAGTCTTTTTGTCATAGGAAATGAAATCAGCCCTCGAAGACAAAACCTGTGGGGAAAAAATTTTCTAAGCCCCGGGGTAACAATTTCAGCAAAAATCTGAAATTCTCCAATTCTCTCAAAAATGGTGCCAAACTGTTGCAAATTCTCCCCTGAAAGGTTTGGCGGTGGAAACAGAAGGCTTTTTGTCATAGGAAATGAAATCAGCCCTCGACAACTTTACCTGTGAAAAAAAAAAATTCTAAGCCCCGGGGTCACAATTTCAGCAAAAATCTGAAATTCTCCAATTCTCTCAAAAATGGTGCCAAACTGTTGCAAATTCTCCCATGAAAGGTTTTGCGGTGGAAACAGAAGTCTTTTTGTCATAGGAAATGAAATCAGCCCTCGACAACTTTACCTGTGAAAAAAAAAATTCTAAGCCCCGGGGTCACAATTTCAGCAAAAATCTGAAATTCTCCAATTCTCTCAAAAATGGTGCCAAACTGTTCCAAATTCTCCCCTGAAAGGTTTGGCGGTGGAAACAGAAGTCTTTTTGTCATAGGAAATGAAATCAGCCCTCGAAGACAAAACCTGTGGGGAAAAAATTTTATAAGCCCCAGGGTCACAATTTCAGCAAAAATCTGAAATTCTCCAATTCTCTCAAAAATGGTGCCAAACTGTTCCAAATTCTCCCCTGAAAGGTTTGGCGGTGGAAACAGAAGGCTTTTTGTCATAGGAAATGAAATCAGCCCTCGACAACTTTACCTGTAAAAAAAAAAAAAAATTCTAAGCCCCGGGGTCACAACTTCAGCAAAAATCTGAAATTCTCCAATTCTCTCAAAAATGGTGCCAAACTGTTCCAAATTCTCCCCTGAAAGGTTTGGCGGTGGAAACAGAAGGCTTTTTGTCATAGGAAATGAAATCAGCCCTCGAAGACAAAACCTGTGGGGGAAAAAAAATTCTAAGCCCCGGGGTCACAACTTCAGCAAAAATCTGAAATTCTCCAATTCTCTCAAAAATGGTGCCAAACTGTTGCAAATTCTCCCATGAAAGGTTTGGCGGTGGAAACAGAAGTCTTTTTGTCATAGGAAATGAAATCAGCCCTCGAAGACAAAACCTGTGGGAAAAAAATTTTCTAAGCCCCGGGGTCACAATTTCAGCAAAAATCTGAAATTCTCCAATTCTCTCAAAAATGGTGCCAAACTGTTGCAAATTCTCCCCTGAAAGGTTTGGCGGTGGAAACAGAAGGCTTTTTGTCATAGGAAATGAAATCAGCCCTCGACAACTTTACCTGTGGAAAAAAAAAATTCTAAGCCCCGGGGTCACAATTTCAGCAAAAATCTGAAATTCTCCAATTCTCTCAAAAATGCTGCCAAACTGTTGCAAATTCTCCCATGAAAGGTTTTGCGGTGGAAACAGAAGTCTTTTTGTCATAGGAAATGAAATCAGCCCTCGACAACTTTACCTGTGAAAAAAAAAATTCTAAGCCCCGGGGTCACAATTTCAGCAAAAATCTGAAATTCTCCAATTCTCTCAAAAATGGTGCCAAACTGTTCCAAATTCTCCCCTGAAAGGTTTGGCGGTGGAAACAGAAGTCTTTTTGTCATAGGAAATGAAATCAGCCCTCGAAGACAAAACCTGTGGGGAAAAAATTTTCTAAGCCCCAGGGTCACAATTTCAGCAAAAATCTGAAATTCTCCAATTCTCTCAAAAATGGTGCCAAACTGTTCCAAATTCTCCCCTGAAAGGTTTGGCGGTGGAAACAGAAGGCTTTTTGTCATAGGAAATGAAATCAGCCCTCGACAACTTTACCTGTAAAAAAAAAAAAAAATTCTAAGCCCCGGGGTCACAACTTCAGCAAAAATCTGAAATTCTCCAATTCTCTCAAAAATGGTGCCAAACTGTTCCAAATTCTCCCCTGAAAGGTTTGGCGGTGGAAACAGAAGGCTTTTTGTCATAGGAAATGAAATCAGCCCTCGAAGACAAAACCTGTGGGGAAAAAAAAATTCTAAGCCCCAGGGTCACAACTTCAGCAAAAATCTGAAATTCTCCAATTCTCTCAAAAATGGTGCCAAACTGTTGCAAATTCTCCCATGAAAGGTTTGGCGGTGGAAACAGAAGTCTTTTTGTCATAGGAAATGAAATCAGCCCTCGAAGACAAAACCTGTGGGAAAAAAATTTTCTAAGCCCCGGGGTCACAATTTCAGCAAAAATCTGAAATTCTCCAATTCTCTCAAAAATGGTGCCAAACTGTTCCAAATTCTCCCCTGAAAGGTTTGGCGGTGGAAACAGAAGTCTTTTTGTCATAGGAAATGAAATCAGCCCTCGAAGACAAAACCTGTGGGGAAAAAATTTTCTAAGCCCCAGGGTCACAATTTCAGCAAAAATCTGAAATTCTCCAATTCTCTCAAAAATGGTGCCAAACTGTTCCAAATTCTCCCATGAAAGGTTTGGCGGTGGAAACAGAAGTCTTTTTGTCATAGGAAATGAAATCAGCCCTCGAAAACAAAACCTGTGGGAAAAAATTTTTATAAGCCCCGGGGTCACAATTTCAGCAAAAATATGAAATTCTCCAATTCTCTCAAAAATGGTGCCAAACTGTTCCAAATTCTCCCCTGAAAGTTTTGGTGGTGGAAACAGAAGGCTTTTTGTCATAGGAAATGAAATCAGCCCTCGACAACTTTACCTGTGAAAAAAAAAATTCTAAGCCCCGGGGTCACAATTTCAGCAAAAATCTGAAATTCTCCAATTCTCTCAAACATGGTGCCAAACTGTTGCAAATTCTCCCATGAAAGGTTTGGCGGTGGAAACAGAAGTCTTTTTGTCATAGGAAATGAAATCAGCCCTCGAAGACAAAACCTGTGGGGAAAAAATTTTCTAAGCCCCGGGGTCACAATTTCAGCAAAAATATGAAATTCTCCAATTCTCTCAAAAATGGTGCCAAACTGTTGCAAATTCTCCCCTGAAAGGTTTGGCGGTGGAAACAGAAGGCTTTTTGTGATAGGAAATGAAATCAGCCCTCGACAACTTTACCTGTGAAAAAAAAAAATTCTAAGCCCCGGGGTCACAATTTCAGCAAAAATCTGAAATTCTCCAATTCTCTCAAAAATGGTGCCAAACTGTTGCAAATTCTCACATGAAAGTTTTGGCGGTGGAAACAGAAGTCTTTTTGTCATAGGAAATGAAATCAGCCCTCGAAGACAAAACCTGTGGGGAAAAATTTTTCTAAGCCCCGGGGTCACAATTTCAGCAAAAATCTGAAATTCTCCAATTCTCTCAAAAATGGTGCCAAACTGTTCCAAATTCTCCCCTGAAAGGTTTGGCGGTGGAAACAGAAGGCTTTTTGTCATAGGAAATGAAATCAGCCCTCAACAACTTTACCTGTGGGGAAAAAAAATTCTAAGCCCCGGGGTCACAATTTCAGCAAAAATCTGAAATTCTCCAATTCTCTCAAAAATGGTGCCAAACTGTTGCAAATTCTCCCATGAAAGGTTTGGCGGTGGAAACAGAAGTCTTTTTGTCATAGGAAATGAAATCAGCCCTCGAAGACAAAACCTGTGGGGAAAAAATTTTCTAAGCCCCGGGGTCACAATTTCAGCAAAAATCTGAAATTCTCCAATTCTCTCAAAAATGGTGCCAAACTGTTCCAAATTCTCCCCTGAAAGGTTTGGCGGTGGAAACAGAAGTCTTTTTGGCATAGGAAATGAAATCAGCCCTCGAAGACAAAACCTGTGGGGAAAAAATTTTCTAAGCCCCGGGGTCACAATTTCAGCAAAAATCTGAAATTCTCCAATTCTCTCAAAAATGGTGCCAAACTGTTCCAAATTCTCCCCTGAAAGGTTTGGCGGTGGAAACAGAAGTCTTTTTGTCATAGGAAATGAAATCAGCCCTCGAAGACAAAACCTGTGGGGAAAAATTTTTCTAAGCCCCGGGGTCACAATTTCAGCAAAAATCTGAAATTCTCCAATTCTCTCAAAAATGGTGCCAAACTGTTCCAAATTCTCCCCTGAAAGGTTTGGCGGTGGAAACAGAAGGCTTTTTGTCATAGGAAATGAAATCAGCCCTCAACAACTTTACCTGTGGGAAAAAAAAATTCTAAGCCCCGGGGTCACAATTTCAGCAAAAATCTGAAATTCTCCAATTCTCTCAAAAATGGTGCCAAACTGTTGCAAATTCTCCCATGAAAGGTTTGGCGGTGGAAACAGAAGTCTTTTTGTCATAGGAAATGAAATCAGCCCTCGAAGACAAAACCTGTGGGGAAAAAATTTTCTAAGCCCCGAGGTCACAATTTCAGCAAAAATCTGAAATTCTCCAATTCTCTCAAAAATGGTGCCAAACTGTTCCAAATTCTCCCCTGAAAGGTTTGGCGGTGGAAACAGAAGTCTTTTTGTCATAGGAAATGAAATCAGCCCTCGAAGACAAAACCTGTGGGGAAAAAATTTTCTAAGCCCCGGGGTCACAATTTCAGCAAAAATCTGAAATTCTCCAATTCTCTCAAAAATGGTGCCAAACTGTTCCAAATTCTCCCCTGAAAGGTTTGGCGGTGGAAACAGAAGTCTTTTTGTCATAGGAAATGAAATCAGCCCTCGAAGACAAAACCTGTGGGGAAAAAATTTTCTAAGCCCCAGGGTCACAATTTCAGCAAAAATCTGAAATTCTCCAATTCTCTCAAAAATGGTGCCAAACTGTTCCAAATTCTCCCATGAAAGGTTTGGCGGTGGAAACAGAAGTCTTTTTGTCATAGGAAATGAAATCAGCCCTCGAAGACAAAACCTGTGGGAAAAAAATTTTATAAGCCCCGGGGTCACAATTTCAGCAAAAATATGAAATTCTCCAATTCTCTCAAAAATGGTGCCAAACTGTTCCAAATTCTCCCATGAAAGGTTTGGCGGTGGAAACAGAAGGCTTTTTGTGATAGGAAATGAAATCAGCCCTCGACAACTTTACCTGTGAAAAAAAAAAATTCTAAGCCCCGGGGTCACAATTTCAGCAAAAATCTGAAATTCTCCAATTCTCTCAAAAATGGTGCCAAACTGTTGCAAATTCTCACATGAAAGTTTTGGCGGTGGAAACAGAAGTCTTTTTGTCATAGGAAATGAAATCAGCCCTCGAAGACAAAACCTGTGGGGAAAAATTTTTATAAGCCCCGGGGTCACAATTTCAGCAAAAATCTGAAATTCTCCAATTCTCTCAAAAATGGTGCCAAACTGTTCCAAATTCTCCCCTGAAAGGTTTGGCGGTGGAAACAGAAGGCTTTTTGTCATAGGAAATGAAATCAGCCCTCAACAACTTTACCTGTGGGAAAAAAAAAATTCTAAGCCCCGGGGTCACAATTTCAGCAAAAATCTGAAATTCTCCAATTCTCTCAAAAATGGTGCCAAACTGTTGCAAATTCTCCCATGAAAGGTTTGGCGGTGGAAACAGAAGTCTTTTTGTCATAGGAAATGAAATCAGCCCTCGAAGACAAAACCTGTGGGGAAAAAATTTTCTAAGCCCCGGGGTCACAATTTCAGCAAAAATCTGAAATTCTCCAATTCTCTCAAAAATGGTGCCAAACTGTTCCAAATTCTCCCCTGAAAGGTTTGGCGGTGGAAACAGAAGTCTTTTTGTCATAGGAAATGAAATCAGCCCTCGAAGACAAAACCTGTGGGGAAAAAATTTTCTAAGCCCCGGGGTCACAATTTCAGCAAAAATCTGAAATTCTCCAATTCTCTCAAAAATGGTGCCAAACTGTTGCAAATTCTCCCCTGAAAGGTTTGGTGGTGGAAACAGAAGGCTTTTTGTCATAGGAAATGAAATCAGCCCTCGACAACTTTACCTGTGAAAAAAAAAAATTCTAAGCCCCGGGGTCACAATTTCAGCAAAAATCTGAAATTCTCCAATTCTCTCAAAAATGGTGCCAAACTATTGCAAATTCTCCCATGAAAGGTTTGGCGGTGGAAACAGAAGTCTTTTTGTCATAGGAAATGAAATCAGCCCTCGACAACTTTACCTGTGAAAAAAAAAAATTCTAAGCCCCGGGGTCACAATTTCAGCAAAAATCTGAAATTCTCCAATTCTCTCAAAAATGGTGCCAAACTGTTGCAAATTCTCCCATGAAAGGTTTGGCGGTGGAAACAGCAGGCTTTTTGTCATAGGAAATGAAATCAGCCCTCGAAGACAAAACCTGTGGGAAAAAATGTTTCTAAGCCCCGGGGTCACAATTTCAGCAAAAATCTGAAATTCTCCAATTATCTCAAAAATGGTGCCAAACTGTTCCAAATTCTCCCCTGAAAGGTTTGGCGGTGGAAACAGAAGACTTTTTGTCATAGGAAATGAAATCAGCCCTCGACAACTTTACCTGTGAAAAAAAAAAATTCTAAGCCCCGGGGTCACAACTTCAGCAAAAATCTGAAATTCTCCAATTCTCTCAAAAATGGTGCCAACCTGTTCCAAATTCTCCCCTGAAAGGTTTGGCGGTGGAAACAGAAGACTTTTTGTCATAGGAAGTTAAATCAGCCCTCGACAACTTTACCTGTGAAAAAAAAAATTCTAAGCCCCGGGGTCACAATTTCAGCAAAAATCTGAAATTCTCCAATTCTCTCAAAAATGGTGCCAAACTGTTCCAAATTCTCCCCTGAAAGGTTTGGCGGTGGAAACAGAAGGCTTTTTGTCATAGGAAATGAAATCAGCCCTCAACAACTTTCCCTGTGGGGAAAAAAAAATTCTAAGCCCCGGGGTCACAATTTCAGCAAAAATCTGAAATTCTCCAATTCTCTCAAACATGGTGCCAAACTGTTGCAAATTCTCCCATGAAAGGTTTGGCGGTGGAAACAGAAGTCTTTTTGTCATAGGAAATGAAATCAGCCCTCGAAGACAAAACCTGTGGGGAAAAAATTTTCTAAGCCCCGGGGTCACAATTTCAGCAAAAATATGAAATTCTCCAATTCTCTCAAAAATGGTGCCAAACTGTTGCAAATTCTCCCCTGAAAGGTTTGGCGGTGGAAACAGAAGGCTTTTTGTGATAGGAAATGAAATCAGCCCTCGACAACTTTACCTGTGAAAAAAAAAAATTCTAAGCCCCGGGGTCACAATTTCAGCAAAAATCTGAAATTCTCCAATTCTCTCAAAAATGGTGCCAAACTGTTGCAAATTCTCACATGAAAGTTTTGGCGGTGGAAACAGAAGTCTTTTTGTCATAGGAAATGAAATCAGCCCTCGAAGACAAAACCTGTGGGGAAAAATTTTTCTAAGCCCCGGGGTCACAATTTCAGCAAAAATCTGAAATTCTCCAATTCTCTCAAAAATGGTGCCAAACTGTTCCAAATTCTCCCCTGAAAGGTTTGGCGGTGGAAACAGAAGGCTTTTTGTCATAGGAAATGAAATCAGCCCTCAACAACTTTACCTGTGGGGAAAAAAAATTCTAAGCCCCGGGGTCACAATTTCAGCAAAAATCTGAAATTCTCCAATTCTCTCAAAAATGGTGCCAAACTGTTGCAAATTCTCCCATGAAAGGTTTGGCGGTGGAAACAGAAGTCTTTTTGTCATAGGAAATGAAATCAGCCCTCGAAGACAAAACCTGTGGGGAAAAAATTTTCTAAGCCCCGGGGTCACAATTTCAGCAAAAATCTGAAATTCTCCAATTCTCTCAAAAATGGTGCCAAACTGTTCCAAATTCTCCCCTGAAAGGTTTGGCGGTGGAAACAGAAGTCTTTTTGGCATAGGAAATGAAATCAGCCCTCGAAGACAAAACCTGTGGGGAAAAAATTTTCTAAGCCCCGGGGTCACAATTTCAGCAAAAATCTGAAATTCTCCAATTCTCTCAAAAATGGTGCCAAACTGTTCCAAATTCTCCCCTGAAAGGTTTGGCGGTGGAAACAGAAGGCTTTTTGTCATAGGAAATGAAATCAGCCCTCAACAACTTTACCTGTGGGAAAAAAAAATTCTAAGCCCCGGGGTCACAATTTCAGCAAAAATCTGAAATTCTCCAATTCTCTCAAAAATGGTGCCAAACTGTTGCAAATTCTCCCATGAAAGGTTTGGCGGTGGAAACAGAAGTCTTTTTGTCATAGGAAATGAAATCAGCCCTCGAAGACAAAACCTGTGGGGAAAAAATTTTCTAAGCCCCGAGGTCACAATTTCAGCAAAAATCTGAAATTCTCCAATTCTCTCAAAAATGGTGCCAAACTGTTCCAAATTCTCCCCTGAAAGGTTTGGCGGTGGAAACAGAAGTCTTTTTGTCATAGGAAATGAAATCAGCCCTCGAAGACAAAACCTGTGGGGAAAAAATTTTCTAAGCCCCGGGGTCACAATTTCAGCAAAAATCTGAAATTCTCCAATTCTCTCAAAAATGGTGCCAAACTGTTCCAAATTCTCCCCTGAAAGGTTTGGCGGTGGAAACAGAAGTCTTTTTGTCATAGGAAATGAAATCAGCCCTCGAAGACAAAACCTGTGGGGAAAAAATTTTCTAAGCCCCAGGGTCACAATTTCAGCAAAAATCTGAAATTCTCCAATTCTCTCAAAAATGGTGCCAAACTGTTCCAAATTCTCCCATGAAAGGTTTGGCGGTGGAAACAGAAGTCTTTTTGTCATAGGAAATGAAATCAGCCCTCGAAGACAAAACCTGTGGGAAAAAAATTTTATAAGCCCCGGGGTCACAATTTCAGCAAAAATATGAAATTCTCCAATTCTCTCAAAAATGGTGCCAAACTGTTCCAAATTCTCCCCTGAAAGGTTTGGTGGTGGAAACAGAAGGCTTTTTGTCATAGGAAATGAAATCAGCCCTCGACAACTTTACCTGTGAAAAAAAAAATTCTAAGCCCCGGGGTCACAATTTCAGCAAAAATCTGAAATTCTCCAATTCTCTCAAACATGGTGCCAAACTGTTGCAAATTCTCCCATGAAAGGTTTGGCGGTGGAAACAGAAGTCTTTTTGTCATAGGAAATGAAATCAGCCCTCGAAGACAAAACCTGTGGGGAAAAAATTTTCTAAGCCCCGGGGTCACAATTTCAGCAAAAATATGAAATTCTCCAATTCTCTCAAAAATGGTGCCAAACTGTTGCAAATTCTCCCCTGAAAGGTTTGGCGGTGGAAACAGAAGGCTTTTTGTGATAGGAAATGAAATCAGCCCTCGACAACTTTACCTGTGGAAAAAAAAAATTCTAAGCCCCGGGGTCACAATTTCAGCAAAAATCTGAAATTCTCCAATTCTCTCAAAAATGGTGCCAAACTGTTGCAAATTCTCACATGAAAATTTTGGCGGTGGAAACAGAAGTCTTTTTGTCATAGGAAATGAAATCAGCCCTCGAAGACAAAACCTGTGGGGAAAAATTTTTCTAAGCCCCGGGGTCACAATTTCAGCAAAAATCTGAAATTCTCCAATTCTCTCAAAAATGGTGCCAAACTGTTCCAAATTCTCCCCTGAAAGGTTTGGCGGTGGAAACAGAAGGCTTTTTGTCATAGGAAATGAAATCAGCCCTCAACAACTTTACCTGTGGGAAAAAAAAAATTCTAAGCCCCGGGGTCACAATTTCAGCAAAAATCTGAAATTCTCCAATTCTCTCAAAAATGGTGCCAAACTGTTGCAAATTCTCCCATGAAAGGTTTGGCGGTGGAAACAGAAGTCTTTTTGTCATAGGAAATGAAATCAGCCCTCGAAGACAAAACCTGTGGGGAAAAAATTTTCTAAGCCCCGGGGTCACAATTTCAGCAAAAATCTGAAATTCTCCAATTCTCTCAAAAATGGTGCCAAACTGTTCCAAATTCTCCCCTGAAAGGTTTGGCGGTGGAAACAGAAGTCTTTTTGTCATAGGAAATGAAATCAGCCCTCGAAGACAAAACCTGTGGGGAAAAAATTTTCTAAGCCCCGGGGTCACAATTTCAGCAAAAATCTGAAATTCTCCAATTCTCTCAAAAATGGTGCCAAACTGTTGCAAATTCTCCCCTGAAAGGTTTGGTGGTGGAAACAGAAGGCTTTTTGTCATAGGAAATGAAATCAGCCCTCGACAACTTTACCTGTGAAAAAAAAAAATTCTAAGCCCCGGGGTCACAATTTCAGCAAAAATCTGAAATTCTCCAATTCTCTCAAAAATGGTGCCAAACTATTGCAAATTCTCCCATGAAAGGTTTGGCGGTGGAAACAGAAGTCTTTTTGTCATAGGAAATGAAATCAGCCCTCGACAACTTTACCTGTGAAAAAAAAAAATTCTAAGCCCCGGGGTCACAATTTCAGCAAAAATCTGAAATTCTCCAATTCTCTCAAAAATGGTGCCAAACTGTTGCAAATTCTCCCATGAAAGGTTTGGCGGTGGAAACAGCAGGCTTTTTGTCATAGGAAATGAAATCAGCCCTCGAAGACAAAACCTGTGGGAAAAAATGTTTCTAAGCCCCGGGGTCACAATTTCAGCAAAAATCTGAAATTCTCCAATTATCTCAAAAATGGTGCCAAACTGTTCCAAATTCTCCCCTGAAAGGTTTGGCGGTGGAAACAGAAGACTTTTTGTCATAGGAAATGAAATCAGCCCTCGACAACTTTACCTGTGAAAAAAAAAAATTCTAAGCCCCGGGGTCACAACTTCAGCAAAAATCTGAAATTCTCCAATTCTCTCAAAAATGGTGCCAACCTGTTCCAAATTCTCCCCTGAAAGGTTTGGCGGTGGAAACAGAAGACTTTTTGTCATAGGAAGTTAAATCAGCCCTCGACAACTTTACCTGTGAAAAAAAAAATTCTAAGCCCCGGGGTCACAATTTCAGCAAAAATCTGAAATTCTCCAATTCTCTCAAAAATGGTGCCAAACTGTTCCAAATTCTCCCCTGAAAGGTTTGGCGGTGGAAACAGAAGGCTTTTTGTCATAGGAAATGAAATCAGCCCTCAACAACTTTCCCTGTGGGGAAAAAAAAATTCTAAGCCCCGGGGTCACAATTTCAGCAAAAATCTGAAATTCTCCAATTCTCTCAAAAATGGTGCCAAACTGTTGCAAATTCTCCCCTGAAAGGTTTGGCGGTGGAAACAGAAGGCTTTTTGTCATAGGAAATGAAATCAGCCCTCGAAGACAAAACCTGTGGGGAAAAAATTTTCTAAGCCCCGGGGTCACAATTTCAGCAAAAATCTGAAATTCTCCAATTCTCTCAAAAATGGTGCCAAACTGTTGCAAATTCTCCCCTGAAAGGTTTGGCGGTGGAAACAGAAGGCTTTTTGTCATAGGAAATGAAATCAGCCCTCGACAACTTTACCTGTGAAAAAAAAAAATTCTAAGCCCCGGGGTCACAATTTCAGCAAAAATCTGAAATTCTCCAATTCTCTCAAAAATGGTGCCAAACTGTTGCAAATTCTCCCATGAAAGGTTTGGCGGTGGAAACAGAAGTCTTTTTGTCATTGGAAATGAAATCAGCCCTCGACAACTTTACCTGTGAAAAAAAAAAATTCTAAGCCCCGGGGACACAATTTCAGCAAAAATCTGAAATTCTCCAATTCTCTCAAAAATGGTGCCAAACTGTTGCAAATTCTCCCCTGAAAGGTTTGGCGGTGGAAACAGAAGTCTTTTTGTCATAGGAAATGAAATCAGCCCTCGAAGACAAAACCTGTGGGGAAAAAATTTTCTAAGCCCCGGGGTCACAATTTCAGCAAAAATCTGAAATTCTCCAATTCTCTCAAAAATGGTGCCAAACTGTTCCAAATTCTCCCCTGAAAGGTTTGGCGGTGGAAACAGAAGTCTTTTTGTCATAGGAAATGAAATCAGCCCTCGAAGACAAAACCTGTGGGGAAAAAATTTTCTAAGCCCCAGGGTCACAATTTCAGCAAAAATCTGAAATTCTCCAATTCTCTCAAAAATGGTGCCAAACTGTTCCAAATTCTCCCATGAAAGGTTTGGCGGTGGAAACAGAAGTCTTTTTGTCATAGGAAATGAAATCAGCCCACGAAGACAAAACCTGTGGGAAAAAAATTTTATAAGCCCCGGGGTCACAATTTCAGCAAAAATATGAAATTCTCCAATTCTCTCAAAAATGGTGCCAAACTGTTCCAAATTCTCCCCTGAAAGGTTTGGTGGTGGAAACAGAAGGCTTTTTGTCATAGGAAATGAAATCAGCCCTCGACAACTTTACCTGTGAAAAAAAAAATTCTAAGCCCCGGGGTCACAATTTCAGCAAAAATCTGAAATTCTCCAATTCTCTCAAACATGGTGCCAAACTGTTGCAAATTCTCCCATGAAAGGTTTGGCGGTGGAAACAGAAGTCTTTTTGTCATAGGAAATGAAATCAGCCCTCGAAGACAAAACCTGTGGGGAAAAAATTTTCTAAGCCCCGGGGTCACAATTTCAGCAAAAATATGAAATTCTCCAATTCTCTCAAAAATGGTGCCAAACTGTTGCAAATTCTCCCCTGAAAGGTTTGGCGGTGGAAACAGAAGGCTTTTTGTGATAGGAAATGAAATCAGCCCTCGACAACTTTACCTGTGAAAAAAAAAAATTCTAAGCCCCGGGGTCACAATTTCAGCAAAAATCTGAAATTCTCCAATTCTCTCAAAAATGGTGCCAAAGTGTTGCAAATTCTCACATGAAAGTTTTGGCGGTGGAAACAGAAGTCTTTTTGTCATAGGAAATGAAATCAGCCCTCGAAGACAAAACCTGTGGGGAAAAATTTTTCTAAGCCCCGGGGTCACAATTTCAGCAAAAATCTGAAATTCTCCAATTCTCTCAAAAATGGTGCCAAACTGTTCCAAATTCTCCCCTGAAAGGTTTGGCGGTGGAAACAGAAGGCTTTTTGTCATAGGAAATGAAATCAGCCCTCAACAACTTTACCTGTGGGAAAAAAAAAATTCTAAGCCCCGGGGTCACAATTTCAGCAAAAATCTGAAATTCTCCAATTCTCTCAAAAATGGTGCCAAACTGTTGCAAATTCTCCCATGAAAGGTTTGGCGGTGGAAACAGAAGTCTTTTTGTCATAGGAAATGAAATCAGCCCTCGAAGACAAAACCTGTGGGGAAAAAATTTTCTAAGCCCCGGGGTCACAATTTCAGCAAAAATCTGAAATTCTCCAATTCTCTCAAAAATGGTGCCAAACTGTTCCAAATTCTCCCCTGAAAGGTTTGGCGGTGGAAACAGAAGGCTTTTTGTCATAGGAAATGAAATCAGCCCTCGACAACTTTACCTGTGAAAAAAAAAAATTCTAAGCCCCGGGGTCACAATTTCAGCAAAAATCTGAAATTCTCCAATTCTCTCAAAAATGGTGCCAAACTATTGCAAATTCTCCCATGAAAGGTTTGGCGGTGGAAACAGAAGTCTTTTTGTCATAGGAAATGAAATCAGCCCTCGACAACTTTACCTGTGAAAAAAAAAAATTCTAAGCCCCGGGGTCACAATTTCAGCAAAAATCTGAAATTCTCCAATTCTCTCAAAAATGGTGCCAAACTGTTGCAAATTCTCCCATGAAAGGTTTGGCGGTGGAAACAGCAGGCTTTTTGTCATAGGAAATGAAATCAGCCCTCGAAGACAAAACCTGTGGGAAAAAATGTTTCTAAGCCCCGGGGTCACAACTTCAGCAAAAATCTGAAATTCTCCAATTCTCTCAAAAATGGTGCCAACCTGTTCCAAATTCTCCCCTGAAAGGTTTGGCGGTGGAAACAGAAGACTTTTTGTCATAGGAAGTTAAATCAGCCCTCGACAACTTTACCTGTGAAAAAAAAAATTCTAAGCCCCGGGGTCACAATTTCAGCAAAAATCTGAAATTCTCCAATTCTCTCAAAAATGGTGCCAAACTGTTCCAAATTCTCCCCTGAAAGGTTTGGCGGTGGAAACAGAAGGCTTTTTGTCATAGGAAATGAAATCAGCCCTCAACAACTTTCCCTGTGGGGAAAAAAAAATTCTAAGCCCCGGGGTCACAATTTCAGCAAAAATCTGAAATTCTCCAATTCTCTCAAAAATGGTGCCAAACTGTTGCAAATTCTCCCCTGAAAGGTTTGGCGGTGGAAACAGAAGGCTTTTTGTCATAGGAAATGAAATCAGCCCTCGAAGACAAAACCTGTGGGAAAAAATTTTTCTAAGCCCCGGGGTCACAACTTCAGCAAAAATCTGAAATTCTCCAATTCTCTCAAAAATGGTGCCAAACTGTTGCAAATTCTCCCCTGAAAGGTTTGGCGGTGGAAACAGAAGGCTTTTTGTCATAGGAAATGAAATCAGCCCTCGAAGACAAAACCTGTGGGAAAATTTTTTTCTAAGCCCCGTGGTCACAACTTCAGCAAAAATCTGAAATTCTCCAATTCTCTCAAAAATGGTGCCAAACTGTTGCAAATTCTCCCATGAAATGTTTGGCGGTGGAAACAGAAGGCTTTTTGTCATAGGAAATGAAATCAGCCCTCGACAACTTTACCTGTGAAAAAAAAAAATTCTAAGCCCCGGGGTCACAATTTCAGCAAAAATCTGAAATTCTCCAATTCTCTCAAAAATGGTGCCAAACTGTTGCAAATTCTCCCATGAAAGGTTTGGCGGTGGAAACAGAAGTCTTTTTGTCATAGGAAATGAAATCAGCCCTCGAAGACAAAACCTGTGGGGAAAAAATTTTCTAAGCCCCGGGGTCACAATTTCAGCAAAAATCTGAAATTCTCCAATTCTCTCAAAAATGGTGCCAAACTGTTGCAAATTCTCCCCTGAAAGGTTTGGCGGTGGAAACAGAAGGCTTTTTGTCATAGGAAATGAAATCAGCCCTCGACAACTTTACCTGTGAAAAAAAAAAATTCTAAGCCCCGGGGTCACAATTTCAGCAAAAATCTGAAATTCTCCAATTCTCTCAAAAATGGTGCCAAACTGTTGCAAATTCTCCCATGAAAGGTTTGGCGGTGGAAACAGAAGTCTTTTTGTCATTGGAAATGAAATCAGCCCTCGACAACTTTACCTGTGGAAAAAAAAAATTCTAAGCCCCGGGGTCACAATTTCAGCAAAAATCTGAAATTCTCCAATTCTCTCAAAAATGGTGCCAAACTGTTGCAAATTCTCCCATGAAAGGTTTGGCGGTGGAAACAGAAGTCTTTTTGTCATAGGAAATGAAATCAGCCCTCGAAGACAAAACCTGTGGGAAAAAACTTTTCTAAGCCCCGGGGTCACAACTTCAGCAAAAATCTGAAATTCTCCAATTCTCTCAAAAATGGTGCCAAACTGTTGCAAATTCTCCCCTGAAAGGTTTGGCGGTGGAAACGGAAGGCTTTTTCTCATAGGAAATGAAATCAGCCCTTGGCAACTTTACCTGTGGGGAAAAAAAATTCTAAGCTCCGGGGTAAAATTTCAGCAAAAATCTGAAATTCTCCAATTCTCTCAAACATGGTGCCAAACTGTTGCAAATTCTCCCATGAAAGGTTTGGCGGTGGAAACAGAAGTCTTTTTGTCATAGGAAATGAAATCAGCCCTCGAAGACAAAACCTGTGGGAAAAAAAATTTCTAAGCCCCGGGGTCACAATTTCAGCAAAAATCTGAAATTCTCCAATTCTCTCAAAAAATGGTGCCAAACTGTTGCAAATTCTCCCCTGAAAGGTTTGGCGGTGCAAACAGAAGGCTTTTTGTCATAGGAAATGAAATCAGCCCTCGAGGACTTCCGGTGCTGCGCGATCGCGTTACAAGCGGGGGTTTTACCGAGAGGCAAAACCCCGAGCTATTTTGGAGGTTTGGGGGTGCCCCAGGGCGCGGAGGCCCCCCGAAAACGTCTCTGGAGGGAGTTCAGAGAACCTGGTTCCCGTAGCGACGGAAAGCGAACGGCTTGGCCGTCAGGTAGCCCCGAATTTCGGAGCGAAGAGTACGGCGTTGCTGCTCAGCGGTCGAGGGAAGCCATTGCCGACCTCCATTTAGCGAAGCCCCGAGCTTGGTGCGAAAGCGCTGCATTCTCACGCAAAGAAACTCCGACCCAAGAACCTTCAATTTTGTGAAAATATCAACAAGGAAGTCGGGAGGAGAATTAAGAAGTAAGCGGAGTTCAGCCTGAAACGAAATCTGCCCAGCACAGCACGACCTCAGTGCTGGGAAAAGTGAAAGTGAGTTGCCTTGGCGGACACTTTGTTTCTCTCCCTATTCACTTCTCCTTACTAAGCGAACTGATATAGAGACTAAATATCAAAAGACCGGTGGGAGGAAGGAGGAGACCAGGGACATACAGTTGCTGTTGAGAGTCCTTGAGGAAACGGAGGAGGAAAAGATGAAAGGAGCTTTTCATCCATGTTGTGAACTTGAAAGATAAAGGGAAGGTGAATCGGAAAAGAAAGCTCCATTGCTGTTAACAGACTGCAGACTGTGGCGAACTGAGGAAAAGGGTGCCTATACCCACTCCTGTTGCGGGGAGTTATATATATTTACTTTGGTCTTTCTACAAACACATCCCCCCCCTTTTTTTCCCCTTTTTTTTCCTTTCCTTTTTTACTCTTCAGGACTGCTGGAAAGATAGAAAAGACGGATTGTTTGGAACGTTCTCGAAAACAGGAAATAGTGATATTTTGGAAACTGTGATACTTTGAAAGGACTCGGTGACCTCTAGTGGACAGACTAAAAATAACGGATCTTCTTGCTGACTCCCTCCCACGTCTCCCCCCCTTTTTTGATTTCCCTCTTAGTTCCTCTTTACCCCACCCTTCTTTAGCAGATATTAGACTGTTTGTTCATTGGATGGTGGAAACGCTCTGGATAGAAAAGAGAAATGTTGGGGAATGTTGTGGGATTGGTAAATGTTTGAGCAGGGTATAATATATCTATACGAAGCAGTCAGTGAAAGGGAAATTGTGGAGGGGGGAGAGTGAGTACGGCAAGGGGAGGCGGAAAAATACAGAAGTATATGATGTCACATACGGTGAAGAAAGGTATGAATGGGGGGACCCCCGGAGAAAGGAGGGGATCTAAACAAGAACCTGATCCTAAGACAGACATTATGAAAATGCTGGTGGAAATTAAACAGAGCCAAAATAATTTAGAGCAGAAGTTAGAACAAGTGGATAGCAAAATTGTTAATATGGACAAAAAAATTGATGAAACAGTAAATGAAATTAAAGGCCAGATTAAAGAAATATTTAAAAGAACGCAAAATGTAGAGGAAGGGGTGAAGAAGACAAAATTGGAGTTAAAGGATATTAAACGGGATAAGGAAAGAATTAGAGCTGAAATGTCGGATTTGAATAGAGCGCAAGAGGAGATAAAAGATGTTATTGCAATGAATGAACTCCGACAGAGAGAGGCGAATCTTAGGCTGAGAGCCATCCCGGAGACACAAGGTGAGAATATAAAAGAAATATTGATAAGAGAGTTGGCGGCCTGGATGGATGTGACACTAGAAGAAATGACTGGAAATGTACAGAATGCATTTAGAATGCGTGTTAAAACATCAAAATCCAAAAAGTTCACAGGCGATTGCCTGATAACATTTAGAGACAAAGAATTTCGAAACAAGGTGTTGCAAAAGAACAGAGAAAAAAGACTAAATATAGGGGGAAATTACATAATTATTTTTAAAGATGTCCCAATTAGACTACTCAAACGAAGAGACTTTTACAAACCACTAGCACAGACTTTGAAAAGGAATAGAATTGAATTTAGATGGGAGTTCCCTGAGGGAATATCATTTGAATATAAAGGCAAAAGACATAGATTACTGAACTCAGAAGAGACCGGGAAATTTCTGAGGAAGTATAAGGAATTAAGAACAGAGGAAGGTGGAGTAAGAGAAGTAGAGGAAGGATCACCTAGAAACAAGAGGACAGAGGACGAACAAGAAACGAACGGAAGCGGACCAGAAGAAGAGGAAGAGGAGGAAGGGGAGGAAGAAAGTACAGAAAACCAATAAAGGAAGGAGACAGGGAAGAAGGAGGGGAAAGAAGGGAAAGAGACAAAAGTTTAGTGAATGTCAGGTAATATGGGGTTAAAATTTTTGAGCTGGAATGTGAACGGAATTAACGAGAAAAAAAAGAGGAATAAAATTGAACAATTCTTGAAAAAGAAAAATCTGGATATTATCTGTCTCCAAGAGACGCATGTGGCTAAAAAGCATAAAAAATTGCTAATTAATAAAAGACTGGGAATAGAGTTTGAATCCTCCGACAAAGAAAAGAAAAGAGGGGTTGTGTTGTATATTAAAAATAAGATTGAAGCCAAACAAATATTTAGAGATGAGGAGGGGAGGATGGTTGCTGTTCGGATCAGTTGGCAAGGAGAGAGTTTAATTGTGATTGGGATTTATGCACCAAATAACAATAAGACTGAATTCTATAAACACCTCGAAATGAAAATTACAGAATTTATGGATCAGAGAATCATTCTTATGGGAGATATGAATGGTGTAATATCCGTTGAAATGGATAGATTGAGGGAAGGAGTAAGTAAGGAAGGGAAGCTGCCAAAATCATTCTTTTCAATGGTTAAAAATTGTAATTTGACGGATATTTGGCGTCTCAGACACCCCTTGGATAAGCAATACACATTCCACTCCGAGCCACACAACTCGATGTCACGGATTGATCAGGTTTGGATATCAAATGAACTATGTCCCAGGGTAAAAAAAATTGATATAAAACCGAGAGTGATCTCCGATCACAGTCCGATAGAATGGGAATTGGAGAGCTACGATAGAAGAACTTTTAGATGGAGGCTAAAAGATTACCTTTTAAATGACCAAAGAATAGTAGAAAACGCACACAAAAAGCTAACTGATTACTTTATGGACAACCGAGACAAAGGCACAAACATTAATATAGTCTGGGATGCCAGTAAGGCTGTGATTAGAGGATATTTTATCCAACAGAATGCGACTAAAAACAGAAACAGAGAGAAAGGAAAAGAGGAAATCCTAAGGCAGATTATGGAGAATGAGCAAAAATTGATTAAGAAACCCAACTCTCAGAAAATAAAAGAAAATATAAAAATTCTCCAAGCCCAATTTGCAGCGATACTAAACAGAGAGATAGAGTGGAACATCAAAAAGCTAAGACAAAAGAGTTTTGAATTTTCAAATAAATCTGGAAAGTGGTTGGCGTGGCAAATTAAGAAGAGAAAAGAACAAAGCACAATAAATAGAATTGTAATAGAGGGGGAAGAGGTTACTGATCCAAAAGGAATTAGGAAAGAGTTTTTAAACTATTACAGAAGCCTTTACAAAAAGAAAGAGAGAAACAACCTAAGGAAGATAGAAAGATTTCTGAAAGAGAAAATGATACAGAAAATCCCAATCGATGGAAAGCAACGTTTAAATAAGCAAATCGAAATAGAAGAGATAGAGGAGGTAATCAAAGATCTAAAAAGAGGGAAGGCTCCGGGACCTGATGGTTTCACAGCAAGTTATTACAAAGAGATGAAATCAGTACTCCTGAACCCTCTGAAGGAAACCATGAATAATGTTTTAAGTAAAGGAGAAATCCCGGAGACCTGGAAGGAAGCGTTCATTACCCTTATTCCGAAACAGGACACAGACCCAACCCAGGTTAAAAATTATAGGCCAATTTCGTTGTTGAATACGGATTATAAAATATTCGCAGGTATCCTAGCGAGAAGACTGAAGTCTATCTTGGTGGAAATTATTCATAAAGACCAGGCCGGGTTTCTCCCAGGCAGGAACATGAGGGACAACATAAGAAATATAATTAACATGCTTGAATTCCTATCGGTGAGAATTGATAAGCAGGCGATAATGATGTTTGTAGACGCCGAAAAAGCGTTTGATAATGTGGCATGGGACTTTATGATGAAGAACTTAGAACACCTGGAAGTAGGTAGGAACTTCTATAATGGGGTGAACGCAATATATAGAGAGCAAAGGGCTAAACTGATTATAAATAACATCGTAACAGAAGAAATAAAGATACAGAAGGGCACAAGACAGGGATGTCCACTCTCCCCGTTGTTGTTCATAACAGTTTTGGAAGTTCTTCTAAACTCAATTAGACAAAATGAGAAAATCAAAGGAGTGACAATTGGACAACACGCCTACAAGACAAAAGCTTTCGCAGACGACCTTGTTATAATGACGGAAGACCCTATAACTACGATAGAAGAAATTCTAAAGGAGATAGAGCAATTTGGAGAATTAGCTGGCCTCAAATTAAACAAAAGGAAAACAAAGATGATGGTTAAAAATATAGATCAAAGAACAATAGAAACAATCCAAGAACAATCACAAATACAGGTGGTCAAGAAAATAAAATATTTGGGGATTTGGCTCACGCCTAAAAATATAGACCTATATAAAAACAATTATGAGCCGGTGTGGAGAGAAATAAGAAAAGATCTGGAAATATGGGGAAGACTGAAATTGTCCTTCTGGGGAAGGATCAATACTATTAAGATGAATGTATTACCGAGGGTATTGTTTCTATTTCAGAGTATTCCCATAATTAAGGGAAGTAGAATGTTCAAAGAATGGCAGAGAGTATTATCAAGATTTATATGGCAGGGCAAAAAACCTCGTATAAAATACAAACTGCTGACAGATAAGAAAGAAAGGGGAGGCTTTGCCTTACCGGACCTGGGACTCTACTACGAGGCAGTATGCCTCTGTTGGGTAAAAGACTGGGTTAAGCTAAAGAACAAGGAGTTACTTGATTTAGAAGGTTTTAACAACAGGGTCGGTTGGCATGCCTATCTGTGGTGCGGTAAGAGGAAAATACACAAGGGGTTTGAAGACCATATTTTCAGAGGCCCACTTATTGAAGTATGGGAAAGGTATAAGAATATACTCGAACCTAAGATTCCACACTGGCTCTCACCCCTCGAAGTGATGAGCCTCAAGAAAATTAATATGAGTGGGGACTGGGCAACATATGAGCAACTGCTAATGAAAGAGAATGGGAAATGGAAATTAAAGCCGTATGAGCAGATCAAGGGGTATGTGTATGACTGGTTGCACCACCACCAAGTCAACGAAATGTTTAGAAAAGAGGCCAAAGATAGAGGATATGCAGATAAAGAATCAAGATTTCAGAGGGAAATTATAAATTGCGAGGAGAAAATAATATCTAGAATGTATAAAATGTTGTTGGATTGGAATTTGGCAGATGAAGAAGTTAAGACAGTAATGATTCGATGGGCTAATGATGTGGGCCATGCTATACAATTTGAAGATTGGGAGAACTTATGGAACGAGGGTCTGAACTTTACGGCGTGTATGACTGTGAAAGAGAACGTTATGAAGATGTTTCACAGGTGGTATATAACACCTGTGAAATTGTCAAGAATGTATAAAGTAGATAGTAAATGTTGGAAGTGCGAGGAGAAGGAGGGTGCCTTCTACCACATGTGGTGGGAGTGCAGGAGAGTGAAAGAATTCTGGGAAGAGATCTATACCGAACTAAAAAAGGTTTTAAAGTATACATTCACTAAAAAATCCGAAATTTTTTTGTTAGGAATATTAGGAAATGAAATTAAAAAGAAAGATCATAAATTTATGTATTATGCAACAACAGCTGCAAGGATAGTTCTTGCACAAAAGTGGAAAAAAAAGGAAATGCCAACAATAGAGGAGTGGAGAGCGAAGTTATTAGAATACTCAGATTTGGATAGGTTAACGGGAAAGATTAGACACCTAAGAGACCAAATGTTTGTCAAGGACTGGGGGAAATATGTAGACTACTTGGAACACCTCAGTGAAGGTCAAATAACGTTAAGGGGATTCAGAGAAGCACTGTAAAAGAGGAAGAGGTATTGTCTAAGGAAAATAGAGGTATAAGAGTATCTAACGACAATACATAATAGGTAATGTGTACTTTCGATTATTACTGTGGAAGATTCACGGGCGGGCTGAAGGAAGTCCCGAAAGAAATGACTATGTTAATGTGATAGATGTAAAAAAACTTATTGTATATATGCTGTATTTATCTTGCGTGGTTTTCTTTTCTAAACTTTGCTTTGAAATTCTATTCTTTATTCTTTATTTTTCTTTCTCTTTTCACCTTTTGGAAAATCAATAAACACTTACCTGGAAAAAGAAATCAGCCCTCGACAACTTTACCTGTGAAAAAAAAAAATTCTAAGCCCCGGGGTCACAATTTCAGCAAAAATCTGAAATTCTCCAATTCTCTCAAAAATGGTGCCAAACTGTTGCAAATTCTCCCCTGAAAGGTTTGGCGGTGGAAACAGAAGGCTTTTTGTCATAGGAAATGAAATCAGCCCTCGACAACTTTACCTGTGAAAAAAAAAATTCTAAGCCCCGGGGTCACAATTTCAGCAAAAATCTGAAATTCTCCAATTCTCTCAAAAATGGTGCCAAACTGTTGCAAATTCTCCCATGAAAGGTTTGGCGGTGGAAACAGAAGTCTTTTTGTCATAGGAAATGAAATCAGCCCTCGAAGACAAAACCTGTGGGAAAAAAATTTTCTAAGCCCCGGGGTCACAATTTCAGCAAAAATCTGAAATTCTCCAATTCTCTCAAAAATGGTGCCAAACTGTTCCAAATTCTCCCCTGAAAGGTTTGGCGGTGGAAACAGAAGGCTGTTTGTCATAGGAAATGAAATCAGCCCTCGACAACTTTACCTGTGAAAAAAAAAAATTCTAAGCCCCGGGGTCACAATTTCAGCAAAAATCTGAAACAAAAATCTGAAATTCTCCAATTCTCTCAAAAATGGTGCCAAACTGTTGCAAATTCTCCCATGAAAGGTTTGGCGGTGGAAACAGAAGTCTTTTTGTCATAGGAAATGAAATCAGCCCTCGAAGACAAAACCTGTGGGGAAAAAAATTTCTAAGCCCCGGGGTCACAATTTCAGCAAAAATCTGAAATTCTCCAATTCTCTCAAAAATGGTGCCAAACTGTTCCAAATTCTCCCCTGAAAGGTTTGGCGGTGGAAACAGAAGGCTTTTTGTCATAGGAAATGAAATCAGCCCTCGACAACTTTACCTGTGAAAAAAAAAAATTCTAAGCCCCGGGGTCACAATTTCAGCAAAAATCTGAAATTCTCCAATTCTCTCAAAAATGGTGCCAAACTGTTGCAAATTCTCCCATGAAAGGTTTGGCGGTGGAAACAGAAGTCTTTTTGTCATAGGAAATGAAATCAGCCCTCGAAGACAAAACCTGTGGGAAAAAACTTTTCTAAGCCCCGGGGTCACAACTTCAGCAAAAATCTGAAATTCTCCAATTCTCTCAAAAATGGTGCCAAACTGTTGCAAATTCTCCCCTGAAAGGTTTGGCGGTGGAAACGGAAGGCTTTTTCTCATAGGAAATGAAATCAGCCCTTGGCAACTTTACCTGTGGGGAAAAAAAATTCTAAGCCCCGGGGTAAAATTTCAGCAAAAATCTGAAATTCTCCAATTCTCTCAAAAATGGTGCCAAACTGTTGCAAATTCTCCCATGAAAGGTTTGGCGGTGGAAACAGAAGTCTTTTTGTCATAGGAAATGAAATCAGCCCTCGAAGACAAAACCTGTGGGAAAAAACTTTTCTAAGCCCCGGGGTCACAACTTCAGCAAAAATCTGAAATTCTCCAATTCTCTCAAAAATGGTGCCAAACTGTTGCAAATTCTCCCCTGAAAGGTTTGGCGGTGGAAACGGAAGGCTTTTTCTCATAGGAAATGAAATCAGCCCTTGGCAACTTTACCTGTGGGGAAAAAAAATTCTAAGCCCCGGGGTAAAATTTCAGCAAAAATCTGAAATTCTCCAATTCTCTCAAAAATGGTGCCAAACTGTTGCAAATTCTCCCCTGAAAGGTTTGGCGGTGCAAACAGAAGGCTTTTTGTCATAGGAAATGAAATCAGCCCTCGACAACTTTACCTGTGAAAAAAAAAAATTCTAAGCCCCGGGGTCACAATTTCAGCAAAAATCTGAAATTCTCCAATTCTCTCAAAAATGGTGCCAAACTGTTGCAAATTCTCCCCTGAAAGGTTTGGCGGTGGAAACAGAAGGCTTTTTGTCATAGGAAATGAAATCATCCCTCGACAACTTTACCTGTGAAAAAAAAAAAAATACTATGCCCCGGGGTCACAATTTCAGCAAAAATCTGAAATTCTCCAATTCTCTCAAAAATGGTGCCAAACTGTTGCAAATTCTCTCATGAAAGGTTTGGCGGTGGAAACAGAAGGCTTTTTGTCATAGGAAATGAAATCAGCCCTCGAAGACAAAACCTGTGGGAAAAAAATTTTCTAAGCCCCGGGGTAACAATTTCAGCAAAAATCTGAAATTCTCCAATTCTCTCAAAAATGGTGCCAAACTGTTCCAAATTCTCCCCTGAAAGGTTTGGCGGTGGAAACAGAAGGCTTTTTGTCATAGGAAATGAAATCAGCCCTCGACAACTTTACCTGTGAAAAAAAAAAATTCTAAGCCCCGGGGTCACAATTTCAGCAAAAATCTGAAATTCTCCAATTCTCTCAAAAATGGTGCCAAACTGTTCCAAATTCTCCCCTGAAAGGTTTGGCGGTGGAAACAGAAGGCTTTTTGTCATAGGAAATGAAATCAGCCCTCGAAGACGAAACCTGTGGGGGAAAAAAAAATTCTAAGCCCCGGGGTCACAACTTCAGCAAAAATCTGAAATTCTCCAATTCTCTCAAAAATGGTGCCAAACTGTTGCAAATTCTCCCATGAAAGGTTTGGCGGTGGAAACAGAAGTCTTTTTGTCATAGGAAATGAAATCAGCCCTCGAAGACAAAACCTTTGGGGAAAAAAATTTCTAAGCCCCGGGGTCACAATTTCAGCAAAAATCTGAAATTCTCCAATTCTCTCAAAAATGGTGCCAAACTGTTGCAAATTCTCCCCTGAAAGCTTTGGCGGTGGAAACAGAAGGCTTTTTGTCATAGGAAATGAAATCAGCCCTCGACAACTTTACCTGTAAAAAAAAAAAAATTCTAAGCCCCGGAGTCACAACTTCAGCAAAAATCTGAAATTCTCCAATTCTCTCAAAAATGGTGCCAAACTGTTGCAAATTCTCCCATGAAAGATTTGGAGGTGGAAACAGAAGTCTTTTTGTCATAGGAAATGAAATCAGCCCTCGAAGACAAAACCTGTGGGGAAAAAATTTTCTAAGCCCCGGGGTCACAATTTCAGCAAAAATCTGAAATTCTCCAATTCTCTCAAAAATGGTGCCAAACTGTTGCAAATTCTCCCATGAAAGCTTTGGCGGTGGAAACAGAAGGCTTTTTGTCATAGGAAATGAAATCAGCCCTCGAAGACAAAACCTGTGGGGGAAAAATTTTCTAAGCCCCGGGGTCACAATTTCAGCAAAAATCTGAAATTCTCCAATTCTCTCAAAAATGGTGCCAAACTGTTGCAAATTCTCCCATGAAAGGTTTGGCGGTGGAAACAGAAGTCTTTTTGTCATAGGAAATGAAATCAGCCCTCGAAGACAAAACCTGTGGGAAAAAAATTTTCTAAGCCCCGGGGTCACAATTCCAGCAAAAATCTGAAATTCTCCAATTCTCTCAAAAATGGTGCCAAACTGTTCCAAATTCTCCCCTGAAAGGTTTGGCGGTGGAAACAGAAGGCTTTTTGTCATAGGAAATGAAATCAGCCCTCGACAACTTTACCTGTGAAAAAAAAAAATTCTAAGCCCCGGGGTCACAATTTCAGCAAAAATCTGAAACAAAAATCTGAAATTCTCCAATTCTCTCAAAAATGGTGCCAAACTGTTGCAAATTCTCCCATGAAAGGTTTGGCGGTGGAAACAGAAGTCTTTTTGTCATAGGAAATGAAATCAGCCCTCGAAGACAAAACCTGTGGGAAAAAAATTTTCTAAGCCCCGGGGTCACAATTTCAGCAAAAATCTGAAATTCTCCAATTCTCTCAAAAAATGGTGCCAAACTGTTGCAAATTCTCCCCTGAAAGGTTTGGCGGTGCAAACAGAAGTCTTTTTGTCATAGGAAATGAAATCAGCCCTCGACAACTTTACCTGTGAAAAAAAAAAATTCTAAGCCCCGGGGTCACAATTTCAGCAAAAATCTGAAATTCTCCAATTCTCTCAAAAATGGTGCCAAACTGTTGCAAATTCTCCCCTGAAAGGTTTGGCGGTGGAAACAGAAGGCTTTTTGTCATAGGAAATGAAATCATCCCTCGACAACTTTACCTGTGAAAAAAAAAAAAATACTATGCCCCGGGGTCACAATTTCAGCAAAAATCTGAAATTCTCCAATTCTCTCAAAAATGGTGCCAAACTGTTGCAAATTCTCTCATGAAAGGTTTGGCGGTGGAAACAGAAGTCTTTTTGTCATAGGAAATGAAATCAGCCCTCGAAGACAAAACCTGTGGGAAAAAAATTTTCTAAGCCCCGGGGTAACAATTTCAGCAAAAATCTGAAATTCTCCAATTCTCTCAAAAATGGTGCCAAACTGTTCCAAATTCTCCCCTGAAAGGTTTGGCGGTGGAAACAGAAGGCTTTTTGTCATAGGAAATGAAATCAGCCCTCGACAACTTTACCTGTGAAAAAAAAAAATTCTAATCCCCGGGGTCACAATTTCAGCAAAAATCTGAAATTCTCCAATTCTCTCAAAAATGGTGCCAAACTGTTCCAAATTCTCCCCTGAAAGGTTTGGCGGTGGAAACAGAAGGCTTTTTGTCATAGGAAATGAAATCAGCCCTCGAAGACAAAACCTGTGGGGAAAAAATTTTCTAAGCCCCGGGGTCACAATTTCAGCAAAAATCTGAAATTCTCCAATTCTCTCAAAAATGGTGCCAAACTGTTCCAAATTCTCCCCTGAAAGGTTTGGCGGTGGAAACAGAAGGCTTTTTGTCATAGGAAATGAAATCAGCCCTCGAAGACGAAACCTGTGGGGGAAAAAAAAATTCTAAGCCCCGGGGTCACAACTTCAGCAAAAATCTGAAATTCTCCAATTCTCTCAAAAATGGTGCCAAACTGTTGCAAATTCTCCCATGAAAGGTTTGGCGGTGGAAACAGAAGTCTTTTTGTCATAGGAAATGAAATCAGCCCTCGAAGACAAAACCTTTGGGGAAAAAAATTTCTAAGCCCCGGGGTCACAATTTCAGCAAAAATCTGAAATTCTCCAATTCTCTCAAAAATGGTGCCAAACTGTTGCAAATTCTCCCATGAAAGGTTTGGCGGTGGAAACAGAAGTCTTTTTGTCATAGGAAATGAAATCAGCCCTCGACAACTTTACCTGTAAAAAAAAAAAAATTCTAAGCCCCGGGGTCACAACTTCAGCAAAAATCTGAAATTCTCCAATTCTCTCAAAAATGGTGCCAAACTGTTGCAAATTCTCCCATGAAAGCTTTGGCGGTGGAAACAGAAGGCTTTTTGTCATAGGAAATGAAATCAGCCCTCGAAGACAAAACCTGTGGGAAAAAAATTTTCTAAGCCCCGGGGTCACAATTCCAGCAAAAATCTGAAATTCTCCAATTCTCTCAAAAATGGTGCCAAACTGTTGCAAATTCTCCCATGAAAGGTTTGGCGGTGGAAACAGAAGTCTTTTTGTCATAGGAAATGAAATCAGCCTTCGAAGACAAAACCTGTGGGAAAAAAATTTTCTAAGCCCCGGGGTCACAATTCCAGCAAAAATCTGAAATTCTCCAATTCTCTCAAAAATGGTGCCAAACTGTTCCAAATTCTCCCCTGAAAGGTTTGGCGGTGGAAACAGAAGGCTTTTTGTCATAGGAAATGAAATCAGCCCTCGACAACTTTACCTGTGAAAAAAAAAAATTCTAAGCCCCGGGGTCACAATTTCAGCAAAAATCTGAAACAAAAATCTGAAATTCTCCAATTCTCTCAAAAATGGTGCCAAACTGTTGCAAATTCTCCCATGAAAGGTTTGGCGGTGGAAACAGAAGTCTTTTTGTCATAGGAAATGAAATCAGCCCTCGAAGACAAAACCTGTGGGAAAAAAAATTTCTAAGCCCCGGGGTCACAATTTCAGCAAAAATCTGAAATTCTCCAATTCTCTCAAAAAATGGTGCCAAACTGTTGCAAATTCTCCCCTGAAAGGTTTGGCGGTGCAAACAGAAGGCGTTTTGTCATAGGAAATGAAATCAGCCCTCGACAACTTTACCTGTGAAAAAAAAAAATTCTAAGCCCCGGGGTCACAGTTTCAGCAAAAATCTGAAATTCTCCAATTCTCTCAAAAATGGTGCCAAACTGTTGCAAATTCTCCCCTGAAAGGTTTGGCGGTGGAAACAGAAGGCTTTTTGTCATAGGAAATGAAATCATCCCTCGACAACTTTACCTGTGAAAAAAAAAAATACTAAGCCCCGGGGTCACAATTTCAGCAAAAATCTGAAACAAAAATCTGAAATTCTCCAATTCTCTCAAAAATGGTGCCAAACTGTTGCAAATTCTCCCCTGAAAGGTTTCGCGGTGGAAACAGAAGGCTTTTTGTGATAGGAAATGAAATCAGCCCTCGACAACTTTACCTGTGAAAAAAAAAATTCTAAGCCCCGGGGTCACAATTTCAGCAAAAATCTGAAATTCTCCAATTCTCTCAAAAATGGTGCCAAACTGTTCCAAATTCTCCCCTGAAAGGTTTGGCGGTGGAAACAGAAGTCTTTTTGTCATAGGAAATGAAATTAGCCCTCGAACACAAAACCTGTGGGGAAAAAATTTTCTAAGCCCCGGGGTCACAATTTCAGCAAAAATCTGAAATTCTCCAATTCTCTCAAAAATGGTGCCAAACTGTTCCAAATTCTCCCCTGAAAGGTTTGGCGGTGGAAACAGAAGGCTTTTTGTCATAGGAAATGAAATCAGCCCTCGACAACTTTACCTGTAAAAAAAAAAAAATTCTAAGCCCCGGGGTCACAACTTCAGCAAAAATCTGAAATTCTCCAATTCTCTCAAAAATGGTGCCAAACTGTTGCAAATTCTCCCATGAAAGGTTTGGCGGTGGAAACAAAAGTCTTTTTGTCATAGGAAATGAAATCAGCCCTCGAAGACAAAACCTGTGGGGAAAAAAATTTCTAAGCCCCGAGGTCACAATTTCAGCAAAAATCTGAAATTCTCCAATTCTCTCAAAAATGGTGCCAAACTGTTCCAAATTCTCCCCTGAAAGGTTTGGTGGTGGAAACAGAAGGCTTTTTGTCATAGGAAATGAAATCAGCCCTCGACAACTTTACCTGTGAAAAAAAAAAATTCTAAGCCCCGTGGTCACAACTTCAGCAAAAATCTGAAATTCTCCAATTCTCTCAAAAATGGTGCCAAACTGTTCCAAATTCTCCCATGAAAGGTTTGGCGGTGGAAACAGAAGTCTTTTTGTCATAGGAAATGAAATCAGCCCTCGAAGACAAAACCTGTGGGGAAAAAATTTTATAAGCCCCGGGGTCACAATTTCAGCAAAAATATGAAATTCTCCAATTCTCTCAAAAATGGTGCCAAACTGTTCCAAATTCTCCCCTGAAAGGTTTGGCGGTGGAAACAGAAGGCTTTTTGTCATAGGAAATGAAATCAGCCCTCGACAACTTTACCTGTGAAAAAAAAAATTCTAAGCCCCGGAGTCACAATTTCAGCAAAAATCTGAAATTCTCCAATTCTCTCAAACATGGTGCCAAACTGTTGCAAATTCTCCCATGAAAGGTTAGGCGGTGGAAACAGAAGTCTTTTTGTCATAGGAAATGAAATCAGCCCTCGAAGACAAAACCTGTGGGGGAAAAATTTTCTAAGCCCCGGGGTCACAATTTCAGCAAAAATCTGAAATTCTCCAATTCTCTCAAAAATGGTGCCAAACTGTTGCAAATTCTCCCCTGAAAGGTTTCGCGGTGGAAACAGAAGGCTTTTTGTGATAGGAAATGAAATCAGCCCTCGACAACTTTACCTGTGAAAAAAAAAAAATTCTAAGCCCCGGGGTCACAATTTCAGCAAAAATCTGAAATTCTCCAATTCTCTCAAAAATGGTGCCAAACTGTTGCAAATTCTCCCATGAAAGTTTTGGCGGTGGAAACAGAAGGCTTTTTGTCATAGGAAATGAAATCAGCCCTCGAAGACAAAACCTGTGGGGAAAAATTTTTCTAAGCCCCGGGGTCACAATTTCAGCAAAAATCTGAAATTCTCCAATTCTCTCAAAAATGGTGCCAAACTGTTGCAAATTCTCCCCTGAAAGGTTTCGCGGTGGAAACAGAAGGCTTTTTGTGATAGGAAATGAAATCAGCCCTCGACAACTTTACCTGTGAAAAAAAAAAATTCTAAGCCCCGGGGTCACAATTTCAGCAAAAATCTGAAATTCTCCAATTCTCTCAAAAATGGTGCCAAACTGTTGCAAATTCTCCCCTGAAAGGTTTGGCGGTGGAAACAGAAGGCTTTTTGTCATAGGAAATGAAATCATCCCTCGACAACTTTACCTGTGAAAAAAAAAAAATACTATGCCCCGGGGTAACAATTTCAGCAAAAATCTGAAATTCTCCAATTCTCTCAAAAATGGTGCCAAACTGTTGCAAATTCTCCCCTGAAAGGTTTGGCGGTGGAAACAGAAGGCTTTTTGTCATAGGAAATGAAATCAGCCCTCGAAGACAAAACCTGTGGGAAAAAATTTTTCTAAGCCCCGGGGTCACAACTTCAGCAAAAATCTGAAATTCTCCAATTCTCTCAAAAATGGTGCCAAACTGTTGCAAATTCTCCCATGAAAGGTTTGGCGGTGGAAACAGAAGGCTTTTTGTCATAGGAAATGAAATCAGCCCTCGAAGACAAAACCTGTGGGAAAAAAATTTTCTAAGCCCCGGGGTCACAACTTCAGCAAAAATCTGAAATTCTCCAATTCTCTCAAAAAATGGTGCCAAACTGTTGCAAATTCTCCCCTGAAATGTTTGGCGGTGGAAACAGAAGGCTTTTTGTCATAGGAAATGAAATCAGCCCTCGACAACTTTACCTGTGAAAAAAAAAAATTCTAAGCCCCGGGGTCACAATTTCAGCAAAAATCTGAAATTCTCCAATTCTCTCAAAAATGGTGCCAAACTGTTGCAAATTCTCCCCTGAAAGGTTTGGCGGTGGAAACAGAAGGCTTTTTGTCATAGGAAATGAAATCATCCCTCGACAACTTTACCTGTGAAAAAAAAAAAAATACTATGCCCCGGGGTCACAATTTCAGCAAAAATCTGAAATTCTCCAATTCTCTCAAAAATGGTGCCAAACTGTTGCAAATTCTCTCATGAAAGGTTTGGCGGTGGAAACAGAAGTCTTTTTGTCATAGGAAATGAAATCAGCCCTCGAAGACAAAACCTGTGGGAAAAAAATTTTCTAAGCCCCGGGGTAACAATTTCAGCAAAAATCTGAAATTCTCCAATTCTCTCAAAAATGGTGCCAAACTGTTCCAAATTCTCCCCTGAAAGGTTTGGCGGTGGAAACAGAAGGCTTTTTGTCATAGGAAATGAAATCAGCCCTCGACAACTTTACCTGTGAAAAAAAAAAATTCTAATCCCCGGGGTCACAATTTCAGCAAAAATCTGAAATTCTCCAATTCTCTCAAAAATGGTGCCAAACTGTTCCAAATTCTCCCCTGAAAGGTTTGGCGGTGGAAACAGAAGTCTTTTTGTCATAGGAAATGAAATCAGCCCTCGAAGACAAAACCTGTGGGGAAAAAATTTTCTAAGCCCCGGGGTCACAATTTCAGCAAAAATCTGAAATTCTCCAATTCTCTCAAAAAATGGTGCCAAACTGTTGCAAATTCTCCCCTGAAAGGTTTGGCGGTGGAAACAGAAGGCTTTTTGTCATAGGAAATGAAATCAGCCCTCGACAACTTTACCTGTGAAAAAAAAAAATTCTAAGCCCCGGGGTCACAATTTCAGCAAAAATCTGAAATTCTCCAATTCTCTCAAAAATGGTGCCAAACTGTTGCAAATTCTCCCCTGAAAGGTTTGGCGGTGGAAACAGAAGGCTTTTTGTCATAGGAAATGAAATCATCCCTCGACAACTTTACCTGTGAAAAAAAAAAAATACTATGCCCCGGGGTCACAATTTCAGCAAAAATCTGAAATTCTCCAATTCTCTCAAAAATGGTGCCAAACTGTTGCAAATTCTCTCATGAAAGGTTTGGCGGTGGAAACAGAAGTCTTTTTGTCATAGGAAATGAAATCAGCCCTCGAAGACAAAACCTGTGGGAAAAAAATTTTCTAAGCCCCGGGGTAACAATTTCAGCAAAAATCTGAAATTCTCCAATTCTCTCAAAAATGGTGCCAAACTGTTCCAAATTCTCCCCTGAAAGGTTTGGCGGTGGAAACAGAAGGCTTTTTGTCATAGGAAATGAAATCAGCCCTCGACAACTTTACCTGTGAAAAAAAAAATTCTAATCCCCGGGGTCACAATTTCAGCAAAAATCTGAAATTCTCCAATTCTCTCAAAAATGGTGCCAAACTGTTCCAAATTCTCCCCTGAAAGGTTTGGCGGTGGAAACAGAAGTCTTTTTGTCATAGGAAATGAAATCAGCCCTCGAAGACAAAACCTGTGGGGAAAAAATTTTCTAAGCCCCGGGGTCACAATTTCAGCAAAAATCTGAAATTCTCCAATTCTCTCAAAAAATGGTGCCAAACTGTTGCAAATTCTCCCCTGAAAGGTTTGGCGGTGCAAACAGAAGTCTTTTTGTCATAGGAAATGAAATCAGCCCTCGACAACTTTACCTGTGAAAAAAAAAAATTCTAAGCCCCGGGGTCACAATTTCAGCAAAAATCTGAAATTCTCCAATTCTCTCAAAAATGGTGCCAAACTGTTGCAAATTCTCCCCTGAAAGGTTTGGCGGTGGAAACAGAAGGCTTTTTGTCATAGGAAATGAAATCATCCCTCGACAACTTTACCTGTGGAAAAAAAAAAAATACTATGCCCCGGGGTAACAATTTCAGCAAAAATCTGAAATTCTCCAATTCTCTCAAAAATGGTGCCAAACTGTTCCAAATTCTCCCCTGAAAGGTTTGGCGGTGGAAACAGAAGGCTTTTTGTCATAGGAAATGAAATCAGCCCTCGACAACTTTACCTGTGAAAAAAAAAAATTCTAAGCCCCGGGGTCACAATTTCAGCAAAAATCTGAAATTCTCCAATTCTCTCAAAAATGGTGCCAAACTGTTGCAAATTCTCCCCTGAAAGGTTTGGCGGTGGAAACAGAAGGCTTTTTGTCATAGGAAATGAAATCATCCCTCGACAACTTTACCTGTGAAAAAAAAAAAAATACTATGCCCCGGGGTAACAATTTCAGCAAAAATCTGAAATTCTCCAATTCTCTCAAAAATGGTGCCAAACTGTTCCAAATTCTCCCCTGAAAGGTTTGGCGGTGGAAACAGAAGGCTTTTTGTCATAGGAAATGAAATCAGCCCTCGAAGACAAAACCTGTGGGGAAAAAATTTTCTAAGCCCCGGGGTCACAATTTCAGCAAAAATCTGAAATTCTCCAATTCTCTCAAAAATGGTGCCAAACTGTTCCAAATTCTCCCCTGAAAGGTTTGGCGGTGGAAACAGAAGGCTTTTTGTCATAGGAAATGAAATCAGCCCTCGAAGACGAAACCTGTGGGGGGAAAAAAAATTCTAAGCCCCGGGGTCACAACTTCAGCAAAAATCTGAAATTCTCCAATTCTCTCAAAAATGGTGCCAAACTGTTGCAAATTCTCCCATGAAAGGTTTGGCGGTGGAAACAGAAGTCTTTTTGTCATAGGAAATGAAATCAGCCCTCGAAGACAAAACCTTTGGGGAAAAAAATTTCTAAGCCCCGGGGTCACAATTTCAGCAAAAATCTGAAATTCTCCAATTCTCTCAAAAATGGTGCCAAACTGTTGCAAATTCTCCCATGAAAGGTTTGGCGGTGGAAACAGAAGTCTTTTTGTCATAGGAAATGAAATCAGCCCTCGACAACTTTACCTGTAAAAAAAAAAAAATTCTAAGCCCCGGGGTCACAACTTCAGCAAAAATCTGAAATTCTCCAATTCTCTCAAAAATGGTGCCAAACTGTTGCAAATTCTCCCATGAAAGATTTGGAGGTGGAAACAGAAGTCTTTTTGTCATAGGAAATGAAATCAGTCCTCGAAGACAAAACCTGTGGGGAAAAATTTTTCTAAGCCCCGGGGTCACAATTTCAGCAAAAATCTGAAATTCTCCAATCCTCTCAAAAATGGTGCCAAACTGTTGCAAATTCTCCCATGAAAGCTTTGGCGGTGGAAACAGAAGGCTTTTTGTCATAGGAAATGAAATCAGCCCTCGAAGACAAAACCTGTGGGGAAAAAATTTTCTAAGCCCCGGGGTCACAATTTCAGCAAAAATCTGAAATTCTCCAATTCTCTCAAAAATGGTGCCAAACTGTTGCAAATTCTCCCATGAAAGGTTTGGCGGTGGAAACAGAAGTCTTTTTGTCATAGGAAATGAAATCAGCCCTCGAAGACAAAACCTGTGGGAAAAAATTTTTCTAAGCCCCGGGGTCACAATTCCAGCAAAAATCTGAAATTCTCCAATTCTCTCAAAAATGGTGCCAAACTGTTCCAAATTCTCCCCTGAAAGGTTTGGCAGTGGAAACAGAAGGCTTTTTGTCATAGGAAATGAAATCAGCCCTCGACAACTTTACCTGTGAAAAAAAAAAATTCTAAGCCCCGGGGTCACAATTTCAGCAAAAATCTGAAACAAAAATCTGAAATTCTCCAATTCTCTCAAAAATGGTGCCAAACTGTTGCAAATTCTCCCATGAAAGGTTTGGCGGTGGAAACAGAAGTCTTTTTGTCATAGGAAATGAAATCAGCCCTCGAAGACAAAACCTTTGGGGAAAAAAATTTCTAAGCCCCGGGGTCACAATTTCAGCAAAAATCTGAAATTCTCCAATTCTCTCAAAAATGGTGCCAAACTGTTGCAAATTCTCCCATGAACGGTTTGGCGGTGGAAACAGAAGTCTTTTTGTCATAGGAAATGAAATCAGCCCTCGACAACTTTACCTGTAAAAAAAAAAAAATTCTAAGCCCCGGGGTCACAACTTCAGCAAAAATCTGAAATTCTCCAATTCTCTCAAAAATGGTGCCAAACTGTTGCAAATTCTCCCATGAAAGATTTGGAGGTGGAAACAGAAGTCTTTTTGTCATAGGAAATGAAATCAGTCCTCGAAGACAAAACCTGTGGGGAAAAATTTTTCTAAGCCCCGGGGTCACAATTTCAGCAAAAATCTGAAATTCTCCAATCCTCTCAAAAATGGTGCCAAACTGTTGCAAATTCTCCCATGAAAGCTTTGGCGGTGGAAACAGAAGGCTTTTTGTCATAGGAAATGAAATCAGCCCTCGAAGACAAAACCTGTGGGGAAAAAATTTTCTAAGCCCCGGGGTCACAATTTCAGCAAAAATCTGAAATTCTCCAATTCTCTCAAAAATGGTGCCAAACTGTTGCAAATTCTCCCATGAAAGGTTTGGCGGTGGAAACAGAAGTCTTTTTGTCATAGGAAATGAAATCAGCCCTCGAAGACAAAACCTGTGGGAAAAAATTTTTCTAAGCCCCGGGGTCACAATTCCAGCAAAAATCTGAAATTCTCCAATTCTCTCAAAAATGGTGCCAAACTGTTCCAAATTCTCCCCTGAAAGGTTTGGCAGTGGAAACAGAAGGCTTTTTGTCATAGGAAATGAAATCAGCCCTCGACAACTTTACCTGTGAAAAAAAAAAATTCTAAGCCCCGGGGTCACAATTTCAGCAAAAATCTGAAACAAAAATCTGAAATTCTCCAATTCTCTCAAAAATGGTGCCAAACTGTTGCAAATTCTCCCATGAAAGGTTTGGTGGTGGAAACAGAAGTCTTTTTGTCATAGGAAATGAAATCAGCCCTCGAAGACAAAACCTGTGGGAAAAAAATTTTCTAAGCCCCGGGGTCACAATTTCAGCAAAAATCTGAAATTCTCCAATTCTCTCAAAAAATGGTGCCAAACTGTTGCAAATTCTCCCCTGAAAGGTTTGGCGGTGCAAACAGAAGGCGTTTTGTCATAGGAAATGAAATCAGCCCTCGACAACTTTACCTGTGAAAAAAAAAAATTCTAAGCCCCGGGGTCACAGTTTCAGCAAAAATCTGAAATTCTCCAATTCTCTCAAAAATGGTGCCAAACTGTTGCAAATTCTCCCCTGAAAGGTTTGGCGGTGGAAACAGAAGGCTTTTTGTCATAGGAAATGAAATCATCCCTCGACAACTTTACCTGTGAAAAAAAAAAATACTAAGCCCCGGGGTCACAATTTCAGCAAAAATCTGAAACAAAAATCTGAAATTCTCCAATTCTCTCAAAAATGGTGCCAAACTGTTGCAAATTCTCCCATGAAAGGTTTGGCGGTGGAAACAGAAGTCTTTTTGTCATAGGAAATGAAATCAGCCCTCGAAGACAAAACCTGTGGGGAAAAAAATTTCTAACCCCCGGGGTCACAATTTCAGCAAAAATCTGAAATTCTCCAATTCTCTCAAAAATGGTGCCAAACTGTTCCAAATTCTCCCATGAAAGGTTTGGCGGTGGAAACAGAAGTCTTTTTGTCATAGGAAATGAAATCAGCCCTCGAAGACAAAACCTGTGGGGAAAAAAATTTCTAACCCCCGGGGTCACAATTTCAGCAAAAATCTGAAATTCTCCAATTCTCTCAAAAATGGTGCCAAACTGTTCCAAATTCTCCCCTGAAAGGTTTGGTGGTGGAAACAGAAGGCTTTTTGTCATAGGAAATGAAATCAGCCCTCGACAACTTTACCTGTGAAAAAAAAAAATTCTAAGCCCCGGGGTCACAATTTCAGCAAAAATCTGAAATTCTCCAATTCTCTCAAAAATGGTGCCAAACTGTTCCAAATTCTCCCCTGAAAGGTTTGGCGGTGGAAACAGAAGGCTTTTTGTCATAGGAAATGAAATCAGCCCTCGAAGACAAAACCTGTGGGAAAAAAATTTTCTAAGCCCCGGGGTCACAATTTCAGCAAAAATCTGAAATTCTCCAATTCTCTCAAAAATGGTGCCAAACTGTTCCACATTCTCCCCTGAAAGGTTTAGCGGTGGAAACAGAAGGCTTTTTGTCATAGGAAATGAAATCAGCCCTCGACAACTTTACCTGTGAAAAAAAAAATTCTAAGCCCCGGGGTCACAATTTCAGCAAAAATCTGAAATTCTCCAATTCTCTCAAAAATGGTGCCAAACTGTTGCAAATTCTCCCATGAAAGGTTTGGCGGTGGAAACAGAAGTCTTTTTGTCATAGGAAATGAAATCAGCCCTCGAAGACAAAACCTTTGGGAAAAAAAATTTCTAAGCCCCGGGGTCACAATTTCAGCAAAAATCTGAAATTCTCCAATTCTCTCAAAAATGGTGCCAAACTGTTGCAAATTCTCCCATGAAAGGTTTGGCGGTGGAAACAGAAGTCTTTTTGTCATAGGAAATGAAATCAGCCCTCGACAACTTTACCTGTAAAAAAAAAAAAATTCTAAGCCCCGGGGTCACAACTTCAGCAAAAATCTGAAATTCTCCAATTCTCTCAAAAATGGTGCCAAACTGTTGCAAATTCTCCCATGAAAGATTTGGAGGTGGAAACAGAAGTCTTTTTGTCATAGGAAATGAAATCAGTCCTCGAAGACAAAACCTGTGGGGAAAAATTTTTCTAAGCCCCGGGGTCACAATTTCAGCAAAAATCTGAAATTCTCCAATCCTCTCAAAAATGGTGCCAAACTGTTGCAAATTCTCCCATGAAAGCTTTGGCGGTGGAAACAGAAGGCTTTTTGTCATAGGAAATGAAATCAGCCCTCGAAGACAAAACCTGTGGGGAAAAAATTTTCTAAGCCCCGGGGTCACAATTTCAGCAAAAATCTGAAATTCTCCAATTCTCTCAAAAATGGTGCCAAACTGTTGCAAATTCTCCCATGAAAGGTTTGGCGGTGGAAACAGAAGTCTTTCTGTCATAGGAAATGAAATCAGCCCTCGAAGACAAAAACCTGTGGGAAAAAATTTTTCTAAGCCCCGGGGTCACAATTCCAGCAAAAATCTGAAATTCTCCAATTCTCTCAAAAATGGTGCCAAACTGTTCCAAATTCTCCCCTGAAAGGTTTGGCAGTGGAAACAGAAGGCTTTTTGTCATAGGAAATGAAATCAGCCCTCGACAACTTTACCTGTGAAAAAAAAAAATTCTAAGCCCCGGGGTCACAATTTCAGCAAAAATCTGAAACAAAAATCTGAAATTCTCCAATTCTCTCAAAAATGGTGCCAAACTGTTGCAAATTCTCCCATGAAAGGTTTGGCGGTGGAAACAGAAGTCTTTTTGTCATAGGAAATGAAATCAGCCCTCGAAGACAAAACCTGTGGGAAAAAAATTTTCTAAGCCCCGGGGTCACAATTTCAGTAAAAATCTGAAATTCTCCAATTCTCTCAAAAAATGGTGCCAAACTGTTGCAAATTCTCCCCTGAAAGGTTTGGCGGTGCAAACAGAAGGCGTTTTGTCATAGGAAATGAAATCAGCCCTCGACAACTTTACCTGTGAAAAAAAAAAATTCTAAGCCCCGGGGTCACAGTTTCAGCAAAAATCTGAAATTCTCCAATTCTCTCAAAAATGGTGCCAAACTGTTGCAAATTCTCCCCTGAAAGGTTTGGCGGTGGAAACAGAAGGCTTTTTGTCATAGGAAATGAAATCATCCCTCGACAACTTTACCTGTGAAAAAAAAAAAATACTAAGCCCCGGGGTCACAATTTCAGCAAAAATCTGAAACAAAAATCTGAAATTCTCCAATTCTCTCAAAAATGGTGCCAAACTGTTGCAAATTCTCCCATGAAAGGTTTGGCGGTGGAAACAGAAGTCTTTTTGTCATAGGAAATGAAATCAGCCCTCGAAGACAAAACCTGTGGGGAAAAAAATTTCTAACCCCCGGGGTCACAATTTCAGCAAAAATCTGAAATTCTCCAATTCTCTCAAAAATGGTGCCAAACTGTTCCAAATTCTCCCCTGAAAGGTTTGGTGGTGGAAACAGAAGTCTTTTTGTCATAGGAAATGAAATCAGCCCTCGAAGACAAAACCTGTGGGAAAAAAATTTTCTAAGCCCCGGGGTAACAATTTCAGCAAAAATCTGAAATTCTCCAATTCTCTCAAAAATGGTGCCAAACTGTTCCAAATTCTCCCCTGAAAGGTTTGGCGGTGGAAACAGAAGGCTTTTTGTCATAGGAAATGAAATCAGCCCTCGAAGACGAAACCTGTGGGGGAAAAAAAAATTCTAAGCCCCGGGGTCACAACTTCAGCAAAAATCTTAAATTCTCCAATTCTCTCAAAAATGGTGCCAAACTGTTGCAAATTCTCCCATGAAAGGTTTGGCGGTGGAAACAGAAGTCTTTTTGTCATAGGAAATGAAATCAGCCCTCGAAGACAAAACCTGTGGGGAAAAAAATTTCTAACCCCCGGGGTCACAATTTCAGCAAAAATCTGAAATTCTCCAATTCTCTCAAAAATGGTGCCAAACTGTTCCAAATTCTCCCCTGAAAGGTTTGGTGGTGGAAACAGAAGGCTTTTTGTCATAGGAAATGAAATCAGCCCTCGACAACTTTACCTGTGAAAAAAAAAAATTCTAAGCCCCGGGGTCACAATTTCAGCAAAAATCTGAAATTCTCCAATTCTCTCAAAAATGGTGCCAAACTGTTCCAAATTCTCCCCTGAAAGGTTTGGCGGTGGAAACAGAAGGCTTTTTGTCATAGGAAATGAAATCAGCCCTCGAAGACAAAACCTGTGGGAAAAAAATTTTCTAAGCCCCGGGGTCACAATTTCAGCAAAAATCTGAAATTCTCCAATTCTCTCAAAAATGGTGCCAAACTGTTCCACATTCTCCCCTGAAAGGTTTAGCGGTGGAAACAGAAGGCTTTTTGTCATAGGAAATGAAATCAGCCCTCGACAACTTTACCTGTGAAAAAAAAAATTCTAAGCCCCGGGGTCACAATTTCAGCAAAAATCTGAAATTCTCCAATTCTCTCAAAAATGGTGCCAAACTGTTGCAAATTCTCCCATGAAAGGTTTGGCGGTGGAAACAGAAGTCTTTTTGTCATAGGAAATGAAATCAGCCCTCGAAGACAAAACCTTTGGGAAAAAAAATTTCTAAGCCCCGGGGTCACAATTTCAGCAAAAATCTGAAATTCTCCAATTCTCTCAAAAATGGTGCCAAACTGTTGCAAATTCTCCCATGAAAGGTTTGGCGGTGGAAACAGAAGTCTTTTTGTCATAGGAAATGAAATCAGCCCTCGACAACTTTACCTGTAAAAAAAAAAATTCTAAGCCCCGGGGTCACAATTTCAGCAAAAATCTGAAATTCTCCAATTCTCTCGAAAATGGTGCCAAACTGTTGCAAATCCTCCCATGAAAGGTTTGGCGGTGGAAACAGAAGTCTTTTTGTCATAGGAAATGAAATCAGCCCTCGAAGACAAAACCTGTGGGGAAAAAATTTTCTAAGCCCCGGGGTCGCAATTTCAGCAAAAATCTGAAATTCTCCAATTCTCTCAAAAATGGTGCCAAACTGTTGCAAATTCTCCCATGAAAGGTTTGGCGGTGGAAACAGAAGTCTTTTTGTCATAGGAAATGAAATCAGCCCTCGAAGACAAAACCTTTGGGAAAAAAAATTTCTAAGCCCCGGGGTCACAATTTCAGCAAAAATCTGAAATTCTCCAATTCTCTCAAAAATGGTGCCAAACTGTTGCAAATCCTCCCATGAAAGGTTTGGCTGTGGAAACAGAAGGCTTTTTGTCATAGGAAATGAAATCAGCCCTCGAAGACAAAACCTGTGGGGAAAAAATTTTCTAAGCCCCGGGGTCACAATTTCAGCAAAAATCTGAAATTCTCCAATTCTCTCAAAAATGGTGCCAAACTGTTGCAAATTCTCCCATGAAAGGTTTGGCGGTGGAAACAGAAGTCTTTTTGTCATAGGAAATGAAATCAGCCCTTGGCAACTTTACCTGTGGGAAAAAAAATTTCTAAGCGCCGGGGTCACAATTTCAGCAAAAATCTGAAATTCTCCAATTCTCTCAAAAATGGTGCCAAACTGTTGCAAATTCTCCCATGAAAGGTTTGGCGGTGGAAACAGAAGTCTTTTTGTCATAGGAAATGAAATCAGCCCTCGAAGACAAAACCTGTGGGGAAAAGAGTTTCTAAGCCCCGGGGTCACAATTTCAGCAAAAATCTGAAATTCTCCAATTCTCTCAAAAAATGGTGCCAAACTGTTGCAAATTCTCCCCTGAAAGGTTTGGTGGTGGAAACAGAAGGCTTTTTGTCATAGGAAATGAAATCAGCCCTCGACAACTTTACCTGTGAAAAAAAAAAATACTAAGCCCCGGGGTCACAATTTCAGCAAAAATCTGAAATTCTCCAATTCTCTCAAAAATGGTGCCAAACTGTTGCAAATTCTCTCATGAAAGGTTTGGCGGTGGAAACAGAAGTCTTTTTGTCATAGGAAATGAAATCAGCCCTCGAAGACAAAACCTGTGGGAAAAAAATTTTCTAAGCCCCGGGGTAACAATTTCAGCAAAAATCTGAAATTCTCCAATTCTCTCAAAAATGGTGCCAAACTGTTCCAAATTCTCCCCTGAAAGGTTTGGCGGTGGAAACAGAAGGCTTTTTGTCATAGGAAATGAAATCAGCCCTCGACAACTTTACCTGTGAAAAAAAAAAAATTCTAAGCCCCGGGGTCACAATTTCAGCAAAAATCTGAAATTCTCCAATTCTCTCAAAAATGGTGCCAAACTGTTGCAAATTCTCCCATGAAAGGTTTGGCGGTGGAAACAGAAGTCTTTTTGTCATAGGAAATGAAATCAGCCCTCGAAGACAAAACCTGTGGGAAAAAAATTTTCTAAGCCCCGGGGTAACAATTTCAGCAAAAATCTGAAATTCTCCAATTCTCTCAAAAATGGTGCCAAACTGTTCCAAATTCTCCCCTGAAAGGTTTGGCGGTGGAAACAGAAGGCTTTTTGTCATAGGAAATGAAATCAGCCCTCGACAACTTTACCTGTGAAAAAAAAAAATTCTAAGCCCCGGGGTCACAATTTCAGCAAAAATCTGAAACAAAAATCTGAAATTCTCCAATTCTCTCAAAAATGGTGCCAAACTGTTGCAAATTCTCCCATGAAAGGTTTGGCGGTGGAAACAGAAGTCTTTTTGTCATAGGAAATGAAATCAGTCCTCGAAGACAAAACCTGTGGGAAAAAGATTTTCTAAGCCCCGGGGTCACAATTTCAGCAAAAATCTGAAATTCTCCAATTCTCTCAAAAAATGGTGCCAAACTGTTGCAAATTCTCCCCTGAAAGGTTTGGCGGTGCAAACAGAAGGCTTTTTGTCATAGGAAATGAAATCAGCCCTCGACAACTTTACCTGTGAAAAAAAAAAATTCTAAGCCCCGGGGTCACAATTTCAGCAAAAATCTGAAATTCTCCAATTCTCTCAAAAATGGTGCCAAACTGTTGCAAATTCTCCCCTGAAAGGTTTGGCGGTGGAAACAGAAGGCTTTTTGTCATAGGAAATGAAATCAGCCCTCGACAACTTTACCTGTGAAAAAAAAAAATACTAAGCCCCGGGGTCACAATTTCAGCAAAAATCTGAAATTCTCCAATTCTCTCAAAAATGGTGCCAAACTGTTGCAAATTCTCCCCTGAAAGGTTTGGCGGTTGAAACAGAAGGCTTTTTGTCATAGGAAATGAAATCAGCCCTCGACAACTTTACCTGTGAAAAAAAAAAATTCTAATCCCCGGGGTCACAATTTCAGCAAAAATCTGAAATTCTCCAATTCTCTCAAAAATGGTGCCAAACTGTTGCAAATTCTCCCCTGAAAGGTTTGGCGGTGGAAACAGAAGGTTTTTTGTGATAGGAAATGAAATCAGCCCGCGACAACTTTACCTGTGGAAAAAAAAAATTCTAAGCCCCGGGGTCACAATTTCAGCAAAAATCTGGAATTCTCCAATTCTCTCAAAAATGGTGCCAAACTGTTGCAAATTCTCCCCTGAAAGGTTTGGCGGTGGAAACAGAAGGCTTTTTGTCATAGGAAATGAAATCAGCCCTCGAAGACAAAACCTGTGGGAAAAATTTTTTCTAAGCCCGGGGTCACAATTTCAGCAAAAATCTTAAATTCTCCAATTCTCTCAAAAATGGTGCCAAACTGTTGCAAATTCTCCCCTGAAAGGTTTGGCGGTGGAAACAGAAGGCTTTTTGTCATAGGAAATGAAATCAGCCCTCGAAGACAAAACCTGTGGGGAAAAAAATTTCTAACCCCCGGGGTCACAATTTCAGCAAAAATCTGAAATTCTCCAATTCTCTCAAAAATGGTGCCAAACTGTTGCAAATTCTCCCCTGAAAGGTTTGGCGGTGGAAACGGAAGGCTTTTTGTCATAGGAAATGAAATCAGCCCTCGACAACTTTACCTGTGGGGAAAAAAAATTCTAAGCCCCGGGGTCACAACTTCAGCAAAAATCTGAAATTCTCCAATTCTCTCAAAAATGGTGCCAAACTGTTGCAAATTCTCCCATGAAAGGTTTGGCGGTGGAAACAGAAGTCTTTTTGTCATAGGAAATGAAATCAGCCCTCGAAGACAAAACCTGTGGGGAAAAAATTTTCTAAGCCCCGGGGTCACAATTTCAGCAAAAATCTGAAATTCTCCAATTCTCTCAAAAATGGTGCCAAACTGTTGCAAATCCTCCCATGAAAGGTTTGGCGGTGGAAACAGAAGTCTTTTTGTCATAGGAAATGAAATCAGCCCTCGAAGACAAAACCTGTGGGGGAAAAATTTTCTAAGCCCCGGGGTCACAATTTCAGCAAAAATCTGAAATTCTCCAATTCTCTCAAAAATGGTGCCAAACTGTTCCAAATTCTCCCCTGAAAGGTTTGGCGGTGGAAACAGAAGGTTTTTTGTGATAGGAAATGATATCAGCCCTCGACAACTTTACCTGTGGAAAAAAAAAATTCTGAGCCCCGGGGTCACAATTTCAGCAAAAATCTGAAATTCTCCAATTCTCTCAAAAATGGTGCCAAACTGTTGCAAATCCTCCCATGAAAGGTTTGGCGGTGGAAACAGAAGTCTTTTTGTCATAGGAAATGAAATCAGCCCTCGAAGACAAAACCTGTGGGGGAAAAATTTTCTAAGCCCCGGGGTCACAATTTCAGCAAAAATCTGAAATTCTCCAATTCTCTCAAAAATGGTGCCAAACTGTTCCAAATTCTCCCCTGAAAGGTTTGGCGGTGGAAACAGAAGGCTTTTTGTCATAGGAAATGAAATCAGCCCTTGACAACTTTACCTGTGAAAAAAAAAATTCTAAGCCGGGGGTCAAAATTTCAGCAAAAATCTGAAATTCTCCAATTCTCTCAAAAATGGTGCCAAACTGTTGCAAATTCTCCCATGAAAGGTTTGGCGGTGGAAACAGAAGGTTTTTTGTGATAGGAAATGAAATCAGCCCTCGACAACTTTACCTGTGGAAAAAAAAAATTCTAAGCCCCGGGGTCACAATTTCAGCAAAAATCTGAAATTCTCCAATTCTCTCAAAAATGGTGCCAAACTGTTCCAAATTCTCCCCTGAAAGGTTTGGCGGTGGAAACAGAAGGCTTTTTGTCATAGGAAATGAAATCAGCCCTCGACAACTTTACCTGTGAAAAAAAAAAATTCTAAGCCCCGGGGTCACAATTTCAGCAAAAATCTGAAACAAAAATCTGAAATTCTCCAATTCTCTCAAAAATGGTGCCAAACTGTTGCAAATTCTCCCATGAAAGGTTTGGCGGTGGAAACAGAAGTCTTTTTGTCATAGGAAATGAAATCAGCCGTCGAAGACAAAACCTGTGGGGAAAAAAATTTCTAAGCCCCGGGGTCACAATTTCAGCAAAAATCTGAAATTCTCCAATTCTCTCAAAAATGGTGCCAAACTGTTCCAAATTCTCCCCTGAAAGGTTTGGCGGTGGAAACAGAAGGCTTTTTGTCATAGGAAATGAAATCAGCCCTCGACAACTTTACCTGTGAAAAAAAAAAATTCTAAGCCCCGGGGTCACAATTTCAGCAAAAATCTGAAATTCTCCAATTCTCTCAAAAATGGTGCCAAACTGTTGCAAATTCTCCCATGAAAGGTTTGGCGGTGGAAACAGAAGTCTTTTTGTCATAGGAAATGAAATCAGCCCTCGAAGACAAAACCTGTGGGGAAAAAAAATACTAAGCCCCGGGGTCACAATTTCAGCAAAAATCTGAAATTCTCCAATTCTCTCAAAAATGGTGCCAAACTGTTGCAAATTCTCCCCTGAAAGGTTTGGCGGTTGAAACAGAAGGCTTTTTGTCATAGGAAATGAAATCAGCCCTCGACAACTTTACCTGTGAAAAAAAAAAATTCTAATCCCCGGGGTCACAATTTCAGCAAAAATCTGAAATTCTCCAATTCTCTCAAAAATGGTGCCAAACTGTTGCAAATTCTCCCCTGAAAGGTTTGGCGGTGGAAACAGAAGGTTTTTTGTGATAGGAAATGAAATCAGCCCGCGACAACTTTACCTGTGGAAAAAAAAAATTCTAAGCCCCGGGGTCACAATTTCAGCAAAAATCTGGAATTCTCCAATTCTCTCAAAAATGGTGCCAAACTGTTGCAAATTCTCCCCTGAAAGGTTTGGCGGTGGAAACAGAAGGCTTTTTGTCATAGGAAATGAAATCAGCCCTCGAAGACAAAACCTGTGGGAAAAATTTTTTCTAAGCCCGGGGTCACAATTTCAGCAAAAATCTTAAATTCTCCAATTCTCTCAAAAATGGTGCCAAACTGTTGCAAATTCTCCCCTGAAAGGTTTGGCGGTGGAAACAGAAGGCTTTTTGTCATAGGAAATGAAATCAGCCCTCGAAGACAAAACCTGTGGGGAAAAAAATTTCTAACCCCCGGGGTCACAATTTCAGCAAAAATCTGAAATTCTCCAATTCTCTCAAAAATGGTGCCAAACTGTTGCAAATTCTCCCCTGAAAGGTTTGGCGGTGGAAACGGAAGGCTTTTTGTCATAGGAAATGAAATCAGCCCTCGACAACTTTACCTGTGGGGAAAAAAAATTCTAAGCCCCGGGGTCACAACTTCAGCAAAAATCTGAAATTCTCCAATTCTCTCAAAAATGGTGCCAAACTGTTGCAAATTCTCCCATGAAAGGTTTGGCGGTGGAAACAGAAGTCTTTTTGTCATAGGAAATGAAATCAGCCCTCGAAGACAAAACCTGTGGGGAAAAAATTTTCTAAGCCCCGGGGTCACAATTTCAGCAAAAATCTGAAATTCTCCAATTCTCTCAAAAATGGTGCCAAACTGTTGCAAATCCTCCCATGAAAGGTTTGGCGGTGGAAACAGAAGTCTTTTTGTCATAGGAAATGAAATCAGCCCTCGAAGACAAAACCTGTGGGGGAAAAATTTTCTAAGCCCCGGGGTCACAATTTCAGCAAAAATCTGAAATTCTCCAATTCTCTCAAAAATGGTGCCAAACTGTTCCAAATTCTCCCCTGAAAGGTTTGGCGGTGGAAACAGAAGGTTTTTTGTGATAGGAAATGATATCAGCCCTCGACAACTTTACCTGTGGAAAAAAAAAATTCTGAGCCCCGGGGTCACAATTTCAGCAAAAATCTGAAATTCTCCAATTCTCTCAAAAATGGTGCCAAACTGTTGCAAATCCTCCCATGAAAGGTTTGGCGGTGGAAACAGAAGTCTTTTTGTCATAGGAAATGAAATCAGCCCTCGAAGACAAAACCTGTGGGGGAAAAATTTTCTAAGCCCCGGGGTCACAATTTCAGCAAAAATCTGAAATTCTCCAATTCTCTCAAAAATGGTGCCAAACTGTTCCAAATTCTCCCCTGAAAGGTTTGGCGGTGGAAACAGAAGGCTTTTTGTCATAGGAAATGAAATCAGCCCTTGACAACTTTACCTGTGAAAAAAAAAATTCTAAGCCGGGGGTCAAAATTTCAGCAAAAATCTGAAATTCTCCAATTCTCTCAAAAATGGTGCCAAACTGTTGCAAATTCTCCCATGAAAGGTTTGGCGGTGGAAACAGAAGGTTTTTTGTGATAGGAAATGAAATCAGCCCTCGACAACTTTACCTGTGGAAAAAAAAAATTCTAAGCCCCGGGGTCACAATTTCAGCAAAAATCTGAAATTCTCCAATTCTCTCAAAAATGGTGCCAAACTGTTCCAAATTCTCCCCTGAAAGGTTTGGCGGTGGAAACAGAAGGCTTTTTGTCATAGGAAATGAAATCAGCCCTCGACAACTTTACCTGTGAAAAAAAAAAATTCTAAGCCCCGGGGTCACAATTTCAGCAAAAATCTGAAACAAAAATCTGAAATTCTCCAATTCTCTCAAAAATGGTGCCAAACTGTTGCAAATTCTCCCATGAAAGGTTTGGCGGTGGAAACAGAAGTCTTTTTGTCATAGGAAATGAAATCAGCCCTCGAAGACAAAACCTGTGGGGAAAAAAATTTCTAAGCCCCGGGGTCACAATTTCAGCAAAAATCTGAAATTCTCCAATTCTCTCAAAAATGGTGCCAAACTGTTCCAAATTCTCCCCTGAAAGGTTTGGCGGTGGAAACAGAAGGCTTTTTGTCATAGGAAATGAAATCAGCCCTCGACAACTTTACCTGTGAAAAAAAAAAATTCTAAGCCCCGGGGTCACAATTTCAGCAAAAATCTGAAATTCTCCAATTCTCTCAAAAATGGTGCCAAACTGTTGCAAATTCTCCCATGAAAGGTTTGGCGGTGGAAACAGAAGTCTTTTTGTCATAGGAAATGAAATCAGCCCTCGAAGACAAAACCTGTGGGGGAAAAATTTTCTAAGCCCCGGGGTCACAATTTCAGCAAAAATCTGAAATTCTCCAATTCTCTCAAAAATGGTGCCAAACTGTTCCAAATTCTCCCCTGAAAGGTTTGGCGGTGGAAACAGAAGGCTTTTTGTCATAGGAAATGAAATCAGCCCTCGACAACTTTACCTGTGAAAAAAAAAAATTCTAAGCCCCGGGGTCACAATTTCAGCAAAAATCTGAAATTCTCCAATTCTCTCAAAAATGGTGCCAAACTGTTGCAAATTCTCCCATGAAAGGTTTGGCTGTGGAAACAGAAGGCTTTTTGTCATAGGAAATGAAATCAGCCCTCGACAACTTTACCTGTGAAAAAAAAAAATTCTAAGCCCCGGGGTCACAATTTCAGCAAAAATCTGAAATTCTCCAATTCTCTCAAAAATGGTGCCAAACTGTTGCAAATTCTCCCATGAAAGGTTTGGCGGTGGAAACAGAAGTCTTTTTGTCATAGGAAATGAAATCAGCCCTCGAAGACAAAACCTGTGGGAAAAAAATTTTCTAAGCCCCGGGGTCACAATTTCAGCAAAAATCTGAAATTCTCCAATTCTCTCAAAAATGGTGCCAAACTGTTCCAAATTCTCCCCTGAAAGGTTTGGCGGTGGAAACAGAAGGCTTTTTGTCATAGGAAATGAAATCAGCCCTCGACAACTTTACCTGTGAAAAAAAAAATTCTAAGCCCCGGGGTCACAATTTCAGCAAAAATCTGAAACAAAAATCTGAAATTCTCCAATTCTCTCAAAAATGGTGCCAAACTGTTGCAAATTCTCCCATGAAAGGTTTGGCGGTGGAAACAGAAGTCTTTTTGTCATAGGAAATGAAATCAGCCCTCGAAGACAAAACCTGTGGGGAAAAAAATTTCTAAGCCCCGGGGTCACAATTTCAGCAAAAATCTGAAATTCTCCAATTCTCTCAAAAATGGTGCCAAACTGTTCCAAATTCTCCCCTGAAAGGTTTGGCGGTGGAAACAGAAGGCTTTTTGTCATAGGAAATGAAATCAGCCCTCGACAACTTTACCTGTGAAAAAAAAAAATTCTAAGCCCCGGGGTCACAATTTCAGCAAAAATCTGAAATTCTCCAATTCTCTCAAAAATGGTGCCAAACTGTTGCAAATTCTCCCATGAAAGGTTTGGCGGTGGAAACAGAAGTCTTTTTGTCATAGGAAATGAAATCAGCCCTCGAAGACAAAACCTGTGGGAAAAAACTTTTCTAAGCCCCGGGGTCACAACTTCAGCAAAAATCTGAAATTCTCCAATTCTCTCAAAAATGGTGCCAAACTGTTGCAAATTCTCCCATGAAAGGTTTGGCGGTGGAAACGGAAGGCTTTTTCTCATAGGAAATGAAATCAGCCCTTGGCAACTTTACCTGTGGGGAAAAAAAATTCTAAGCCCCGGGGTAAAATTTCAGCAAAAATCTGAAATTCTCCAATTCTCTCAAAAATGGTGCCAAACTGTTCCAAATTCTCCCCTGAAAGGTTTGGCGGTGGAAACAGAAGGCTTTTTGTCATAGGAAATGAAATCAGCCCTCGACAACTTTACCTGTGAAAAAAAAAAATTCTAAGCCCCGGGGTCACAATTTCAGCAAAAATCTGAAACAAAAATCTGAAATTCTCCACTTCTCTCAAAAATGGTGCCAAACTGTTGCAAATTCTCCCATGAAAGGTTTGGCGGTGGAAACAGAAGTCTTTTTGTCATAGGAAATGAAATCAGCCCTCGAAGACAAAACCTGTGGGGAAAAAAATTTCTAAGCCCCGGGGTCACAATTTCAGCAAAAATCTGAAATTCTCCAATTCTCTCAAAAATGGTGCCAAACTGTTCCAAATTCTCCCCTGAAAGGTTTGGCGGTGGAAACAGAAGGCTTTTTGTCATAGGAAATGAAATCAGCCCTCGACAACTTTACCTGTGAAAAAAAAAAATTCTAAGCCCCGGGGTCACAATTTCAGCAAAAATCTGAAATTCTCCAATTCTCTCAAAAATGGTGCCAAACTGTTGCAAATTCTCCCATGAAAGGTTTGGCGGTGGAAACAGAAGTCTTTTTGTCATAGGAAATGAAATCAGCCCTCGAAGACAAAACCTGTGGGAAAAAAATTTTCTAAGCCCCGGGGTCACAATTTCAGCAAAAATCTGAAATTCTCCAATTCTCTCAAAAAATGGTGCCAAACTGTTGCAAATTCTCCCCTGAAAGGTTTGGCGGTGCAAACAGAAGGCTTTTTGTCATAGGAAATGAAATCAGCCCTCGACAACTTTACCTGTGAAAAAAAAAAATTCTAAGCCCCGGGGTCACAATTTCAGCAAAAATCTGAAATTCTCCAATTCTCTCAAAAATGGTGCCAAACTGTTGCAAATTCTCCCCTGAAAGGTTTGGCGGTGGAAACAGAAGGCTTTTTGTCATAGGAAATGAAATCATCCCTCGACAACTTTACCTGTGAAAAAAAAAAAATACTATGCGCCGGGGTCACAATTTCAGCAAAAATCTGAAATTCTCCAATTCTCTCAAAAATGGTGCCAAACTGTTGCAAATTCTCTCATGAAAGGTTTGGCGGTGGAAACAGAAGGTTTTTTGTCATAGGAAATGAAATCAGCCCTCGAAGACAAAACCTGTGGGAAAAAAATTTTCTAAGCCCCGGGGTAACAATTTCAGCAAAAATCTGAAATTCTCCAATTCTCTCAAAAATGGTGCCAAACTGTTCCAAATTCTCCCCTGAAAGGTTTGGCGGTGGAAACAGAAGGCTTTTTGTCATAGGAAATGAAATCAGCCCTCGACAACTTTACCTGTGAAAAAAAAAAAATTCTAATCCCCGGGGTCACAATTTCAGCAAAAATCTGAAATTCTCCAATTCTCTCAAAAATGGTGCCAAACTGTTCCAAATTCTCCCCTGAAAGGTTTGGCGGTGGAAACAGAAGGCTTTTTGTCATAGGAAATGAAATCAGCCCTCGAAGACAAAACCTGTGGGGAAAAAATTTTCTAAGCCCCGGGGTCACAATTTCAGCAAAAATCTGAAATTCTCCAATTCTCTCAAAAATGGTGCCAAACTGTTCCAAATTCTCCCCTGAAAGGTTTGGCGGTGGAAACAGAAGGCTTTTTGTCATAGGAAATGAAATCAGCCCTCGAAGACGAAACCTGTGGGGGAAAAAAAATTCTAAGCCCCGGGGTCACAACTTCAGCAAAAATCTGAAATTCTCCAATTCTCTCAAAAATGGTGCCAAACTGTTGCAAATTCTCCCATGAAAGGTTTGGCGGTGGAAACAGAAGTCTTTTTGTCATAGGAAATGAAATCAGCCCTCGAAGACAAAACCTTTGGGGAAAAAAATTTCTAAGCCCCGGGGTCACAATTTCAGCAAAAATCTGAAATTCTCCAATTCTCTCAAAAATGGTGCCAAACTGTTGCAAATTCTCCCATGAAAGGTTTGGCGGTGGAAACAGAAGTCTTTTTGTCATAGGAAATGAAATCAGCCCTCGACAACTTTACCTGTAAAAAAAAAAAATTCTAAGCCCCGGGGTCACAACTTCAGCAAAAATCTGAAATTCTCCAATTCTCTCAAAAATGGTGCCAAACTGTTGCAAATTCTCCCATGAAAGATTTGGAGGTGGAAACAGAAGTCTTTTTGTCATAGGAAATGAAATCAGCCCTCGAAGACAAAACCTGTGGGGAAAAAATTTTCTAAGCCCCGGGGTCACAATTTCAGCAAAAATCTGAAATTCTCCAATTCTCTCAAAAATGGTGCCAAACTGTTGCAAATTCTCCCATGAAAGCTTTGGCGGTGGAAACAGAAGGCTTTTTGTCATAGGAAATGAAATCAGCCCTCGAAGACAAAACCTTTGGGGAAAAAAATTTCTAAGCCCCGGGGTCACAATTTCAGCAAAAATCTGAAATTCTCCAATTCTCTCAAAAATGGTGCCAAACTGTTGCAAATTCTCCCATGAAAGGTTTGGCGGTGGAAACAGAAGTCTTTTTGTCATAGGAAATGAAATCAGCCCTCGAAGACAAAACCTGTGGGGGAAAAATTTTCTAAGCCCCGGGGTCACAATTTCAGCAAAAATCTGAAATTCTCCAATTCTCTCAAAAATGGTGCCAAACTGTTGCAAATTCTCCCCTGAAAGGTTTGGCGGTGGAAACAGAAGGCTTTTTGTCATAGGAAATGAAATCAGCCCTCGACAACTTTACCTGTGAAAAAAAAAAATTCTAATCCCCGGGGTCACAATTTCAGCAAAAATCTGAAATTCTCCAATTCTCTCAAAAATGGTGCCAAACTGTTCCAAATTCTCCCCTGAAAGGTTTGGCGGTGGAAACAGAAGGCTTTTTGTCATAGGAAATGAAATCAGCCCTCGAAGACAAAACCTGTGGGGAAAAAATTTTCTAAGCCCCGGGGTCACAATTTCAGCAAAAATCTGAAATTCTCCAATTCTCTCAAAAATGGTGCCAAACTGTTCCAAATTCTCCCCTGAAAGGTTTGGCGGTGGAAACAGAAGGCTTTTTGTCATAGGAAATGAAATCAGCCCTCGAAGACGAAACCTGTGGGGGAAAAAAAAATTCTAAGCCCCGGGGTCACAACTTCAGCAAAAATCTGAAATTCTCCAATTCTCTCAAAAATGGTGCCAAACTGTTGCAAATTCTCCCATGAAAGGTTTGGCGGTGGAAACAGAAGTCTTTTTGTCATAGGAAATGAAATCAGCCCTCGAAGACAAAACCTTTGGGGGAAAAAATTTCTAAGCCCCGGGGTCACAATTTCAGCAAAAATCTGAAATTCTCCAATTCTCTCAAAAATGGTGCCAAACTGTTGCAAATTCTCCCATGAAAGGTTTGGCGGTGGAAACAGAAGTCTTTTTGTCATAGGAAATGAAATCAGCCCTCGACAACTTTACCTGTAAAAAAAAAAAAATTCTAAGCCCCGGGGTCACAACTTCAGCAAAAATCTGAAATTCTCCAATTCTCTCAAAAATGGTGCCAAACTGTTGCAAATTCTCCCATGAAAGGTTTGGCGGTGGAAACAGAAGTCTTTTTGTCATAGGAAATGAAATCAGCCCTCGAAGACAAAACCTTTTGGGGAAAAAATTTCTAAGCCCCGGGGTCACAATTTCAGCAAAAATCTGAAATTCTCCAATTCTCTCAAAAATGGTGCCAAACTGTTGCAAATTCTCCCATGAAAGGTTTGGCGGTGGAAACAGAAGTCTTTTTGTCATAGGAAATGAAATCAGCCCTCGACAACTTTACCTGTAAAAAAAAAAAAAATTCTAAGCCCCGGGGTCACAACTTCAGCAAAAATCTGAAATTCTCCAATTCTCTCAAAAATGGTGCCAAACTGTTGCAAATTCTCCCATGAAAGATTTGGAGGTGGAAACAGAAGTCTTTTTGTCATAGGAAATGAAATCAGCCCTCGAAGACAAAACCTGTGGGGAAAAATTTTTCTAAGCCCCGGGGTCACAATTTCAGCAAAAATCTGAAATTCTCCAATTCTCTCAAAAATGGTGCCAAACTGTTGCAAATTCTCCCATGAAAGCTTTGGCGGTGGAAACAGAAGGCTTTTTGTCATAGGAAATGAAATCAGCCCTCGAAGACAAAACCTGTGGGGAAAAAATTTTCTAAGCCCCGGGGTCACAATTTCAGCAAAAATCTGAAATTCTCCAATTCTCTCAAAAATGGTGCCAAACTGTTGCAAATTCTCCCATGAAAGGTTTGGCGGTGGAAACAGAAGTCTTTTTGTCATAGGAAATGAAATCAGCCCTCGACAACTTTACCTGTAAAAAAAAAAAAATTCTAAGCCCCGGGGTCACAACTTCAGCAAAAATCTGAAATTCTCCAATTCTCTCAAAAATGGTGCCAAACTGTTGCAAATTCTCCCATGAAAGGTTTGGCGGTGGAAACAGAAGTCTTTTTGTCATAGGAAATGAAATCAGCCCTCGAAGACAAAACCTTTGGGGAAAAAAATTTCTAAGCCCCGGGGTCACAATTTCAGCAAAAATCTGAAATTCTCCAATTCTCTCAAAAATGGTGCCAAACTGTTGCAAATTCTCCCATGAAAGGTTTGGCGGTGGAAACAGAAGTCTTTTTGTCATAGGAAATGAAATCAGCCCTCGACAACTTTACCTGTAAAAAAAAAAAAATTCTAAGCCCCGGGGTCACAACTTCAGCAAAAATCTGAAATTCTCCAATTCTCTCAAAAATGGTGCCAAACTGTTGCAAATTCTCCCATGAAAGATTTGGAGGTGGAAACAGAAGTCTTTTTGTCATAGGAAATGAAATCAGCCCTCGAAGACAAAACCTGTGGGGAAAAATTTTTCTAAGCCCCGGGGTCACAATTTCAGCAAAAATCTGAAATTCTCCAATTCTCTCAAAAATGGTGCCAAACTGTTGCAAATTCTCCCATGAAAGCTTTGGCGGTGGAAACAGAAGGCTTTTTGTCATAGGAAATGAAATCAGCCCTCGAAGACAAAACCTGTGGGGAAAAAATTTTCTAAGCCCCGGGGTCACAATTTCAGCAAAAATCTGAAATTCTCCAATTCTCTCAAAAATGGTGCCAAACTGTTGCAAATTCTCCCATGAAAGGTTTGGCGGTGGAAACAGAAGTCTTTTTGTCATAGGAAATGAAACCAGCCCTCGAAGACAAAACCTGTGGGAAAAAATTTTTCTAAGCCCCGGGGTCACAATTCCAGCAAAAATCTGAAATTCTCCAATTCTCTCAAAAATGGTGCCAAACTGTTCCAAATTCTCCCCTGAAAGGTTTGGCGGTGGAAACAGAAGGCTTTTTGTCATAGGAAATGAAATCAGCCCTCGACAACTTTACCTGTGAAAAAAAAAAAATTCTAAGCCCCGGGGTCACAATTTCAGCAAAAATCTGAAACAAAAATCTGAAATTCTCCAATTCTCTCAAAAATGGTGCCAAACTGTTGCAAATTCTCCCATGAAAGGTTTGGCGGTGGAAACAGAAGTCTTTTTGTCATAGGAAATGAAATCAGCCCTCGAAGACAAAACCTGTGGGAAAAAAATTTTCTAAGCCCCGGGGTCACAATTTCAGCAAAAATCTGAAATTCTCCAATTCTCTCAAAAAATGGTGCCAAACTGTTGCAAATTCTCCCCTGAAAGGTTTGGCGGTGCAAACAGAAGGCGTTTTGTCATAGGAAATGAAATCAGCCCTCGACAACTTTACCTGTGAAAAAAAAAAATTCTAAGCCCCGGGGTCACAGTTTCAGCAAAAATCTGAAATTCTCCAATTCTCTCAAAAATGGTGCCAAACTGTTGCAAATTCTCCCCTGAAAGGTTTGGCGGTGGAAACAGAAGGCTTTTTGTCATAGGAAATGAAATCATCCCTCGACAACTTTACCTGTGAAAAAAAAAAATACTAAGCCCCGGGGTCACAATTTCAGCAAAAATCTGAAACAAAAATCTGAAATTCTCCAATTCTCTCAAAAATGGTGCCAAACTGTTGCAAATTCTCCCCTGAAAGGTTTCGCGGTGGAAACAGAAGGCTTTTTGTGATAGGAAATGAAATCAGCCCTCGACAACTTTACCTGTGAAAAAAAAAATTCTAAGCCCCGGGGTCACAATTTCTGCAAAAATCTGAAATTCTCCAATTCTCTCAAAAATGGTGCCAAACTGTTCCAAATTCTCCCCTGAAAGGTTTGGCGGTGGAAACAGAAGGCTTTTTGTCATAGGAAATGAAATCAGCCCTCGAAGACAAAACCTGTGGGGAAAAAATTTTCTAAGCCCCGGGGTCACAATTTCAGCAAAAATCTGAAATTCTCCAATTCTCTCAAAAATGGTGCCAAACTGTTCCAAATTCTCCCCTGAAAGGTTTGGCGGTGGAAACAGAAGGCTTTTTGTCATAGGAAATGAAATCAGCCCTCGAAGACGAAACCTGTGGGGGAAAAAAAATTCTAAGCCCCGGGGTCACAACTTCAGCAAAAATCTGAAATTCTCCAATTCTCTCAAAAATGGTGCCAAACTGTTGCAAATTCTCCCATGAAAGGTTTGGCGGTGGAAACAGAAGTCTTTTTGTCATAGGAAATGAAATCAGCCCTCGAAGACAAAACCTTTGGGGAAAAAAATTTCTAAGCCCCGGGGTCACAATTTCAGCAAAAATCTGAAATTCTCCAATTCTCTCAAAAATGGTGCCAAACTGTTGCAAATTCTCCCATGAAAGGTTTGGCGGTGGAAACAGAAGTCTTTTTGTCATAGGAAATGAAATCAGCCCTCGACAACTTTACCTGTAAAAAAAAAAAATTCTAAGCCCCGGGGTCACAACTTCAGCAAAAATCTGAAATTCTCCAATTCTCTCAAAAATGGTGCCAAACTGTTGCAAATTCTCCCATGAAAGATTTGGAGGTGGAAACAGAAGTCTTTTTGTCATAGGAAATGAAATCAGCCCTCGAAGACAAAACCTGTGGGGAAAAAATTTTCTAAGCCCCGGGGTCACAATTTCAGCAAAAATCTGAAATTCTCCAATTCTCTCAAAAATGGTGCCAAACTGTTGCAAATTCTCCCATGAAAGCTTTGGCGGTGGAAACAGAAGGCTTTTTGTCATAGGAAATGAAATCAGCCCTCGAAGACAAAACCTTTGGGGAAAAAAATTTCTAAGCCCCGGGGTCACAATTTCAGCAAAAATCTGAAATTCTCCAATTCTCTCAAAAATGGTGCCAAACTGTTGCAAATTCTCCCATGAAAGGTTTGGCGGTGGAAACAGAAGTCTTTTTGTCATAGGAAATGAAATCAGCCCTCGAAGACAAAACCTGTGGGGGAAAAATTTTCTAAGCCCCGGGGTCACAATTTCAGCAAAAATCTGAAATTCTCCAATTCTCTCAAAAATGGTGCCAAACTGTTGCAAATTCTCCCCTGAAAGGTTTGGCGGTGGAAACAGAAGGCTTTTTGTCATAGGAAATGAAATCAGCCCTCGACAACTTTACCTGTGAAAAAAAAAAATTCTAATCCCCGGGGTCACAATTTCAGCAAAAATCTGAAATTCTCCAATTCTCTCAAAAATGGTGCCAAACTGTTCCAAATTCTCCCCTGAAAGGTTTGGCGGTGGAAACAGAAGGCTTTTTGTCATAGGAAATGAAATCAGCCCTCGAAGACAAAACCTGTGGGGAAAAAATTTTCTAAGCCCCGGGGTCACAATTTCAGCAAAAATCTGAAATTCTCCAATTCTCTCAAAAATGGTGCCAAACTGTTCCAAATTCTCCCCTGAAAGGTTTGGCGGTGGAAACAGAAGGCTTTTTGTCATAGGAAATGAAATCAGCCCTCGAAGACGAAACCTGTGGGGGAAAAAAAAATTCTAAGCCCCGGGGTCACAACTTCAGCAAAAATCTGAAATTCTCCAATTCTCTCAAAAATGGTGCCAAACTGTTGCAAATTCTCCCATGAAAGGTTTGGCGGTGGAAACAGAAGTCTTTTTGTCATAGGAAATGAAATCAGCCCTCGAAGACAAAACCTTTGGGGAAAAAAATTTCTAAGCCCCGGGGTCACAATTTCAGCAAAAATCTGAAATTCTCCAATTCTCTCAAAAATGGTGCCAAACTGTTGCAAATTCTCCCATGAAAGGTTTGGCGGTGGAAACAGAAGTCTTTTTGTCATAGGAAATGAAATCAGCCCTCGACAACTTTACCTGTAAAAAAAAAAAAATTCTAAGCCCCGGGGTCACAACTTCAGCAAAAATCTGAAATTCTCCAATTCTCTCAAAAATGGTGCCAAACTGTTGCAAATTCTCCCATGAAAGGTTTGGCGGTGGAAACAGAAGTCTTTTTGTCATAGGAAATGAAATCAGCCCTCGAAGACAAAACCTTTTGGGGAAAAAATTTCTAAGCCCCGGGGTCACAATTTCAGCAAAAATCTGAAATTCTCCAATTCTCTCAAAAATGGTGCCAAACTGTTGCAAATTCTCCCATGAAAGGTTTGGCGGTGGAAACAGAAGTCTTTTTGTCATAGGAAATGAAATCAGCCCTCGACAACTTTACCTGTAAAAAAAAAAAAAATTCTAAGCCCCGGGGTCACAACTTCAGCAAAAATCTGAAATTCTCCAATTCTCTCAAAAATGGTGCCAAACTGTTGCAAATTCTCCCATGAAAGATTTGGAGGTGGAAACAGAAGTCTTTTTGTCATAGGAAATGAAATCAGCCCTCGAAGACAAAACCTGTGGGGAAAAATTTTTCTAAGCCCCGGGGTCACAATTTCAGCAAAAATCTGAAATTCTCCAATTCTCTCAAAAATGGTGCCAAACTGTTGCAAATTCTCCCATGAAAGCTTTGGCGGTGGAAACAGAAGGCTTTTTGTCATAGGAAATGAAATCAGCCCTCGAAGACAAAACCTGTGGGGAAAAAATTTTCTAAGCCCCGGGGTCACAATTTCAGCAAAAATCTGAAATTCTCCAATTCTCTCAAAAATGGTGCCAAACTGTTGCAAATTCTCCCATGAAAGGTTTGGCGGTGGAAACAGAAGTCTTTTTGTCATAGGAAATGAAATCAGCCCTCGACAACTTTACCTGTAAAAAAAAAAAAATTCTAAGCCCCGGGGTCACAACTTCAGCAAAAATCTGAAATTCTCCAATTCTCTCAAAAATGGTGCCAAACTGTTGCAAATTCTCCCATGAAAGGTTTGGCGGTGGAAACAGAAGTCTTTTTGTCATAGGAAATGAAATCAGCCCTCGAAGACAAAACCTTTGGGGAAAAAAATTTCTAAGCCCCGGGGTCACAATTTCAGCAAAAATCTGAAATTCTCCAATTCTCTCAAAAATGGTGCCAAACTGTTGCAAATTCTCCCATGAAAGGTTTGGCGGTGGAAACAGAAGTCTTTTTGTCATAGGAAATGAAATCAGCCCTCGACAACTTTACCTGTAAAAAAAAAAAAATTCTAAGCCCCGGGGTCACAACTTCAGCAAAAATCTGAAATTCTCCAATTCTCTCAAAAATGGTGCCAAACTGTTGCAAATTCTCCCATGAAAGATTTGGAGGTGGAAACAGAAGTCTTTTTGTCATAGGAAATGAAATCAGCCCTCGAAGACAAAACCTGTGGGGAAAAATTTTTCTAAGCCCCGGGGTCACAATTTCAGCAAAAATCTGAAATTCTCCAATTCTCTCAAAAATGGTGCCAAACTGTTGCAAATTCTCCCATGAAAGCTTTGGCGGTGGAAACAGAAGGCTTTTTGTCATAGGAAATGAAATCAGCCCTCGAAGACAAAACCTGTGGGGAAAAAATTTTCTAAGCCCCGGGGTCACAATTTCAGCAAAAATCTGAAATTCTCCAATTCTCTCAAAAATGGTGCCAAACTGTTGCAAATTCTCCCATGAAAGGTTTGGCGGTGGAAACAGAAGTCTTTTTGTCATAGGAAATGAAACCAGCCCTCGAAGACAAAACCTGTGGGAAAAAAATTTTCTAAGCCCCGGGGTCACAATTCCAGCAAAAATCTGAAATTCTCCAATTCTCTCAAAAATGGTGCCAAACTGTTCCAAATTCTCCCCTGAAAGGTTTGGCGGTGGAAACAGAAGGCTTTTTGTCATAGGAAATGAAATCAGCCCTCGACAACTTTACCTGTGAAAAAAAAAAAATTCTAAGCCCCGGGGTCACAATTTCAGCAAAAATCTGAAACAAAAATCTGAAATTCTCCAATTCTCTCAAAAATGGTGCCAAACTGTTGCAAATTCTCCCATGAAAGGTTTGGCGGTGGAAACAGAAGTCTTTTTGTCATAGGAAATGAAATCAGCCCTCGAAGACAAAACCTGTGGGAAAAAAATTTTCTAAGCCCCGGGGTCACAATTTCAGCAAAAATCTGAAATTCTCCAATTCTCTCAAAAAATGGTGCCAAACTGTTGCAAATTCTCCCCTGAAAGGTTTGGCGGTGCAAACAGAAGGCGTTTTGTCATAGGAAATGAAATCAGCCCTCGACAACTTTACCTGTGAAAAAAAAAAATTCTAAGCCCCTGGGTCACAGTTTCAGCAAAAATCTGAAATTCTCCAATTCTCTCAAAAATGGTGCCAAACTGTTGCAAATTCTCCCCTGAAAGGTTTGGCGGTGGAAACAGAAGGCTTTTTGTCATAGGAAATGAAATCATCCCTCGACAACTTTACCTGTGAAAAAAAAAAATACTAAGCCCCGGGGTCACAATTTCAGCAAAAATCTGAAACAAAAATCTGAAATTCTCCAATTCTCTCAAAAATGGTGCCAAACTGTTGCAAATTCTCCCCTGAAAGGTTTCGCGGTGGAAACAGAAGGCTTTTTGTGATAGGAAATGAAATCAGCCCTCGACAACTTTACCTGTGAAAAAAAAAATTCTAAGCCCCGGGGTCACAATTTCTGCAAAAATCTGAAATTCTCCAATTCTCTCAAAAATGGTGCCAAACTGTTCCAAATTCTCCCCTGAAAGGTTTGGCGGTGGAAACAGAAGGCTTTTTGTCATAGGAAATGAAATCAGCCCTCGACAACTTTACCTGTAAAAAAAAAAAATTCTAAGCTCCGGGGTCACAACTTCAGCAAAAATCTGAAATTCTCCAATTCTCTCAAAAATGGTGCCAAACTGTTCCAAATTCTCCCCTGAAAGGTTTGGCGGTGGAAACAGAAGTCTTTTTGTCATAGGAAATGAAATTAGCCCTCGAACACAAAACCTGTGGGGAAAAAATTTTCTAAGCCCCGGGGTCACAATTTCAGCAAAAATCTGAAATTCTCCAATTCTCTCAAAAATGGTGCCAAACTGTTCCAAATTCTCCCCTGAAAGGTTTGGCGGTGGAAACAGAAGGCTTTTTGTCATAGGAAATGAAATCAGCCCTCGACAACTTTACCTGTAAAAAAAAAAAAATTCTAAGCCCCGGGGTCACAACTTCAGCAAAAATCTGAAATTCTCCAATTCTCTCAAAAATGGTGCCAAACTGTTCCAAATTCTCCCCTGAAAGGTTTGGTGGTGGAAACAGAAGGCTTTTTGTCATAGGAAATGAAATCAGCCCTCGACAACTTTACCTGTGAAAAAAAAAAATTCTAAGCCCCGGGGTCACAACTTCAGCAAAAATCTGAAATTCTCCAATTCTCTCAAAAATGGTTCCAAACTGTTCCAAATTCTCCCATGAAAGGTTTGGCGGTGGAAACAGAAGTCTTTTTGTCATAGGAAATGAAATCAGCCCTCGAAGACAAAACCTGTGGGGAAAAAATTTTATAAGCCCCGGGGTCACAATTTCAGCAAAAATATGAAATTCTCCAATTCTCTCAAAAATGGTGCCAAACTGTTCCAAATTCTCCCCTGAAAGGTTTGGCGGTGGAAACAGAAGGCTTTTTGTCATAGGAAATGAAATCAGCCCTCGACAACTTTACCTGTGAAAAAAAAAATTCTAAGCCCCGGAGTCACAATTTCAGCAAAAATCTGAAATTCTCCAATTCTCTCAAACATGGTGCCAAACTGTTGCAAATTCTCCCATGAAAGGTTAGGCGGTGGAAACAGAAGTCTTTTTGTCATAGGAAATGAAATCAGCCCTCGAAGACAAAACCTGTGGGGAAAAATTTTTCTAAGCCCCGGGGTCACAATTTCAGCAAAAATCTGAAATTCTCCAATTCTCTCAAAAATGGTGCCAAACTGTTGCAAATTCTCCCCTGAAAGGTTTCGCGGTGGAAACAGAAGGCTTTTTGTGATAGGAAATGAAATCAGCCCTCGACAACTTTACCTGTGAAAAAAAAAAATTCTAAGCCCCGGGGTCACAATTTCAGCAAAAATCTGAAATTCTCCAATTCTCTCAAAAATGGTGCCAAACTGTTGCAAATTCTCCCCTGAAAGGTTTGGCGGTGGAAACAGAAGGCTTTTTGTCATAGGAAATGAAATCAGCCCTCGAAGACAAAACCTGTGGGAAAAAATTTTTCTAAGCCCCGGGGTCACAACTTCAGCAAAAATCTGAAATTCTCCAATTCTCTCAAAAATGGTGCCAAACTGTTGCAAATTCTCCCCTGAAAGGTTTGGCGGTGGAAACAGAAGGCTTTTTGTCATAGGAAATGAAATCAGCCCTCGAAGACAAAACCTGTGGGAAAAAATTTTTCTAAGCCCCGGGGTCACAACTTCAGCAAAAATCTGAAATTCTCCAATTCTCTCAAAAATGGTGCCAAACTGTTGCAAATTCTCCCATGAAATGTTTGGCGGTGGAAACAGAAGGCTTTTTGTCATAGGAAATGAAATCAGCCCTCGACAACTTTACCTGTGAAAAAAAAAAATTCTAAGCCCCGGGGTCACAACTTCAGCAAAAATCTGAAATTCTCCAATTCTCTCAAAAATGGTGCCAAACTGTTGCAAATTCTCCCATGAAAGGTTTGGCGGTGGAAACAGAAGTCTTTTTGTCATAGGAAATGAAATCAGCCCTCGAAGACAAAACCTTTGGGGAAAAAAATTTCTAAGCCCCGGGGTCACAATTTCAGCAAAAATCTGAAATTCTCCAATTCTCTCAAAAATGGTGCCAAACTGTTGCAAATTCTCCCATGAAAGGTTTGGCGGTGGAAACAGAAGTCTTTTTGTCATAGGAAATGAAATCAGCCCTCGACAACTTTACCTGTAAAAAAAAAAAAATTCTAAGCCCCGGGGTCACAACTTCAGCAAAAATCTGAAATTCTCCAATTCTCTCAAAAATGGTGCCAAACTGTTGCAAATTCTCCCATGAAAGGTTTGGCGGTGGAAACAGAAGTCTTTTTGTCATAGGAAATGAAATCAGCCCTCGAAGACAAAACCTTTTGGGGAAAAAATTTCTAAGCCCCGGGGTCACAATTTCAGCAAAAATCTGAAATTCTCCAATTCTCTCAAAAATGGTGCCAAACTGTTGCAAATTCTCCCATGAAAGGTTTGGCGGTGGAAACAGAAGTCTTTTTGTCATAGGAAATGAAATCAGCCCTCGACAACTTTACCTGTAAAAAAAAAAAAAATTCTAAGCCCCGGGGTCACAACTTCAGCAAAAATCTGAAATTCTCCAATTCTCTCAAAAATGGTGCCAAACTGTTGCAAATTCTCCCATGAAAGATTTGGAGGTGGAAACAGAAGTCTTTTTGTCATAGGAAATGAAATCAGCCCTCGAAGACAAAACCTGTGGGGAAAAATTTTTCTAAGCCCCGGGGTCACAATTTCAGCAAAAATCTGAAATTCTCCAATTCTCTCAAAAATGGTGCCAAACTGTTGCAAATTCTCCCATGAAAGCTTTGGCGGTGGAAACAGAAGGCTTTTTGTCATAGGAAATGAAATCAGCCCTCGAAGACAAAACCTGTGGGGAAAAAATTTTCTAAGCCCCGGGGTCACAATTTCAGCAAAAATCTGAAATTCTCCAATTCTCTCAAAAATGGTGCCAAACTGTTGCAAATTCTCCCATGAAAGGTTTGGCGGTGGAAACAGAAGTCTTTTTGTCATAGGAAATGAAATCAGCCCTCGACAACTTTACCTGTAAAAAAAAAAAAATTCTAAGCCCCGGGGTCACAACTTCAGCAAAAATCTGAAATTCTCCAATTCTCTCAAAAATGGTGCCAAACTGTTGCAAATTCTCCCATGAAAGGTTTGGCGGTGGAAACAGAAGTCTTTTTGTCATAGGAAATGAAATCAGCCCTCGAAGACAAAACCTTTGGGGAAAAAAATTTCTAAGCCCCGGGGTCACAATTTCAGCAAAAATCTGAAATTCTCCAATTCTCTCAAAAATGGTGCCAAACTGTTGCAAATTCTCCCATGAAAGGTTTGGCGGTGGAAACAGAAGTCTTTTTGTCATAGGAAATGAAATCAGCCCTCGACAACTTTACCTGTAAAAAAAAAAAAATTCTAAGCCCCGGGGTCACAACTTCAGCAAAAATCTGAAATTCTCCAATTCTCTCAAAAATGGTGCCAAACTGTTGCAAATTCTCCCATGAAAGATTTGGAGGTGGAAACAGAAGTCTTTTTGTCATAGGAAATGAAATCAGCCCTCGAAGACAAAACCTGTGGGGAAAAATTTTTCTAAGCCCCGGGGTCACAATTTCAGCAAAAATCTGAAATTCTCCAATTCTCTCAAAAATGGTGCCAAACTGTTGCAAATTCTCCCATGAAAGCTTTGGCGGTGGAAACAGAAGGCTTTTTGTCATAGGAAATGAAATCAGCCCTCGAAGACAAAACCTGTGGGGAAAAAATTTTCTAAGCCCCGGGGTCACAATTTCAGCAAAAATCTGAAATTCTCCAATTCTCTCAAAAATGGTGCCAAACTGTTGCAAATTCTCCCATGAAAGGTTTGGCGGTGGAAACAGAAGTCTTTTTGTCATAGGAAATGAAATCAGCCCTCGAAGACAAAACCTGTGGGAAAAAAATTTTCTAAGCCCCGGGGTCACAATTCCAGCAAAAATCTGAAATTCTCCAATTCTCTCAAAAATGGTGCCAAACTGTTCCAAATTCTCCCCTGAAAGGTTTGGCGGTGGAAACAGAAGGCTTTTTGTCATAGGAAATGAAATCAGCCCTCGACAACTTTACCTGTGAAAAAAAAAAATTCTAAGCCCCGGGGTCACAATTTCAGCAAAAATCTGAAACAAAAATCTGAAATTCTCCAATTCTCTCAAAAATGGTGCCAAACTGTTGCAAATTCTCCCATGAAAGGTTTGGCGGTGGAAACAGAAGTCTTTTTGTCATAGGAAATGAAATCAGCCCTCGAAGACAAAACCTGTGGGAAAAAAATTTTCTAAGCCCCGGGGTCACAATTTCAGCAAAAATCTGAAATTCTCCAATTCTCTCAAAAAATGGTGCCAAACTGTTGCAAATTCTCCCCTGAAAGGTTTGGCGGTGCAAACAGAAGGCGTTTTGTCATAGGAAATGAAATCAGCCCTCGACAACTTTACCTGTGAAAAAAAAAAATTCTAAGCCCCGGGGTCACAGTTTCAGCAAAAATCTGAAATTCTCCAATTCTCTCAAAAATGGTGCCAAACTGTTGCAAATTCTCCCCTGAAAGGTTTGGCGGTGGAAACAGAAGGCTTTTTGTCATAGGAAATGAAATCATCCCTCGACAACTTTACCTGTGAAAAAAAAAAATACTAAGCCCCGGGGTCACAATTTCAGCAAAAATCTGAAACAAAAATCTGAAATTCTCCAATTCTCTCAAAAATGGTGCCAAACTGTTGCAAATTCTCCCCTGAAAGGTTTCGCGGTGGAAACAGAAGGCTTTTTGTGATAGGAAATGAAATCAGCCCTCGACAACTTTACCTGTGAAAAAAAAAATTCTAAGCCCCGGGGTCACAATTTCTGCAAAAATCTGAAATTCTCCAATTCTCTCAAAAATGGTGCCAAACTGTTCCAAATTCTCCCCTGAAAGGTTTGGCGGTGGAAACAGAAGGCTTTTTGTCATAGGAAATGAAATCAGCCCTCGACAACTTTACCTGTAAAAAAAAAAAATTCTAAGCTCCGGGGTCACAACTTCAGCAAAAATCTGAAATTCTCCAATTCTCTCAAAAATGGTGCCAAACTGTTCCAAATTCTCCCCTGAAAGGTTTGGCGGTGGAAACAGAAGTCTTTTTGTCATAGGAAATGAAATTAGCCCTCGAACACAAAACCTGTGGGGAAAAAATTTTCTAAGCCCCGGGGTCACAATTTCAGCAAAAATCTGAAATTCTCCAATTCTCTCAAAAATGGTGCCAAACTGTTCCAAATTCTCCCCTGAAAGGTTTGGCGGTGGAAACAGAAGGCTTTTTGTCATAGGAAATGAAATCAGCCCTCGACAACTTTACCTGTAAAAAAAAAAAAATTCTAAGCCCCGGGGTCACAACTTCAGCAAAAATCTGAAATTCTCCAATTCTCTCAAAAATGGTGCCAAACTGTTCCAAATTCTCCCCTGAAAGGTTTGGTGGTGGAAACAGAAGGCTTTTTGTCATAGGAAATGAAATCAGCCCTCGACAACTTTACCTGTGAAAAAAAAAAATTCTAAGCCCCGGGGTCACAACTTCAGCAAAAATCTGAAATTCTCCAATTCTCTCAAAAATGGTTCCAAACTGTTCCAAATTCTCCCATGAAAGGTTTGGCGGTGGAAACAGAAGTCTTTTTGTCATAGGAAATGAAATCAGCCCTCGAAGACAAAACCTGTGGGGAAAAAATTTTATAAGCCCCGGGGTCACAATTTCAGCAAAAATATGAAATTCTCCAATTCTCTCAAAAATGGTGCCAAACTGTTCCAAATTCTCCCCTGAAAGGTTTGGCGGTGGAAACAGAAGGCTTTTTGTCATAGGAAATGAAATCAGCCCTCGACAACTTTACCTGTGAAAAAAAAAAATTCTAAGCCCCGGAGTCACAATTTCAGCAAAAATCTGAAATTCTCCAATTCTCTCAAACATGGTGCCAAACTGTTGCAAATTCTCCCATGAAAGGTTAGGCGGTGGAAACAGAAGTCTTTTTGTCATAGGAAATGAAATCAGCCCTCGAAGACAAAACCTGTGGGGAAAAATTTTTCTAAGCCCCGGGGTCACAATTTCAGCAAAAATCTGAAATTCTCCAATTCTCTCAAAAATGGTGCCAAACTGTTGCAAATTCTCCCCTGAAAGGTTTCGCGGTGGAAACAGAAGGCTTTTTGTGATAGGAAATGAAATCAGCCCTCGACAACTTTACCTGTGAAAAAAAAAAATTCTAAGCCCCGGGGTCACAATTTCAGCAAAAATCTGAAATTCTCCAATTCTCTCAAAAATGGTGCCAAACTGTTGCAAATTCTCCCCTGAAAGGTTTGGCGGTGGAAACAGAAGGCTTTTTGTCATAGGAAATGAAATCAGCCCTCGAAGACAAAACCTGTGGGAAAAAATTTTTCTAAGCCCCGGGGTCACAACTTCAGCAAAAATCTGAAATTCTCCAATTCTCTCAAAAATGGTGCCAAACTGTTGCAAATTCTCCCCTGAAAGGTTTGGCGGTGGAAACAGAAGGCTTTTTGTCATAGGAAATGAAATCAGCCCTCGAAGACAAAACCTGTGGGAAAAAAATTTTCTAAGCCCCGGGGTCACAACTTCAGCAAAAATCTGAAATTCTCCAATTCTCTCAAAAATGGTGCCAAACTGTTGCAAATTCTCCCATGAAATGTTTGGCGGTGGAAACAGAAGGCTTTTTGTCATAGGAAATGAAATCAGCCCTCGACAACTTTACCTGTGAAAAAAAAAAATTCTAAGCCCCGGGGTCACAACTTCAGCAAAAATCTGAAATTCTCCAATTCTCTCAAAAATGGTGCCAAACTGTTGCAAATTCTCCCATGAAAGGTTTGGCGGTGGAAACAGAAGTCTTTTTGTCATAGGAAATGAAATCAGCCCTCGAAGACAAAACCTTTGGGGAAAAAAATTTCTAAGCCCCGGGGTCACAATTTCAGCAAAAATCTGAAATTCTCCAATTCTCTCAAAAATGGTGCCAAACTGTTGCAAATTCTCCCATGAAAGGTTTGGCGGTGGAAACAGAAGTCTTTTTGTCATAGGAAATGAAATCAGCCCTCGACAACTTTACCTGTAAAAAAAAAAAAATTCTAAGCCCCGGGGTCACAACTTCAGCAAAAATCTGAAATTCTCCAATTCTCTCAAAAATGGTGCCAAACTGTTGCAAATTCTCCCATGAAAGGTTTGGCGGTGGAAACAGAAGTCTTTTTGTCATAGGAAATGAAATCAGCCCTCGAAGACAAAACCTTTTGGGGAAAAAATTTCTAAGCCCCGGGGTCACAATTTCAGCAAAAATCTGAAATTCTCCAATTCTCTCAAAAATGGTGCCAAACTGTTGCAAATTCTCCCATGAAAGGTTTGGCGGTGGAAACAGAAGTCTTTTTGTCATAGGAAATGAAATCAGCCCTCGACAACTTTACCTGTAAAAAAAAAAAAAATTCTAAGCCCCGGGGTCACAACTTCAGCAAAAATCTGAAATTCTCCAATTCTCTCAAAAATGGTGCCAAACTGTTGCAAATTCTCCCATGAAAGATTTGGAGGTGGAAACAGAAGTCTTTTTGTCATAGGAAATGAAATCAGCCCTCGAAGACAAAACCTGTGGGGAAAAATTTTTCTAAGCCCCGGGGTCACAATTTCAGCAAAAATCTGAAATTCTCCAATTCTCTCAAAAATGGTGCCAAACTGTTGCAAATTCTCCCATGAAAGCTTTGGCGGTGGAAACAGAAGGCTTTTTGTCATAGGAAATGAAATCAGCCCTCGAAGACAAAACCTGTGGGGAAAAAATTTTCTAAGCCCCGGGGTCACAATTTCAGCAAAAATCTGAAATTCTCCAATTCTCTCAAAAATGGTGCCAAACTGTTGCAAATTCTCCCATGAAAGGTTTGGCGGTGGAAACAGAAGTCTTTTTGTCATAGGAAATGAAATCAGCCCTCGACAACTTTACCTGTAAAAAAAAAAAAATTCTAAGCCCCGGGGTCACAACTTCAGCAAAAATCTGAAATTCTCCAATTCTCTCAAAAATGGTGCCAAACTGTTGCAAATTCTCCCATGAAAGGTTTGGCGGTGGAAACAGAAGTCTTTTTGTCATAGGAAATGAAATCAGCCCTCGAAGACAAAACCTTTGGGGAAAAAAATTTCTAAGCCCCGGGGTCACAATTTCAGCAAAAATCTGAAATTCTCCAATTCTCTCAAAAATGGTGCCAAACTGTTGCAAATTCTCCCATGAAAGGTTTGGCGGTGGAAACAGAAGTCTTTTTGTCATAGGAAATGAAATCAGCCCTCGACAACTTTACCTGTAAAAAAAAAAAAATTCTAAGCCCCGGGGTCACAACTTCAGCAAAAATCTGAAATTCTCCAATTCTCTCAAAAATGGTGCCAAACTGTTGCAAATTCTCCCATGAAAGATTTGGAGGTGGAAACAGAAGTCTTTTTGTCATAGGAAATGAAATCAGCCCTCGAAGACAAAACCTGTGGGGAAAAATTTTTCTAAGCCCCGGGGTCACAATTTCAGCAAAAATCTGAAATTCTCCAATTCTCTCAAAAATGGTGCCAAACTGTTGCAAATTCTCCCATGAAAGCTTTGGCGGTGGAAACAGAAGGCTTTTTGTCATAGGAAATGAAATCAGCCCTCGAAGACAAAACCTGTGGGGAAAAAATTTTCTAAGCCCCGGGGTCACAATTTCAGCAAAAATCTGAAATTCTCCAATTCTCTCAAAAATGGTGCCAAACTGTTGCAAATTCTCCCATGAAAGGTTTGGCGGTGGAAACAGAAGTCTTTTTGTCATAGGAAATGAAATCAGCCCTCGAAGACAAAACCTGTGGGAAAAAAATTTTCTAAGCCCCGGGGTCACAATTCCAGCAAAAATCTGAAATTCTCCAATTCTCTCAAAAATGGTGCCAAACTGTTCCAAATTCTCCCCTGAAAGGTTTGGCGGTGGAAACAGAAGGCTTTTTGTCATAGGAAATGAAATCAGCCCTCGACAACTTTACCTGTGAAAAAAAAAAATTCTAAGCCCCGGGGTCACAATTTCAGCAAAAATCTGAAACAAAAATCTGAAATTCTCCAATTCTCTCAAAAATGGTGCCAAACTGTTGCAAATTCTCCCATGAAAGGTTTGGCGGTGGAAACAGAAGTCTTTTTGTCATAGGAAATGAAATCAGCCCTCGAAGACAAAACCTGTGGGAAAAAAATTTTCTAAGCCCCGGGGTCACAATTTCAGCAAAAATCTGAAATTCTCCAATTCTCTCAAAAAATGGTGCCAAACTGTTGCAAATTCTCCCCTGAAAGGTTTGGCGGTGCAAACAGAAGGCGTTTTGTCATAGGAAATGAAATCAGCCCTCGACAACTTTACCTGTGAAAAAAAAAAATTCTAAGCCCCGGGGTCACAGTTTCAGCAAAAATCTGAAATTCTCCAATTCTCTCAAAAATGGTGCCAAACTGTTGCAAATTCTCCCCTGAAAGGTTTGGCGGTGGAAACAGAAGGCTTTTTGTCATAGGAAATGAAATCATCCCTCGACAACTTTACCTGTGAAAAAAAAAAATACTAAGCCCCGGGGTCACAATTTCAGCAAAAATCTGAAACAAAAATCTGAAATTCTCCAATTCTCTCAAAAATGGTGCCAAACTGTTGCAAATTCTCCCCTGAAAGGTTTCGCGGTGGAAACAGAAGGCTTTTTGTGATAGGAAATGAAATCAGCCCTCGACAACTTTACCTGTGAAAAAAAAAATTCTAAGCCCCGGGGTCACAATTTCTGCAAAAATCTGAAATTCTCCAATTCTCTCAAAAATGGTGCCAAACTGTTCCAAATTCTCCCCTGAAAGGTTTGGCGGTGGAAACAGAAGGCTTTTTGTCATAGGAAATGAAATCAGCCCTCGACAACTTTACCTGTAAAAAAAAAAAATTCTAAGCTCCGGGGTCACAACTTCAGCAAAAATCTGAAATTCTCCAATTCTCTCAAAAATGGTGCCAAACTGTTCCAAATTCTCCCCTGAAAGGTTTGGCGGTGGAAACAGAAGTCTTTTTGTCATAGGAAATGAAATTAGCCCTCGAACACAAAACCTGTGGGGAAAAAATTTTCTAAGCCCCGGGGTCACAATTTCAGCAAAAATCTGAAATTCTCCAATTCTCTCAAAAATGGTGCCAAACTGTTCCAAATTCTCCCCTGAAAGGTTTGGCGGTGGAAACAGAAGGCTTTTTGTCATAGGAAATGAAATCAGCCCTCGACAACTTTACCTGTAAAAAAAAAAAAATTCTAAGCCCCGGGGTCACAACTTCAGCAAAAATCTGAAATTCTCCAATTCTCTCAAAAATGGTGCCAAACTGTTCCAAATTCTCCCCTGAAAGGTTTGGTGGTGGAAACAGAAGGCTTTTTGTCATAGGAAATGAAATCAGCCCTCGACAACTTTACCTGTGAAAAAAAAAAATTCTAAGCCCCGGGGTCACAACTTCAGCAAAAATCTGAAATTCTCCAATTCTCTCAAAAATGGTTCCAAACTGTTCCAAATTCTCCCATGAAAGGTTTGGCGGTGGAAACAGAAGTCTTTTTGTCATAGGAAATGAAATCAGCCCTCGAAGACAAAACCTGTGGGGAAAAAATTTTATAAGCCCCGGGGTCACAATTTCAGCAAAAATATGAAATTCTCCAATTCTCTCAAAAATGGTGCCAAACTGTTCCAAATTCTCCCCTGAAAGGTTTGGCGGTGGAAACAGAAGGCTTTTTGTCATAGGAAATGAAATCAGCCCTCGACAACTTTACCTGTGAAAAAAAAAATTCTAAGCCCCGGAGTCACAATTTCAGCAAAAATCTGAAATTCTCCAATTCTCTCAAACATGGTGCCAAACTGTTGCAAATTCTCCCATGAAAGGTTAGGCGGTGGAAACAGAAGTCTTTTTGTCATAGGAAATGAAATCAGCCCTCGAAGACAAAACCTGTGGGGAAAAAATTTTCTAAGCCCCGGGGTCACAATTTCAGCAAAAATCTGAAATTCTCCAATTCTCTCAAAAATGGTGCCAAACTGTTGCAAATTCTCCCCTGAAAGGTTTGGCGGTGGAAACAGAAGGCTTTTTGTGATAGGAAATGAAATCAGCCCTCGACAACTTTACCTGTGAAAAAAAAAAATTCTAAGCCCCGGGGTCACAATTTCAGCAAAAATCTGAAATTCTCCAATTCTCTCAAAAATGGTGCCAAACTGTTGCAAATTCTCCCATGAAAGTTTTGGCGGTGGAAACAGAAGGCTTTTTGTCATAGGAAATGAAATCAGCCCTCGAAGACAAAACCTGTGGGGAAAAATTTTTCTAAGCCCCGGGGTCACAATTTCAGCAAAAATCTGAAATTCTCCAATTCTCTCAAAAATGGTGCCAAACTGTTGCAAATTCTCCCCTGAAAGGTTTCGCGGTGGAAACAGAAGGCTTTTTGTGATAGGAAATGAAATCAGCCCTCGACAACTTTACCTGTGAAAAAAAAAAATTCTAAGCCCCGGGGTCACAATTTCAGCAAAAATCTGAAATTCTCCAATTCTCTCAAAAATGGTGCCAAACTGTTGCAAATTCTCCCCTGAAAGGTTTGGCGGTGGAAACAGAAGGCTTTTTGTCATAGGAAATGAAATCAGCCCTCGAAGACAAAACCTGTGGGAAAAAATTTTTCTAAGCCCCGGGGTCACAACTTCAGCAAAAATCTGAAATTCTCCAATTCTCTCAAAAATGGTGCCAAACTGTTGCAAATTCTCCCCTGAAAGGTTTGGCGGTGGAAACAGAAGGCTTTTTGTCATAGGAAATGAAATCAGCCCTCGAAGACAAAACCTGTGGGAAAAAATTTTTCTAAGCCCCGGGGTCACAACTTCAGCAAAAATCTGAAATTCTCCAATTCTCTCAAAAATGGTGCCAAACTGTTGCAAATTCTCCCATGAAATGTTTGGCGGTGGAAACAGAAGGCTTTTTGTCATAGGAAATGAAATCAGCCCTCGACAACTTTACCTGTGAAAAAAAAAAATTCTAAGCCCCGGGGTCACAATTTCAGCAAAAATCTGAAATTCTCCAATTCTCTCAAAAATGGTGCCAAACTGTTGCAAATTCTCCCATGAAAGGTTTGGCGGTGGAAACAGAAGTCTTTTTGTCATAGGAAATGAAATCAGCCCTCGAAGACAAAACCTGTGGGGAAAAAATTTTCTAAGCCCCGGGGTCACAATTTCAGCAAAAATCTGAAATTCTCCAATTCTCTCAAAAATGGTGCCAAACTGTTGCAAATTCTCCCCTGAAAGGTTTGGCGGTGGAAACAGAAGGCTTTTTGTCATAGGAAATGAAATCAGCCCTCGACAACTTTACCTGTTAAAAAAAAAAATTCTAAGCCCCGGGGTCACAATTTCAGCAAAAATCTGAAATTCTCCAATTCTCTCAAAAATGGTGCCAAACTGTTGCAAATTCTCCCATGAAAGGTTTGGCGGTGGAAACAGAAGTCTTTTTGTCATAGGAAATGAAATCAGCCCTCAACAACTTTACCTGTGAAAAAAAAAAAATTCTAAGCCCCGGGGTCACAATTTCAGCAAAAATCTGAAATTCTCCAATTCTCTCAAAAATGGTGCCAAACTGTTGCAAATTCTCCCATGAAAGGTTTGGCGGTGGAAACAGAAGTCTTTTTGTCATAGGAAATGAAATCAGCCCTCGAAGACAAAACCTGTGGGAAAAAAATTTTCTAAGCCCCAGGGTCACAATTTCAGCAAAAATCTGAAATTCTCCAATTCTCTCAAAAATGGTGCCAAACTGTTCCAAATTCTCCCCTGAAAGGTTTGGCGGTGGAAACAGAAGGCTTTTTGTCATGGGAAATGAAATCAGCCCTCGACAACTTTACCTGTGAAAAAAAAAAATTCTAAGCCCCGGGGTCACAATTTCAGCAAAAATCTGAAACAAAAATCTGAAATTCTCCAATTCTCTCAAAAATGGTGCCAAACTGTTGCAAATTCTCCCATGAAAGGTTTGGCGGTGGAAACAGAAGTCTTTTTGTCATAGGAAATGAAATCAGCCCTCGAAGACAAAACCTGTGGGGAAAAAAATTTCTAAGCCCCGGGGTCACAATTTCAGCAAAAATCTGAAATTCTCCAATTCTCTCAAAAATGGTGCCAAACTGTTCCAAATTCTCCCCTGAAAGGTTTGGCGGTGGAAACAGAAGGCTTTTTGTCATAGGAAATGAAATCAGCCCTCGACAACTTTACCTGTGAAAAAAAAAATTCTAAGCCCCGGGGTCACAATTTCAGCAAAAATCTGAAATTCTCCAATTCTCTCAAAAATGGTGCCAAACTGTTGCAAATTCTCCCATGAAAGGTTTGGCGGTGGAAACAGAAGTCTTTTTGTCATAGGAAATGAAATCAGCCCTCGAAGACAAAACCTGTGGGAAAAAACTTTTCTAAGCCCCGGGGTCACAACTTCAGCAAAAATCTGAAATTCTCCAATTCTCTCAAAAATGGTGCCAAACTGTTGCAAATTCTCCCCTGAAAGGTTTGGCGGTGGAAACGGAAGGCTTTTTCTCATAGGAAATGAAATCAGCCCTTGGCAACTTTACCTGTGGGGAAAAAAAATTCTAAGCCCCGGGGTAAAATTTCAGCAAAAATCTGAAATTCTCCAATTCTCTCAAAAATGGTGCCAAACTGTTGCAAATTCTCCCATGAAAGGTTTGGCGGTGGAAACAGAAGTCTTTTTGTCATAGGAAATGAAATCAGCCCTCGAAGACAAAACCTGTGGGAAAAAAATTTTCTAAGCCCCGGGGTCACAATTTCAGCAAAAATCTGAAATTCTCCAATTCTCTCAAAAAATGGTGCCAAACTGTTGCAAATTCTCCCCTGAAAGGTTTGGCGGTGCAAACAGAAGGCTTTTTGTCATAGGAAATGAAATCAGCCCTCGACAACTTTACCTGTGAAAAAAAAAAATTCTAAGCCCCGGGGTCACAATTTCAGCAAAAATCTGAAATTCTCCAATTCTCTCAAAAATGGTGCCAAACTGTTGCAAATTCTCCCCTGAAAGGTTTGGCGGTGGAAACAGAAGGCTTTTTGTCATAGGAAATGAAATCATCCCTCGACAACTTTACCTGTGAAAAAAAAAAAATACTATGCCCCGGGGTCACAATTTCAGCAAAAATCTGAAATTCTCCAATTCTCTCAAAAATGGTGCCAAACTGTTGCAAATTCTCTCATGAAAGGTTTGGCGGTGGAAACAGAAGTCTTTTTGTCATAGGAAATGAAATCAGCCCTCGAAGACAAAACCTGTGGGAAAAAAATTTTCTAAGCCCCGGGGTAACAATTTCAGCAAAAATCTGAAATTCTCCAATTCTCTCAAAAATGGTGCCAAACTGTTCCAAATTCTCCCCTGAAAGGTTTGGCGGTGGAAACAGAAGGCTTTTTGTCATAGGAAATGAAATCAGCCCTCGACAACTTTACCTGTGAAAAAAAAAAATTCTAATCCCCGGGGTCACAATTTCAGCAAAAATCTGAAATTCTCCAATTCTCTCAAAAATGGTGCCAAACTGTTCCAAATTCTCCCCTGAAAGGTTTGGCGGTGGAAACAGAAGTCTTTTTGTCATAGGAAATGAAATCAGCCCTCGAAGACAAAACCTGTGGGGAAAAAATTTTCTAAGCCCCGGGGTCACAATTTCAGCAAAAATCTGAAATTCTCCAATTCTCTCAAAAAATGGTGCCAAACTGTTGCAAATTCTCCCCTGAAAGGTTTGGCGGTGCAAACAGAAGTCTTTTTGTCATAGGAAATGAAATCAGCCCTCGACAACTTTACCTGTGAAAAAAAAAAATTCTAAGCCCCGGGGTCACAATTTCAGCAAAAATCTGAAATTCTCCAATTCTCTCAAAAATGGTGCCAAACTGTTGCAAATTCTCCCCTGAAAGGTTTGGCGGTGGAAACAGAAGGCTTTTTGTCATAGGAAATGAAATCATCCCTCGACAACTTTACCTGTGAAAAAAAAAAAATACTATGCCCCGGGGTAACAATTTCAGCAAAAATCTGAAATTCTCCAATTCTCTCAAAAATGGTGCCAAACTGTTCCAAATTCTCCCCTGAAAGGTTTGGCGGTGGAAACAGAAGGCTTTTTGTCATAGGAAATGAAATCAGCCCTCGACAACTTTACCTGTGAAAAAAAAAAAAATTCTAATACCCGGGGTCACAATTTCAGCAAAAATCTGAAATTCTCCAATTCTCTCAAAAATGGTGCCAAACTGTTCCAAATTCTCCCCTGAAAGGTTTGGCGGTGGAAACAGAAGGCTTTTTGTCATAGGAAATGAAATCAGCCCTCGAAGACAAAACCTGTGGGGAAAAAATTTTCTAAGCCCCGGGGTCACAATTTCAGCAAAAATCTGAAATTCTCCAATTCTCTCAAAAATGGTGCCAAACTGTTCCAAATTCTCCCATGAAATGTTTGGCGGTGGAAACAGAAGGCTTTTTGTCATAGGAAATGAAATCAGCCCTCGAAGACGAAACCTGTGGGGGGAAAAAAAAATCTAAGCCCCGGGGTCACAACTTCAGCAAAAATCTGAAATTCTCCAATTCTCTCAAAAATGGTGCCAAACTGTTGCAAATTCTCTCATGAAAGGTTTGGCGGTGGAAACAGAAGTCTTTTTGTCATAGGAAATGAAATCAGCCCTCGAAGACAAAACCTTTGGGGGAAAAAATTTCTAAGCCCCGGGGTCACAATTTCAGCAAAAATCTGAAATTCTCCAATTCTCTCAAAAATGGTGCCAAACTGTTGCAAATTCTCCCATGAAAGCTTTGGCGGTGGAAACAGAAGGCTTTTTGTCATAGGAAATGAAATCAGCCCTCGAAGACAAAACCTGTGGGGAAAAAATTTTCTAAGCCCCGGGGTCACAATTTCAGCAAAAATCTGAAATTCTCCAATTCTCTCAAAAATGGTGCCAAACTGTTGCAAATTCTCCCATGAAAGGTTTGGCGGTGGAAACAGAAGTCTTTTTGTCATAGGAAATGAAATCAGCCCTCGAAGACAAAACCTGTGGGAAAAAAATTTTCTAAGCCCCGGGGTCACAATTCCAGCAAAAATCTGAAATTCTCCAATTCTCTCAAAAATGGTGCCAAACTGTTCCAAATTCTCCCCTGAAAGGTTTGGCGGTGGAAACAGAAGGCTTTTTGTCATAGGAAATGAAATCAGCCCTCGACAACTTTACCTGTGAAAAAAAAAAATTCTAAGCCCCGGGGTCACAATTTCAGCAAAAATCTGAAACAAAAATCTGAAATTCTCCAATTCTCTCAAAAATGGTGCCAAACTGTTGCAAATTCTCCCATGAAAGGTTTGGCGGTGGAAACAGAAGTCTTTTTGTCATAGGAAATGAAATCAGCCCTCGAAGACAAAACCTGTGGGAAAAAAATTTTCTAAGCCCCGGGGTCACAATTTCAGCAAAAATCTGAAATTCTCCAATTCTCTCAAAAAATGGTGCCAAACTGTTGCAAATTCTCCCCTGAAAGGTTTGGCGGTGCAAACAGAAGGCGTTTTGTCATAGGAAATGAAATCAGCCCTCGACAACTTTACCTGTGAAAAAAAAAAATTCTAAGCCCCGGGGTCACAGTTTCAGCAAAAATCTGAAATTCTCCAATTCTCTCAAAAATGGTGCCAAACTGTTGCAAATTCTCCCCTGAAAGGTTTGGCGGTGGAAACAGAAGGCTTTTTGTCATAGGAAATGAAATCATCCCTCGACAACTTTACCTGTGAAAAAAAAAAATACTAAGCCCCGGGGTCACAATTTCAGCAAAAATCTGAAACAAAAATCTGAAATTCTCCAATTCTCTCAAAAATGGTGCCAAACTGTTGCAAATTCTCCCATGAAAGGTTTGGCGGTGGAAACAGAAGTCTTTTTGTCATAGGAAATGAAATCAGCCCTCGAAGACAAAACCTGTGGGGAAAAAAATTTCTAACCCCCGGGGTCACAATTTCAGCAAAAATCTGAAATTCTCCAATTCTCTCAAAAATGGTGCCAAACTGTTCCAAATTCTCCCCTGAAAGGTTTGGTGGTGGAAACAGAAGTCTTTTTGTCATAGGAAATGAAATCAGCCCTCGAAGACAAAACCTGTGGGGAAAAAATTTTCTAAGCCCCGGGGTAACAATTTCAGCAAAAATCTGAAATTCTCCAATTCTCTCAAAAATGGTGCCAAACTGTTCCAAATTCTCCCCTGAAAGGTTTGGCGGTGGAAACAGAAGGCTTTTTGTCATAGGAAATGAAATCAGCCCTCGAAGACGAAACCTGTGGGGGAAAAAAAAATTCTAAGCCCCGGGGTCACAACTTCAGCAAAAATCTTAAATTCTCCAATTCTCTCAAAAATGGTGCCAAACTGTTGCAAATTCTCCCATGAAAGGTTTGGCGGTGGAAACAGAAGTCTTTTTGTCATAGGAAATGAAATCAGCCCTCGAAGACAAAACCTGTGGGGAAAAAAATTTCTAAGCCCCGGGGTCACAATTTCAGCAAAAATCTGAAATTCTCCAATTCTCTCAAAAATGGTGCCAAACTGTTCCAAATTCTCCCCTGAAAGGTTTGGCGGTGGAAACAGAAGTCTTTTTGTCATAGGAAATGAAATCAGCCCTCGAAGACAAAACCTGTGGGGAAAAAAATTTCTAACCCCCGGGGTCACAATTTCAGCAAAAATCTGAAATTCTCCAATTCTCTCAAAAATGGTGCCAAACTGTTCCAAATTCTCCCCTGAAAGGTTTGGTGGTGGAAACAGAAGGCTTTTTGTCATAGGAAATGAAATCAGCCCTCGACAACTTTACCTGTGAAAAAAAAAAAATTCTAAGCCCCGGGGTCACAATTTCAGCAAAAATCTGAAATTCTCCAATTCTCTCAAAAATGGTGCCAAACTGTTCCACATTCTCCCCTGAAAGGTTTAGCGGTGGAAACAGAAGGCTTTTTGTCATAGGAAATGAAATCAGCCCTCGACAACTTTACCTGTGAAAAAAAAAATTCTAAGCCCCGGGGTCACAATTTCAGCAAAAATCTGAAATTCTCCAATTCTCTCAAAAATGGTGCCAAACTGTTGCAAATCCTCCCATGAAAGGTTTGGCGGTGGAAACAGAAGTCTTTTTGTCATAGGAAATGAAATCAGCCCTCGAAGACAAAACCTGTGGGGAAAAAATTTTCTAACCCCCGGGGTCACAATTTCAGCAAAAATCTGAAATTCTCCAATTCTCTCAAAAATGGTGCCAAACTGTTGCAAATTCTCCCATGAAAGGTTTGGCGGTGGAAACAGAAGGCTTTTTGTCATAGGAAATGAAATCAGCCCTCGACAACTTTACCTGTGAAAAAAAAAAATTCTAAGCCCCGGGGTCACAATTTCAGCAAAAATCTGAAATTCTCCAATTCTCTCAAAAATGGTGCCAAACTGTTCCAAATTCTCCCCTGAAAGGTTTGGCGGTGGAAACAGAAGGCTTTTTGTCATAGGAAATGAAATCAGCCCTCGACAACTTTACCTGTGAAAAAAAAAAATTTCTAAGCCCCGGGGTCACAACTTCAGCAAAAATCTGAAATTCTCCAATTCTCTCAAAAATGGTGCCAAACTGTTGCAAATTCTCCCATGAAAGGTTTGGCGGTGGAAACAGAAGGCTTTTTGTCATAGGAAATGAAATCAGCCCTCGAAGACAAAACCTGTGGGAAAAAGAGTTTCTAAGCCCCGGGGTCACAATTTCAGCAAAAATCTGAAATTCTCCAATTCTCTCAAAAAATGGTGCCAAACTGTTGCAAATTCTCCCCTGAAAGGTTTGGCGGTGCAAACAGAAGTCTTTTTGTCATAGGAAATGAAATCAGCCCTCGACAACTTTACCTGTGAAAAAAAAAAATTCTAAGCCCCGGGGTCACAATTTCAGCAAAAATCTGAAATTCTCCAATTCTCTCAAAAATGGTGCCAAACTGTTGCAAATTCTCCCCTGAAAGGTTTGGTGGTGGAAACAGAAGGCTTTTTGTCATAGGAAATGAAATCAGCCCTCGACAACTTTACCTGTGAAAAAAAAAAATACTAAGCCCCGGGGTCACAATTTCAGCAAAAATCTGAAATTCTCCAATTCTCTCAAAAATGGTGCCAAACTGTTGCAAATTCTCTCATGAAAGGTTTGGCGGTGGAAACAGAAGTCTTTTTGTCATAGGAAATGAAATCAGCCCTCGAAGACAAAACCTGTGGGAAAAAAATTTTCTAAGCCCCGGGGTCACAATTTCAGCAAAAATCTGAAATTCTCCAATTCTCTCAAAAATGGTGCCAAACTGTTCCAAATTCTCCCCTGAAAGGTTTGGCGGTGGAAACAGAAGGCTTTTTGTCATAGGAAATGAAATCAGCCCTCGACAACTTTACCTGTGAAAAAAAAAAATTCTAAGCCCCGGGGTCACAATTTCAGCAAAAATCTGATATTCTCCAATTCTCTCAAAAATGGTGCCAAACTGTTGCAAATTCTCCCATGAAAGGTTTGGCGGTGGAAACAGAAGTCTTTTTGTCATAGGAAATGAAATCAGCCCTCGAAGACAAAACCTGTGGGAAAAAAATTTTCTAAGCCCCGGGGTCACAATTTCAGCAAAAATCTGAAATTCTCCAATTCTCTCAAAAATGGTGCCAAACTGTTCCAAATTCTCCCCTGAAAGGTTTGGCGGTGGAAACAGAAGGCTTTTTGTCATAGGAAATGAAATCAGCCCTCGACAACTTTACCTGTGAAAAAAAAAAATTCTAAGCCCCGGGGTCACAATTTCAGCAAAAATCTGAAACAAAAATCTGAAATTCTCCAATTCTCTCAAAAATGGTGCCAAACTGTTGCAAATTCTCCCATGAAAGGTTTGGCGGTGGAAACAGAAGTCTTTTTGTCATAGGAAATGAAATCAGCCCTCGAAGACAAAACCTGTGGGGAAAAAAATTTCTAAGCCCCGGGGTCACAATTTCAGCAAAAATCTGAAATTCTCCAATTCTCTCAAAAATGGTGCCAAACTGTTCCAAATTCTCCCCTGAAAGGTTTGGCGGTGGAAACAGAAGGCTTTTTGTCATAGGAAATGAAATCAGCCCTCGACAACTTTACCTGTGAAAAAAAAAATTCTAAGCCCCGGGGTCACAATTTCAGCAAAAATCTGAAATTCTCCAATTCTCTCAAAAATGGTGCCAAACTGTTGCAAATTCTCCCATGAAAGGTTTGGCGGTGGAAACAGAAGTCTTTTTGTCATAGGAAATGAAATCAGCCCTCGAAGACAAAACCTGTGGGGGAAAAAATTTCTAAGCCCCGGGGTCACAATTTCAGCAAAAATCTGAAATTCTCCAATTCTCTCAAAAATGGTGCCAAACTGTTCCAAATTCTCCCCTGAAAGGTTTGGCGGTGGAAACAGAAGGCTTTTTGTCATAGGAAATGAAATCAGCCCTCGACAACTTTACCTGTGAAAAAAAAATTTCTAAGCCCCGGGGTCACAATTTCAGCAAAAATCTGAAATTCTCCAATTCTCTCAAAAATGGTGCCAAACTGTTGCAAATTCTCCCATGAAAGGTTTGGCGGTGGAAACAGAAGTCTTTTTGTCATAGGAAATGAAATCAGCCCTCGAAGACAAAACCTGTGGAAAAAAAATTTTCTAAGCCCCGGGGTCACAACTTCAGCAAAAATCTGAAATTCTCCAATTCTCTCAAAAATGGTGCCAAACTGTTGCAAATTCTCCCCTGAAAGGTTTGGCGGTGGAAACGGAAGGCTTTTTGTCATAGGAAATGAAATCAGCCCTCGGCAACTTTACCTGTGGGGAAAAAAAATTCTAAGCCCCGGGGTAAAATTTCAGCAAAAATCTGAAATTATCCAATTCTCTCAAAAATGGTGCCAAACTGTTGCAAATTCTCCCATGAAAGGTTTGGCGGTGGAAACAGAAGTCTTTTTGTCATAGGAAATGAAATCAGCCCTCGAAGACAAAACCTGTGGGAAAAAGATTTTCTAAGCCCCGGGGTCACAATTTCAGCAAAAATCTGAAATTCTCCAATTCTCTCAAAAAATGGTGCCAAACTGTTGCAAATTCTCCCCTGAAAGGTTTGGCGGTGGAAACAGAAGGCTTTTTGTCATAGGAAATGAAATCAGCCCTCGACAACTTTACCTGTGAAAAAAAAAAATTCTAAGCCCCGGGGTCACAATTTCAGCAAAAATCTGAAACAAAAATCTGAAATTCTCCAATTCTCTCAAAAATGGTGCCAAACTGTTGCAAATTCTCCCATGAAAGGTTTGGCGGTGGAAACAGAAGTCTTTTTGTCATAGGAAATGAAATCAGCCCTCGAAGACAAAACCTGTGGGGAAAAAAATTTCTAAGCCCCGGGGTCACAATTTCAGCAAAAATCTGAAATTCTCCAATTCTCTCAAAAATGGTGCCAAACTGTTCCAAATTCTCCCCTGAAAGGTTTGGCGGTGGAAACAGAAGGCTTTTTGTCATAGGAAATGAAATCAGCCCTCGACAACTTTACCTGTGAAAAAATAAAAATTCTAAGCCCCGGGGTCACAATTTCAGCAAAAATCTGAAATTCTCCAATTCTCTCAAAAATGGTGCCAAACTGTTCCAAATTCTCCCCTGAAAGGTTTGGCGGTGGAAACAGAAGGCTTTTTGTCATAGGAAATGAAATCAGCCCTCGAAGACAAAACCTGTGGGAAAAAAATTTTCTAAGCCCCGGGGTCACAATTTCAGCAAAAATCTGAAATTCTCCAATTCTCTCAAAAATGGTGCCAAACTGTTCCACATTCTCCCCTGAAAGGTTTAGCGGTGGAAACAGAAGGCTTTTTGTCATAGGAAATGAAATCAGCCCTCGACAACTTTACCTGTGAAAAAAAAAATTCTAAGCCCCGGGGTCACAATTTCAGCAAAAATCTGAAATTCTCCAATTCTCTCAAAAATGGTGCCAAACTGTTGCAAATCCTCCCATGAAAGGTTTGGCGGTGGAAACAGAAGTCTTTTTGTCATAGGAAATGAAATCAGCCCTCGAAGACAAAACCTGTGGGGAAAAAATTTTCTAACCCCCGGGGTCACAATTTCAGCAAAAATCTGAAATTCTCCAATTCTCTCAAAAATGGTGCCAAACTGTTGCAAATTCTCCCATGAAAGGTTTGGCGGTGGAAACAGAAGGCTTTTTGTCATAGGAAATGAAATCAGCCCTCGACAACTTTACCTGTGAAAAAAAAAAATTCTAAGCCCCGGGGTCACAATTTCAGCAAAAATCTGAAATTCTCCAATTCTCTCAAAAATGGTGCCAAACTGTTCCAAATTCTCCCCTGAAAGGTTTGGCGGTGGAAACAGAAGGCTTTTTGTCATAGGAAATGAAATCAGCCCTCGACAACTTTACCTGTGAAAAAAAAAAATTTCTAAGCCCCGGGGTCACAACTTCAGCAAAAATCTGAAATTCTCCAATTCTCTCAAAAATGGTGCCAAACTGTTGCAAATTCTCCCATGAAAGGTTTGGCGGTGGAAACAGAAGTCTTTTTGTCATAGGAAATGAAATCAGCCCTCGAAGACAAAACCTGTGGGAAAAAGAGTTTCTAAGCCCCGGGGTCACAATTTCAGCAAAAATCTGAAATTCTCCAATTCTCTCAAAAAATGGTGCCAAACTGTTGCAAATTCTCCCCTGAAAGGTTTGGCGGTGCAAACAGAAGTCTTTTTGTCATAGGAAATGAAATCAGCCCTCGACAACTTTACCTGTGAAAAAAAAAAATTCTAAGCCCCGGGGTCACAATTTCAGCAAAAATCTGAAATTCTCCAATTCTCTCAAAAATGGTGCCAAACTGTTGCAAATTCTCTCATGAAAGGTTTGGCGGTGGAAACAGAAGTCTTTTTGTCATAGGAAATGAAATCAGCCCTCGAAGACAAAACCTGTGGGAAAAAAATTTTCTAAGCCCCGGGGTCACAATTTCAGCAAAAATCTGAAATTCTCCAATTCTCTCAAAAATGGTGCCAAACTGTTCCAAATTCTCCCCTGAAAGGTTTGGCGGTGGAAACAGAAGGCTTTTTGTCATAGGAAATGAAATCAGCCCTCGACAACTTTACCTGTGAAAAAAAAAAATTCTAAGCCCCGGGGTCACAATTTCAGCAAAAATCTGAAACAAAAATCTGAAATTCTCCAATTCTCTCAAAAATGGTGCCAAACTGTTGCAAATTCTCTCATGAAAGGTTTGGCGGTGGAAACAGAAGTCTTTTTGTCATAGGAAATGAAATCAGCCCTCGAAGACAAAACCTGTGGGGAAAAAAATTTCTAAGCCCCGGGGTCACAATTTCAGCAAAAATCTGAAATTCTCCAATTCTCTCAAAAATGGTGCCAAACTGTTCCAAATTCTCCCCTGAAAGGTTTGGCGGTGGAAACAGAAGGCTTTTTGTCATAGGAAATGAAATCAGCCCTCGACAACTTTACCTGTGAAAAAAAAAATTCTAAGCCCCGGGGTCACAATTTCAGCAAAAATCTGAAATTCTCCAATTCTCTCAAAAATGGTGCCAAACTGTTGCAAATTCTCCCATGAAAGGTTTGGCGGTGGAAACAGAAGTCTTTTTGTCATAGGAAATGAAATCAGCCCTCGAAGACAAAACCTGTGGGGAAAAAAATTTCTAAGCCCCGGGGTCACAATTTCAGCAAAAATCTGAAATTCTCCAATTCTCTCAAAAATGGTGCCAAACTGTTCCAAATTCTCCCCTGAAAGGTTTGGCGGTGGAAACAGAAGGCTTTTTGTCATAGGAAATGAAATCAGCCCTCGACAACTTTACCTGTGAAAAAAAAATTTCTAAGCCCCGGGGTCACAATTTCAGCAAAAATCTGAAATTCTCCAATTCTCTCAAAAATGGTGCCAAACTGTTGCAAATTCTCCCATGAAAGGTTTGGCGGTGGAAACAGAAGTCTTTTTGTCATAGGAAATGAAATCAGCCCTCGAAGACAAAACCTGTGGAAAAAAAATTTTCTAAGCCCCGGGGTCACAACTTCAGCAAAAATCTGAAATTCTCCAATTCTCTCAAAAATGGTGCCAAACTGTTGCAAATTCTCCCCTGAAAGGTTTGGCGGTGGAAACGGAAGGCTTTTTGTCATAGGAAATGAAATCAGCCCTCGGCAACTTTACCTGTGGGGAAAAAAAATTCTAAGCCCCGGGGTAAAATTTCAGCAAAAATCTGAAATTATCCAATTCTCTCAAAAATGGTGCCAAACTGTTGCAAATTCTCCCATGAAAGGTTTGGCGGTGGAAACAGAAGTCTTTTTGTCATAGGAAATGAAATCAGCCCTCGAAGACAAAACCTGTGGGAAAAAGATTTTCTAAGCCCCGGGGTCACAATTTCAGCAAAAATCTGAAATTCTCCAATTCTCTCAAAAAATGGTGCCAAACTGTTGCAAATTCTCCCCTGAAAGGTTTGGCGGTGGAAACAGAAGGCTTTTTGTCATAGGAAATGAAATCAGCCCTCGACAACTTTACCTGTGAAAAAAAAAAATTCTAAGCCCCGGGGTCACAATTTCAGCAAAAATCTGAAACAAAAATCTGAAATTCTCCAATTCTCTCAAAAATGGTGCCAAACTGTTGCAAATTCTCCCATGAAAGGTTTGGCGGTGGAAACAGAAGTCTTTTTGTCATAGGAAATGAAATCAGCCCTCGAAGACAAAACCTGTGGGGAAAAAAATTTCTAAGCCCCGGGGTCACAATTTCAGCAAAAATCTGAAATTCTCCAATTCTCTCAAAAATGGTGCCAAACTGTTCCAAATTCTCCCCTGAAAGGTTTGGCGGTGGAACCAGAAGGCTTTTTGTCATAGGAAATGAAATCAGCCCTCGACAACTTTACCTGTGGGGAAAAAAAATTCTAAGCCCCGGGGTCACAATTTCAGCAAAAATCTGAAATTCTCCAATTCTCTCAAAAATGATGCCAAACTGTTGCAAATTCTCCCATGAAAGGTTTGGCGGTGGAAACAGAAGGCTTTTTGTCATAGGAAATGAAATCAGCCCTCGAAGACAAAACCTGTGGGAAAAAATTTTTCTAAGCCCCGGGGTCACAATTTCAGCAAAAATCTGAAATTCTCCAATTCTCTCAAAAATGGTGCCAAACTGTTCCAAATTCTCCCCTGAAAGGTTTGGCGGTGGAAACAGAAGGCTTTTTGTCATAGGAAATGAAATCAGCCCTCGACAACTTTACCTGTGAAAAAAAAAATTCTAAGCCGCGGAGTAACAATTTCAGCAAAAATCTGAAATTCTCCAATTCTCTCAAAAATGGTGCCAAACTGTTGCAAATTCTCCCCTGAAAGGTTTGGCGGTGGAAACAGAAGGTTTTTTGTGATAGGAAATGAAATCAGCCCTCGACAACTTTACCTGTGGAAAAAAAAAATTCTAAGCCCCGGGGTCACAATTTCAGCAAAAATATGAAATTCTCCAATTCTCTCAAAAATGGTGCCAAACTGTTGCAAATTCACCCCTGAAAGGTTTGGCGGTGGAAACAGAAGGCTTTTTGTCATAGGAAATGAAATCAGCCCTCGACAACTTTACCTGTGAAAAAGAAAAATTCTAAGCCCCGGGGTCACAATTTCAGCAAAAATCTGAAATACTCCAATTCTCTCAAAAATGGTGCCAAACTGTTGCCAATTCTCCCATGAAAGGTTTGGCGGTGGAAACAGAAGGCTTTTTGTCATAGGAAATGAAATCAGCCCTCGAAGACAAAACCTGTGGGGAAAAAAATTTCTAAGCCCCGGGGTCACAATTTCAGCAAAAATCTGAAATTCTCCAATTCTCTCAAAAATGGTGCCAAACTGTTCCAAATTCTCCCCTGAAAGGTTTGGCGGTGGAACCAGAAGGCTTTTTGTCATAGGAAATGAAATCAGCCCTCGACAACTTTACCTGTGAAAAAAAAAAATTCTAAGCCCCGGGGTCACAATTTCAGCAAAAATCTGAAATTCTCCAATTCTCTCAAAAATGGTGCCAAACTGTTGCAAATTCTCCCCTGAAAGGTTTGGCGGTAGAAACAGAAGGCTTTTTGTCATAGGAAATGAAATCAGCCCTCGAAGACAAAACCTGTGGGAAAAAAATTTTCTAAGCCCCGGGGTCACAATTTCAGCAAAAATCTGAAATTCTCCAATTCTCTCAAAAATGGTGCCAAACTGTTCCAAATTCTCCCCTGAAAGGTTTGGCGGTGGAAACAGAAGGCTTTTTGTCATAGGAAATGAAATCAGCCCTCGACAACTTTACCTGTAAAAAAAAAAAAATTCTAAGCCCCGGGGTCACAATTTCAGCAAAAATCTGAAATTCTCCAATTCTCTCAAAAATGGTGCCAAACTGTTGCAAATTCTCCCATGAAAGGTTTGGCGGTGGAAACAGAAGTCTTTTTGTCATAGGAAATGAAATCAGCCCTCGAAGACAAAACCTGTGGGGAAAAAATTTTCTAAGCCCCGGGGTCACAATTTCAGCAAAAATATGAAATTCTCCAATTCTCTCAAAAATGGTGCCAAACTGTTCCAAATTCTCCCCTGAAAGGTTTGGCGGTGGAAACAGAAGGCTTTTTGTCATAGGAAATGAAATCAGCCCTTGACAACTTTACCTGTGAAAAAAAAAAATTCTAAGCCGGGGGTCACAATTTCAGCAAAAATCTGAAATTCTCCAATTCTCTCAAAAATGGTGCCAAACTGTTCCAAATTCTCCCCTGAAAGGTTTGGCGGTGGAAACAGAAGGCTTTTTGTCATAGGAAATGAAATCAGCCCTCGACAACTTTACCTGTGGAAAAAAAAATTCTAAGCCGCGGAGTAACAATTTCAGCAAAAATCTGAAATTCTCCAATTCTCTCAAAAATGGTGCCAAACTGTTGCAAATTCTCCCATGAAAGGTTTGGCGGTGGAAACAGAAGGTTTTTTGTGATAGGAAATGAAATCAGCCCTCGACAACTTTACCTGTGGAAAAAAAAAATTCTAAGCCCCGGGGTCACAATTTCAGCAAAAATCTGAAATTCTCCAATTCTCTCAAAAATGGTGCCAAACTGTTCCAAATTTTCCCCTGAAAGGTTTGGCGGTGGAAACAGAAGGCTTTTTGTCATAGGAAATGAAATCAGCCCTCGACAACTTTACCTGTGAAAAAAAAAATTTCTAAGCCCCGGGGTCACAATTTCAGCAAAAATCTGAAATTCTCCAATTCTCTCAAAAATGGTGCCAAACTGTTGCAAATTCTCCCCTGAAAGGTTTGGCGGTGGAAACAGAAGGCTTTTTGTCATAGGAAATGAAATCAGCCCTCGACAACTTTACCTGTGAAAAAAAAAAATTCTAAGCCCCGGGGTCACAATTTCAGCAAAAATCTGAAATTCTCCAATTCTCTCAAAAATGGTGCCAAACTGTTGCAAATTCTCCCCTGAAAGGTTTGGCGGTGGAAACAGAAGGCTTTTTGTCATAGGAAATGAAATCAGCCCTCGAAGACAAAACCTGTGGGGAAAAAATTTTCTAAGCCCCGGGGTCACAATTTCAGCAAAAATCTGAAATTCTCCAATTCTCTCAAAAATGGTGCCAAACTGTTCCAAATTCTCCCCTGAAAGGTTTGGCGGTGGAAACAGAAGGCTTTTTGTCATAGGAAATGAAATCAGCCCTCGACAACTTTACCTGTGAAAAAAAAAATTCTAAGCCGCGGAGTAACAATTTCAGCAAAAATCTGAAATTCTCCAATTCTCTCAAAAATGGTGCCAAACTGTTGCAAATTCTCCCCTGAAAGGTTTGGCGGTGGAAACAGAACGTTTTTTGTGATAGGAAATGAAATCAGCCCTCGACAACTTTATCTGTGGAAAAAAAAAATTCTAAGTCCCGGGGTCACAATTTCAGCAAAAATCTGAAATTCTCCAATTCTCTCAAAAATGGTGCCAAACTGTTGCAAATTCTCCCCTGAAAGGTTTGGCGGTGGAAACAGAAGGCTTTTTGTCATAGGAAATGAAATCAGCCCTCGACAACTTTACCTGTGAAAAAAAAAAAATTCTAAGCCCCGGGGTCACAATTTCAGCAAAAATCTGAAATACTCCCATTCTCTCAAAAATGGTGCCAAACTATTGCCAATTCTCCCATGAAAGGTTTGGCGGTGGAAACAGAAGGCTTTTTGTCATAGGAAATGAAATCAGCCCTCGAAGACAAAACCTGTGGGGAAAAAAATTTCTAAGCCCCGGGGTCACAATTTCAGCAAAAATCTGAAATTCTCCAATTCTCTCAAAAATGGTGCCAAACTGTTCCAAATTCTCCCCTGAAAGGTTTGGCGGTGGAACCAGAAGGCTTTTTGTCATAGGAAATGAAATCAGCCCTCGACAACTTCACCTGTGGGGAAAAAAAATTCTAAGCCCCGGGGTCACAATTTCAGCAAAAATCTGAAATTCTCCAATTCTCTCAAAAATGATGCGAAACTGTTGCAAATTCTCCCATGAAATGTTTGGCGGTGGAAACAGAAGGCTTTTTGTCATAGGAAATGAAATCAGCCCTCGAAGACAAAACCTGTGGGAAAAAATTTTTCTAAGCCCCGGGGTCACAATTTCAGCAAAAATCTGAAATTCTCCAATTCTCTCAAAAATGGTGCCAAACTGTTCCAAATTCTCCCCTGAAAGGTTTGGCGGTGGAAACAGAAGGCTTTTTGTCATAGGAAATGAAATCAGCCCTCGACAACTTTACCTGTGAAAAAAAAAATTCTAAGCCGCGGAGTAACAATTTCAGCAAAAATCTGAAATTCTCCAATTCTCTCAAAAATGGTGCCAAACTGTTGCAAATTCTCCCCTGAAAGGTTTGGCGGTGGAAACAGAAGGTTTTTTGTGATACGAAATGAAATCAGCCCTCGACAACTTTACCTGTGGGAAAAAAAAATTCTAAGCCCCGGGGTCACAATTTCAGCAAAAATATGAAATTCTCCAATTCTCTCAAAAATGGTGCCAAACTGTTGCAAATTCACCCCTGAAAGGTTTGGCGGTGGAAACAGAAGGCTTTTTGTCATAGGAAATGAAATCAGCCCTCGACAACTTTACCTGTGAAAAAGAAAAATTCTAAGCCCCGGGGTCACAATTTCAGCAAAAATCTGAAATACTCCAATTCTCTCAAAAATGGTGCCAAACTGTTGCCAATTCTCCCATGAAAGGTTTGGCGGTGGAAACAGAAGGCTTTTTGTCATAGGAAATGAAATCAGCCCTCGAAGACAAAACCTGTGGGGAAAAAAATTTCTAAGCCCCGGGGTCACAATTTCAGCAAAAATCTGAAATTCTCCAATTCTCTCAAAAATGGTGCCAAACTGTTCCAAATTCTCCCCTGAAAGGTTTGGCGGTGGAACCAGAAGGCTTTTTGTCATAGGAAATGAAATCAGCCCTCGACAACTTTACCTGTGAAAAAAAAAAATTCTAAGCCCCGGGGTCACAATTTCAGCAAAAATCTGAAATTCTCCAATTCTCTCAAAAATGGTGCCAAACTGTTGCAAATTCTCCCCTGAAAGGTTTGGCGGTAGAAACAGAAGGCTTTTTGTCATAGGAAATGAAATCAGCCCTCGAAGACAAAACCTGTGGGAAAAAAATTTTCTAAGCCCCGGGGTCACAATTTCAGCAAAAATCTGAAATTCTCCAATTCTCTCAAAAATGGTGCCAAACTGTTCCAAATTCTCCCCTGAAAGGTTTGGCGGTGGAAACAGAAGGCTTTTTGTCATAGGAAATGAAATCAGCCCTCGACAACTTTACCTGTAAAAAAAAAAAAATTCTAAGCCCCGGGGTCACAATTTCAGCAAAAATCTGAAATTCTCCAATTCTCTCAAAAATGGTGCCAAACTGTTGCAAATTCTCCCATGAAAGGTTTGGCGGTGGAAACAGAAGTCTTTTTGTCATAGGAAATGAAATCAGCCCTCGAAGACAAAACCTGTGGGGAAAAAATTTTCTAAGCCCCGGGGTCACAATTTCAGCAAAAATATGAAATTCTCCAATTCTCTCAAAAATGGTGCCAAACTGTTCCAAATTCTCCCCTGAAAGGTTTGGCGGTGGAAACAGAAGGCTTTTTGTCATAGGAAATGAAATCAGCCCTTGACAACTTTACCTGTGAAAAAAAAAAATTCTAAGCCGGGGGTCACAATTTCAGCAAAAATCTGAAATTCTCCAATTCTCTCAAAAATGGTGCCAAACTGTTCCAAATTCTCCCCTGAAAGGTTTGGCGGTGGAAACAGAAGGCTTTTTGTCATAGGAAATGAAATCAGCCCTCGACAACTTTACCTGTGGAAAAAAAAATTCTAAGCCGCGGAGTAACAATTTCAGCAAAAATCTGAAATTCTCCAATTCTCTCAAAAATGGTGCCAAACTGTTGCAAATTCTCCCCTGAAAGTTTTGGCGGTGGAAACAGAAGGCTTTTTGTCATAGGAAATGAAATCAGCCCTCGACAACTTTACCTGTGAAAAAAAAAATTCTAAGCCCCGGGGTCACAATTTCAGCAAAAATCTGAAATTCTCCAATTCTCTCAAAAATGGTGCCAAACTGTTGCAAATTCTCCCATGAAAGGTTTGGCGGTGGAAACAGAAGGCTTTTTGTCATAGGAAATGAAATCAGCCCTCGAAGACAAAACCTGTGGGAAAAAAATTTTCTAAGCCCCGGGGTCACAATTTCAGCAAAAATCTGAAATTCTCCAATTCTCTCAAAAATGGTGCCAAACTGTTCCAAATTCTCCCCTGAAAGGTTTGGCGGTGGAAACAGAAGGCTTTTTGTCATAGGAAATGAAATCAGCCCTCGACAACTTTACCTGTGAAAAAAAAAAATTCTAAGCCCCGGGGTCACAATTTCAGCAAAAATCTGAAATTCTCCAATTCTCTCAAAAATGGTGCCAAACTGTTGCAAATTCTCCCATGAAAGGTTTGGCGGTGGAAACAGAAGTCTTTTTGTCATAGGAAATGAAATCAGCCCTCGAAGACAAAACCTGTGGGGAAAAAATTTTCTAAGCCCCGGGGTCACAATTTCAGCAAAAATATGAAATTCTCCAATTCTCTCAAAAATGGTGCCAAACTGTTCCAAATTCTCCCCTGAAAGGTTTGGCGGTGGAAACAGAAGGCTTTTTGTCATAGGAAATGAAATCAGCCCTTGACAACTTTACCTGTGAAAAAAAAAAATTCTAAGCCGGGGGTCACAATTTCAGCAAAAATCTGAAATTCTCCAATTCTCTCAAAAATGGTGCCAAACTGTTCCAAATTCTCCCCTGAAAGGTTTGGCGGTGGAAACAGAAGGCTTTTTGTCATAGGAAATGAAATCAGCCCTCGACAACTTTACCTGTGGAAAAAAAAATTCTAAGCCGCGGAGTAACAATTTCAGCAAAAATCTGAAATTCTCCAATTCTCTCAAAAATGGTGCCAAACTGTTGCAAATTCTCCCCTGAAATGTTTGGCGGTGGAAACAGAAGGTTTTTTGTGATAGGAAATGAAATCAGCCCTCGACAACTTTACCTGTGGAAAAAAAAAATTCTAAGCCCCGGGGTCACAATTTCAGCAAAAATCTGAAATTCTCCAATTCTCTCAAAAATGGTGCCAAACTGTTCCAAATTTTCCCCTGAAAGGTTTGGCGGTGGAAACAGAAGGCTTTTTGTCATAGGAAATGAAATCAGCCCTCGACAACTTTACCTGTGAAAAAAAAAAATTCTAAGCCCCGGGGTCACAATTTCAGCAAAAATCTGAAATTCTCCAATTCTCTCAAAAATGGTGCCAAACTGTTGCAAATTCTCCCCTGAAAGGTTTGGCGGTGGAAACAGAAGGCTTTTTGTCATAGGAAATGAAATCAGCCCTCGACAACTTTACCTGTGGGGAAAAAAAATTCTAAGCCCCGGGGTCACAATTTCAGCAAAAATCTGAAATTCTCCAATTCTCTCAAAAATGATGCCAAACTGTTGCAAATTCTCCCATGAAAGGTTTGGCGGTGGAAACAGAAGGCTTTTTGTCATAGGAAATGAAATCAGCCCTCGAAGACAAAACCTGTGGGAAAAAAATTTTCTAAGCCCCGGGGTCACAATTTCAGCAAAAATCTGAAATTCTCCAATTCTCTCAAAAATGGTGCCAAACTGTTCCAAATTCTCCCCTGAAAGGTTTGGCGGTGGAAACAGAAGGCTTTTTGTCATAGGAAATGAAATCAGCCCTCGACAACTTTACCTGTGAAAAAAACAATTTTAAGCCGCGGAGTAACAATTTCAGCAAAAATCTGAAATTCTCCAATTCTCTCAAAAATGGTGCCAAACTGTTGCAAATTCTCCCCTGAAAGGTTTGGCGGTGGAAACAGAAGGTTTTTTGTGATAGGAAATGAAATCAGCCCTCGACAACCTTACCTGTGGAAAAAAAAAATTCTAAGCCCCGGGGTCACAATTTCAGCAAAAATCTGAAATTCTCCAATTCTCTCAAAAATGGTGCCAAACTGTTGCAAATTCTCCCCTGAAAGGTTTGGCGGTGGAAACAGAAGGCTTTTTGTCATAGGAAATGAAATCAGCCCTCGACAACTTTACCTGTGAAAAAAAAAAATTCTAAGCCCCGGGGTCACAATTTCAGCAAAAATATGAAATTCTCCAATTCTCTCAAAAATGATGCGAAACTGTTGCAAATTCTCCCATGAAAGGTTTGGCGGTGGAAACAGAAGGCTTTTTGTCATAGGAAATGAAATCAGCCCTCGAAGACAAAACCTGTGGGAAAAAATTTTTCTAAGCCCCGGGGTCACAATTTCAGCAAAAATCTGAAATTCTCCAATTCTCTCAAAAATGGTGCCAAACTGTTCCAAATTCTCCCCTGAAAGGTTTGGCGGTGGAAACAGAAGGCTTTTTGTCATAGGAAATGAAATCAGCCCTCGACAACTTTACCTGTGAAAAAAAAAATTCTAAGCCGCGGAGTAACAATTTCAGCAAAAATCTGAAATTCTCCAATTCTCTCAAAAATGGTGCCAAACTGTTGCAAATTCTCCCCTGAAAGGTTTGGCGGTGGAAACAGAAGGTTTTTTGTGATACGAAATGAAATCAGCCCTCGACAACTTTACCTGTGGGAAAAAAAAATTCTAAGCCCCGGGGTCACAATTTCAGCAAAAATATGAAATTCTCCAATTCTCTCAAAAATGGTGCCAAACTGTTGCAAATTCACCCCTGAAAGGTTTGGCGGTGGAAACAGAAGGCTTTTTGTCATAGGAAATGAAATCAGCCCTCGACAACTTTACCTGTGAAAAAGAAAAATTCTAAGCCCCGGGGTCACAATTTCAGCAAAAATCTGAAATACTCCAATTCTCTCAAAAATGGTGCCAAACTGTTGCCAATTCTCCCATGAAAGGTTTGGCGGTGGAAACAGAAGGCTTTTTGTCATAGGAAATGAAATCAGCCCTCGAAGACAAAACCTGTGGGGAAAAAAATTTCTAAGCCCCGGGGTCACAATTTCAGCAAAAATCTGAAATTCTCCAATTCTCTCAAAAATGGTGCCAAACTGTTCCAAATTCTCCCCTGAAAGGTTTGGCGGTGGAACCAGAAGGCTTTTTGTCATAGGAAATGAAATCAGCCCTCGACAACTTTACCTGTGAAAAAAAAAAATTCTAAGCCCCGGGGTCACAATTTCAGCAAAAATCTGAAATTCTCCAATTCTCTCAAAAATGGTGCCAAACTGTTGCAAATTCTCCCCTGAAAGGTTTGGCGGTAGAAACAGAAGGCTTTTTGTCATAGGAAATGAAATCAGCCCTCGAAGACAAAACCTGTGGGAAAAAAATTTTCTAAGCCCCGGGGTCACAATTTCAGCAAAAATCTGAAATTCTCCAATTCTCTCAAAAATGGTGCCAAACTGTTCCAAATTCTCCCCTGAAAGGTTTGGCGGTGGAAACAGAAGGCTTTTTGTCATAGGAAATGAAATCAGCCCTCGACAACTTTACCTGTAAAAAAAAAAAAATTCTAAGCCCCGGGGTCACAATTTCAGCAAAAATCTGAAATTCTCCAATTCTCTCAAAAATGGTGCCAAACTGTTGCAAATTCTCCCATGAAAGGTTTGGCGGTGGAAACAGAAGTCTTTTTGTCATAGGAAATGAAATCAGCCCTCGAAGACAAAACCTGTGGGGAAAAAATTTTCTAAGCCCCGGGGTCACAATTTCAGCAAAAATATGAAATTCTCCAATTCTCTCAAAAATGGTGCCAAACTGTTCCAAATTCTCCCCTGAAAGGTTTGGCGGTGGAAACAGAAGGCTTTTTGTCATAGGAAATGAAATCAGCCCTTGACAACTTTACCTGTGAAAAAAAAAAATTCTAAGCCGGGGGTCACAATTTCAGCAAAAATCTGAAATTCTCCAATTCTCTCAAAAATGGTGCCAAACTGTTCCAAATTCTCCCCTGAAAGGTTTGGCGGTGGAAACAGAAGGCTTTTTGTCATAGGAAATGAAATCAGCCCTCGACAACTTTACCTGTGGAAAAAAAAATTCTAAGCCGCGGAGTAACAATTTCAGCAAAAATCTGAAATTCTCCAATTCTCTCAAAAATGGTGCCAAACTGTTGCAAATTCTCCCCTGAAAGTTTTGGCGGTGGAAACAGAAGGCTTTTTGTCATAGGAAATGAAATCAGCCCTCGACAACTTTACCTGTGAAAAAAAAAATTCTAAGCCCCGGGGTCACAATTTCAGCAAAAATCTGAAATTCTCCAATTCTCTCAAAAATGGTGCCAAACTGTTGCAAATTCTCCCATGAAAGGTTTGGCGGTGGAAACAGAAGGCTTTTTGTCATAGGAAATGAAATCAGCCCTCGAAGACAAAACCTGTGGGAAAAAAATTTTCTAAGCCCCGGGGTCACAATTTCAGCAAAAATCTGAAATTCTCCAATTCTCTCAAAAATGGTGCCAAACTGTTCCAAATTCTCCCCTGAAAGGTTTGGCGGTGGAAACAGAAGGCTTTTTGTCATAGGAAATGAAATCAGCCCTCGACAACTTTACCTGTGAAAAAAAAAAATTCTAAGCCCCGGGGTCACAATTTCAGCAAAAATCTGAAATTCTCCAATTCTCTCAAAAATGGTGCCAAACTGTTGCAAATTCTCCCATGAAAGGTTTGGCGGTGGAAACAGAAGTCTTTTTGTCATAGGAAATGAAATCAGCCCTCGAAGACAAAACCTGTGGGGAAAAAATTTTCTAAGCCCCGGGGTCACAATTTCAGCAAAAATATGAAATTCTCCAATTCTCTCAAAAATGGTGCCAAACTGTTCCAAATTCTCCCCTGAAAGGTTTGGCGGTGGAAACAGAAGGCTTTTTGTCATAGGAAATGAAATCAGCCCTTGACAACTTTACCTGTGAAAAAAAAAAATTCTAAGCCGGGGGTCACAATTTCAGCAAAAATCTGAAATTCTCCAATTCTCTCAAAAATGGTGCCAAACTGTTCCAAATTCTCCCCTGAAAGGTTTGGCGGTGGAAACAGAAGGCTTTTTGTCATAGGAAATGAAATCAGCCCTCGACAACTTTACCTGTGGAAAAAAAAATTCTAAGCCGCGGAGTAACAATTTCAGCAAAAATCTGAAATTCTCCAATTCTCTCAAAAATGGTGCCAAACTGTTGCAAATTCTCCCCTGAAATGTTTGGCGGTGGAAACAGAAGGTTTTTTGTGATAGGAAATGAAATCAGCCCTCGACAACTTTACCTGTGGAAAAAAAAAATTCTAAGCCCCGGGGTCACAATTTCAGCAAAAATCTGAAATTCTCCAATTCTCTCAAAAATGGTGCCAAACTGTTCCAAATTTTCCCCTGAAAGGTTTGGCGGTGGAAACAGAAGGCTTTTTGTCATAGGAAATGAAATCAGCCCTCGACAACTTTACCTGTGAAAAAAAAAAATTCTAAGCCCCGGGGTCACAATTTCAGCAAAAATCTGAAATTCTCCAATTCTCTCAAAAATGGTGCCAAACTGTTGCAAATTCTCCCCTGAAAGGTTTGGCGGTGGAAACAGAAGGCTTTTTGTCATAGGAAATGAAATCAGCCCTCGACAACTTTACCTGTGGGGAAAAAAAATTCTAAGCCCCGGGGTCACAATTTCAGCAAAAATCTGAAATTCTCCAATTCTCTCAAAAATGATGCCAAACTGTTGCAAATTCTCCCATGAAAGGTTTGGCGGTGGAAACAGAAGGCTTTTTGTCATAGGAAATGAAATCAGCCCTCGAAGACAAAACCTGTGGGAAAAAAATTTTCTAAGCCCCGGGGTCACAATTTCAGCAAAAATCTGAAATTCTCCAATTCTCTCAAAAATGGTGCCAAACTGTTCCAAATTCTCCCCTGAAAGGTTTGGCGGTGGAAACAGAAGGCTTTTTGTCATAGGAAATGAAATCAGCCCTCGACAACTTTACCTGTGAAAAAAACAATTTTAAGCCGCGGAGTAACAATTTCAGCAAAAATCTGAAATTCTCCAATTCTCTCAAAAATGGTGCCAAACTGTTGCAAATTCTCCCCTGAAAGGTTTGGCGGTGGAAACAGAAGGTTTTTTGTGATAGGAAATGAAATCAGCCCTCGACAACCTTACCTGTGGAAAAAAAAAATTCTAAGCCCCGGGGTCACAATTTCAGCAAAAATCTGAAATTCTCCAATTCTCTCAAAAATGGTGCCAAACTGTTGCAAATTCTCCCCTGAAAGGTTTGGCGGTGGAAACAGAAGGCTTTTTGTCATAGGAAATGAAATCAGCCCTCGACAACTTTACCTGTGAAAAAAAAAAATTCTAAGCCCCGGGGTCACAATTTCAGCAAAAATCTGAAATTCTCCAATTCTCTCAAAAATGGTGCCAAACTGTTGCAAATTCTCCCATGAAAGGTTTGGCGGTGGAAACAGAAGTCTTTTTGTCATAGGAAATGAAATCAGCCCTCGAAGACAAAACCTGTGGGGAAAAAATTTTCTAAGCCCCGGGGTCACAATTTCAGCAAAAATATGAAATTCTCCAATTCTCTCAAAAATGGTGCCAAACTGTTCCAAATTCTCCCCTGAAAGGTTTGGCGGTGGAAACAGAAGGCTTTTTGTCATAGGAAATGAAATCAGCCCTTGACAACTTTACCTGTGAAAAAAAAAAATTCTAAGCCGGGGGTCACAATTTCAGCAAAAATCTGAAATTCTCCAATTCTCTCAAAAATGGTGCCAAACTGTTCCAAATTCTCCCCTGAAAGGTTTGGCGGTGGAAACAGAAGGCTTTTTGTCATAGGAAATGATATCAGCCCTCGACAACTTTACCTGTGGGAAAAAAAATTCTAAGCCGCGGAGTAACAATTTCAGCAAAAATCTGAAATTCTCCAATTCTCTCAAAAATGGTGCCAAACTGTTGCAAATTCTCCCCTGAAATGTTTGGCGGTGGAAACAGAAGGTTTTTTTGTGATAGGAAATGAAATCAGCCCTCGACAACTTTACCTGTGAAAAAAAAAAATTCTAAGCCCCGGGGTCACAATTTCAGCAAAAATCTGAAATTCTCCAATTCTCTCAAAAATGGTGCCAAACTGTTCCAAATTTTCCCCTGAAAGGTTTGGCGGTGGAAACAGAAGGCTTTTTGTCATAGGAAATGAAATCAGCCCTCGACAACTTTACCTGTGAAAAAAAAAAAAATTAAGCCCCGGGGTCACAATTTCAGCAAAAATCTGAAATTCTCCAATTCTCTCAAAAATGGTGCCAAACTGTTGCAAATTCTCCCCTGAAAGGTTTGGCGGTGGAAACAGAAGGCTTTTTGTCATAGGAAATGAAATCAGCCCTCGACAACTTTACCTGTGGGGAAAAAAAATTCTAAGCCCCGGGGTCACAATTTCAGCAAAAATCTGAAATTCTCCAATTCTCTCAAAAATGATGCCAAACTGTTGCAAATTCTCCCATGAAAGGTTTGGCGGTGGAAACAGAAGGCTTTTTGTCATAGGAAATGAAATCAGCCCTCGAAGACAAAACCTGTGGGAAAAATTTTTTCTAAGCCCCGGGGTCACAATTTCAGCAAAAATCTGAAATTCTCCAATTCTCTCAAAAATGGTGCCAAACTGTTCCAAATTCTCCCCTGAAAGGTTTGGCGGTGGAAACAGAAGGCTTTTTGTCATAGGAAATGAAATCAGCCCTCGACAACTTTACCTGTGAAAAAAAAAATTCTAAGCCGCGGAGTAACAATTTCAGCAAAAATCTGAAATTCTCCAATTCTCTCAAAAATGGTGCCAAACTGTTCCAAATTCTCCCCTGAAAGGTTTGGCGGTGGAAACAGAAGGTTTTTTGTGATAGGAAATGAAATCAGCCCTCGACAACTTTACCTGTGGAAAAAAAAAATTCTAAGCCCCGGGGTCACAATTTCAGCAAAAATCTGAAATACTCCAATTCTCTCAAAAATGGTGCCAAACTGTTGCCAATTCTCCCATGAAAGGTTTGGCGGTGGAAACAGAAGTCTTTTTGTCATAGGAAATGAAATCAGCCCTCGAAGACAAAACCTGTGGGGAAAAAAATTTCTAAGCCCCGGGGTCACAATTTCAGCAAAAATCTGAAATTCTCCAATTCTCTCAAAAATGGTGCCAAACTGTTGCAAATTCTCCCCTGAAAGGTTTGGCGGTGGAACCAGAAGGCTTTTTGTCATAGGAAATGAAATCAGCCCTCGACAACTTTACCTGTGGGGGAAAAAAATTCTAAGCCCCGGGGTCACAATTTCAGCAAAAATCTGAAATTCACTAATTCTTTCAAAAATGATGCCAAACTGTTGCAAATTCTCCCATGAAAGGTTTGGCGGTGGAAACAGAAGGCTTTTTGTCATAGGAAATGAAATCAGCCCTCGAAGACAAAACCTGAGGGAAAAAATTTTTCTAAGCGGCGGAGTAACAATTTCAGCAAAAATCTGAAATTCTCCAATTCTCTCAAAAATGGTGCCAAACTGTTGCAAATTCTCCCCTGAAAGGTTTGGCGGTGGAAACAGAAGGTTTTTTGTGATAGGAAATGAAATCAGCCCTCGACAACTTTACCTGTGGAAAAAAAAAATTCTAAGCCCCGGGGTCACAATTTCAGCAAAAATCTGAAATTCTCCAATTCTCTCAAAAATGGTGCCAAACTGTTGCAAATTCACCCCGGAAAGGTTTGGCGGTGGAAACAGAAGGCTTTTTGTCATAGGAAATGAAATCAGCCCTCGACAACTTTACCTGTGAAAAAAAAAAAATTCTAAGCCCCGGGGTCACAATTTCAGCAAAAATCTGAAATACTCCAATTCTCTCAAAAATGGTGCCAAACTGTTGCCAATTCTCCCATGAAAGGTTTGGCGGTGGAAACAGAAGGCTTTTTGTCATAGGAAATGAAATCAGCCCTCGAAGACAAAACCTGTGGGGAAAAAAATTTCTAAGCCCCAGGGTCACAATTTCAGCAAAAATCTGAAATTCTCCAATTCTCTCAAAAATGGTGCCAAACTGTTCCAAATTCTCCCCTGAAAGGTTTGGCGGTGGAAACAGAAGGCTTTTTGTCATAGGAAATGAAATCAGCCCTCGACAACTTTACCTGTGGAAAAAAAAAATTCTAAGCCCCGGGGTCACAATTTCAGCAAAAATCTGAAATTCTCCAATTCTCTCAAAAATGGTGCCAAACTGTTGCAAATTCTCCCATGAAAGGTTTGGCGGTGGAAACAGAAGTCTTTTTGTCATAGGAAATGAAATCAGCCCTCGAAGACAAAACCTGTGGGGAAAAATTTTTCTAAGCCCCGGGGTCACAATTTCAGCAAAAATCTGAAATTCTCCAATTCTCTCAAAAATGGTTCCAAACTGTTCCAAATTCTCCCCTGAAAGGTTTGGCGGTGGAAACAGAAGGCTTTTTGTCATAGGAAATGAAATCAGCCCTCGACAACTTTACCTGTGAAAAAAAAGAATTCTAAGCCCCGGGGTCACGATTTCAGCAAAAATCTGAAATTCTCCAATTCTCTCAAAAATGGTGCCAAACTGTTGCAAATTCTCCCATGAAAGTTTTGGCGGCGGAAACAGAAGTCTTTTTGTCTTAGGAAATGAAATCAGCCCTCGAAGACAAAACCTGTGGGGAAAAAATTTTCTAAGCCCCGGGGTCACAATTTCAGCAAAAATCTGAAATTCTCCAATTCTCTCAAAAATGGTGCCAAACTGTTCCAAATTCTCCCCTGAATGGTTTGGCGGTGGAAACAGAAGGCTTTTTGTCATAGGAAATGAAATCAGCCCTCGACAACTTTACCTGTGAAAAAAAAAAATTCTAAGCCCCGGGGTCACAATTTCAGCAAAAATCTGAAATTCTCCAATTCTCTCAAAAATGGTGCCAAACTGTTCCAAATTCTCCCCTGAAAGGTTTGGCGGTGGAAACAGAAGTCTTTTTGTCATAGGAAATGAAATCAGCCCTCGAACACAAAACCTGTGGGGAAAAAATTTTCTAAGCCCCGGGGTCACAATTTCAGCAAAAATCTGAAATTCTCCAATTCTCTCAAAAATGGTGCCAAACTGTTCCAAATTCTCCCCTGAAAGGTTTGGCGGTGGAAACAGAAGGCTTTTTGTCATAGGAAATGAAATCAGCCCTCGAAGACAAAACTTGTGGGGAAAAAAAAATTCTAAGCCCCGGGGTCACAACTTCAGCAAAAATCTGAAATTCTCCAATTCTCTCAAAAATGGTGCCAAACTGTTCCAAATTCTCCCCTGAAAGGTTTGGCGTTGGAAACAGAAGGCTTTTTGTCATAGGAAATGAAATCAGCCCTCGAAGACAAAACCTGTGGGAAAAAAAAAATTCTAAGCCCCGGGGTCACAACTTCAGCAAAAATCTGTAATTCTCCAATTCTCTCAAAAATGGTGCCAAACTGTTGCAAATTCTCCCATGAAAGGTTTGGCGGTGGAAACAGAAGTCTTTTTGTCATAGGAAATGAAATCAGCCCTCGAAGACAAAACTTGTGGGGAAAAAATTTTCTAAGCCCCGGGGTCACAATTTCAGCAAAAATCTGAAATACTCAAATTCTCTCAAAAATGGTGCCAAACTGTTCCAAATTCTCCCCTGAATGGTTTGGCGGTGGAAACAGAAGGCTTTTTGTCATAGGAAATGAAATCAGCCCTTGACAACTTTACCTGTGAAAAAAAAAAATTCTAAGCCAGGGGTCACAATTTCAGCAAAAATCTGAAATTCTCCAATTCTCTCAAAAATGGTGCCAAACTGTTCCAAATTCTCCCCTGAAAGGTTTGGCGGTGGAAACAGAAGGCTTTTTGTCATAGGAAATGAAATCAGCCCTCGACAACTTTACCTGTGGAAAAAAAAATTCTAAGCCGCGGAGTAACAATTTCAGCAAAAATCTGAAATTCTCCAATTCTCTCAAAAATGGTGCCAAACTGTTGCAAATTCTCCCCTGAAATGTTTGGCGGTGGAAACAGAAGGTTTTTTTGTGATAGGAAATGAAATCAGCCCTCGACAACTTTACCTGTGGAAAAAAAAAAATTTTAAGCCCCGGGGTCACAATTTCAGCAAAAATCTGAAATTCTCCAATTCTCTCAAAAATGGTGCCAAACTGTTGCAAATTCTCCCCTGAAAGGTTTGGCGGTGGAAACAGAAGGCTTTTTGTCATAGGAAATGAAATCAGCCCTCGACAACTTTACCTGTGGGGAAAAAAAATTCTAAGCCCCGGGGTCACAATTTCAGCAAAAATCTGAAATTCTCCAATTCTCTCAAAAATGATGCCAAACTGTTGCAAATTCTCCCATGAAAGGTTTGGCGGTGGAAACAGAAGGCTTTTTGTCATAGGAAATGAAATCAGCCCTCGAAGACAAAACCTGTGGGAAAAAAATTTTCTAAGCCCCGGGGTCACAATTTCAGCAAAAATCTGAAATTCTCCAATTCTCTCAAAAATGGTGCCAAACTGTTCCAAATTCTCCCCTGAAAGGTTTGGCGGTGGAAACAGAAGGCTTTTTGTCATAGGAAATGAAATCAGCCCTCGACAACTTTACCTGTGGAAAAAAAAAATTCTAAGCCCCAGGGTCACAATTTCAGCAAAAATCTGAAATTCTCCAATTCTCTCAAAAATGGTGCCAAACTGTTGCAAATTCTCCCATGAAAGGTTTGGCGGTGGAAACAGAAGTCTTTTTGTCATAGGAAATGAAATCAGCCCTCGAAGACAAAACCTGTGGGGAAAAAATTTTCTAAGCCCCGGGGTCACAATTTCAGCAAAAATCTGAAATTCTCCAATTCTCTCAAAAATGGTGCCAAACTGTTCCAAATTCTCCCCTGAAAGGTTTGGCGGTGGAAACAGAAGGCTTTTTGTCATAGGAAATGAAATCAGCCCTCGACAACTTTACCTGTGGAAAAAAAAAATTCTCAGCCCCAGGGTCACAATTTCAGCAAAAATCTGAAATTCTCCAATTCTCTCAAAAATGGTGCCAAACTGTTGCAAATTCTCCCATGAAAGGTTTGGCGGTGGAAACAGAAGTCTTTTTGTCATAGGAAATGAAATCAGCCCTCGAAGACAAAACCTGTGGGGAAAAAATTTTCTAAGCCCCGGGGTCACAATTTCAGCAAAAATCTGAAATTCTCCAATTCTCTCAAAAATGGTGCCAAACTGTTCCAAATTCTCCCCTGAATGGTTTGGCGGTGGAAACAGAAGGCTTTTTGTCATAGGAAATGAAATCAGCCCTCGACAACTTTACCTGTGAAAAAAAAAAATTCTAAGCCCCGGGGTCACAATTTCAGCAAAAATCTGAAATTCTCCAATTCTCTCAAAAATGGTGCCAAACTGTTCCAAATTCTCCCCTGAAAGGTTTGGCGGTGGAAACAGAAGTCTTTTTGTCATAGGAAATGAAATCAGCCCTCGAACACAAAACCTGTGGGGAAAAAATTTTCTAAGCCCCGGGGTCACAATTTCAGCAAAAATCTGAAATTCTCCAATTCTCTCAAAAATGGTGCCAAACTGTTCCAAATTCTCCCCTGAAAGGTTTGGCGGTGGAAACAGAAGGCTTTTTGTCATAGGAAATGAAATCAGCCCTCGAAGACAAAACTTGTGGGGAAAAAAAAATTCTAAGCCCCGGGGTCACAACTTCAGCAAAAATCTGAAATTCTCCAATTCTCTCAAAAATGGTGCCAAACTGTTCCAAATTCTCCCCTGAAAGGTTTGGCGTTGGAAACAGAAGGCTTTTTGTCATAGGAAATGAAATCAGCCCTCGAAGACAAAACCTGTGGGGAAAAAAAATTCTAAGCCCCGGGGTCACAACTTCAGCAAAAATCTGTAATTCTCCAATTCTCTCAAAAATGGTGCCAAACTGTTGCAAATTCTCCCATGAAAGGTTTGGCGGTGGAAACAGAAGTCTTTTTGTCATAGGAAATGAAATCAGCCCTCGAAGACAAAACTTGTGGGGAAAAAATTTTCTAAGCCCCGGGGTCACAATTTCAGCAAAAATCTGAAATACTCAAATTCTCTCAAAAATGGTGCCAAACTGTTCCAAATTCTCCCCTGAATGGTTTGGCGGTGGAAACAGAAGGCTTTTTGTCATAGGAAATGAAATCAGCCCTCGACAACTTTACCTGTGAAAAAAAAAATTCTAAGCCCCCGGGGTCACAATTTCAGCAAAAATCTGAAATTCTCCAATTCTCTCAAAAATGGTGCCAAACTGTTCCAAATTCTCCCCTGAAAGGTTTGGCGGTGGAAACAGAAGGCTTTTTGTCATAGGAAAATAAATCAGCCCTCGAACACAAAACCTGTGGGGAAAAATTTTTCTAAGCCCCGGGGTCACAATTTCAGCAAAAATCTGAAATTCTCCAATTCTCTCAAAAATGGTGCCAAACTGTTCCAAATTCTCCCCTGAAAGGTTTGGCGGTGGAAACAGAAGGCTTTTTGTCATAGGAAATGAAATCAGCCCTCGAAGACAAAACCTGTGGGGAAAAAAAATTCTAAGCCCCGGGGTCACAACTTCAGCAAAAATCTGAAATTCTCCAATTCTCTCAAAAATGGTGCCAAAATGTTGCAAATTCTCCCATGAAAGGTTTGGCGGTGGAAACAGAAGTCTTTTTGTCATAGGAAATGAAATCAGCCCTCGAAGAAAAAACCTGTGGGAAAAAAATTTTCTAAGCCCCGGGGTCACAATTTCAGCAAAAATCTGAAATTCTCCAATTCTCTCAAAAATGGTGCCAAACTGTTCCAAATTCTCCCCTGAAAGGTTTGGCGGTGGAAACAGAAGTCTTTTTGTCATAGGAAATGAAATCAGCCCTCGAAGATAAAACCTGTGGGGAAAAAGAATTCTAAGCCCCGGGGTCCCAATTTCAGCAAAAATCTGAAATTCTCCAATTCTCTCAAAAATGGTGCCAAACTGTTGCAAATTCTCACATGAAAGGTTTGGCGGTGGAAACAGAAGGCTTTTTGTCATAGGAAATGAAATCAGCCCTCGACAACCTTACCTGTGAAAAAAAAAAATTCTAAGCCCCGGGGTCACAATTTCAGCAAAAATCTGAAATTCTCCAATTCTCTCAAAAATGGTGCCAAACTGTTGCAAATTCTCCCATGAAAGGTTTGGCGGTGGAAACAGAAGGCTTTTTGTCATAGGAAATGACATCAGCCCTCGACAACTTTACCTGTGAAAAAAAAAATTCTAAGCCCCGGGGTCACAATTTCAGCAAAAATCTGAAATTCTCCAATAATCTCAAAAATGGTGCCAAACTGTTCCAAATTCTCCCCTGAAAGGTTTGGCGGTGGAAACAGAAGGCTTTTTGTCATAGGAAATGAAATCAGCCCTCAACAACTTTACCTGTTAAAAAAAAAAAATTCTAAGCCCCGTGGTCACAACTTCAGCAAAAATCTGAAATTCTCCAATTCTCTCAAAAATGGTGCCAAACTGTTCCAAATTCTCCCATGAAAGGTTTGGCGGTGGAAACAGAAGGCTTTTTGTCATAGGAAATGACATCAGCCCTCGACAACTTTACCTGTGAAAAAAAAAAATTCTAAGCCCCGGGGTCACAATTTCAGCAAAAATCTGAAATTCTCCAATTCTCTCAAAAATGGTGCCAAACTGTTCCAAATTCTCCCCTGAAAGGTTTGGCGGTGGAAACAGAAGGCTTTTTGTCATAGGAAATGAAATCAGCCCTCGAAGACAAAACCTGTGGGAAAAAAATTTTCTAAGCCCCGGGGTCACAATTTCAGCAAAAATCTGAAATTCTCCAATTCTCTCAAAAATGGTGCCAAACTGTTCCAAATTCTCCCCTGAATGGTTTGGCGGTGGAAACAGAAGGCTTTTTGTCATAGGAAATGAAATCAGCCCTCGACAACTTTACCTGTGAAAAAAAAAAATTCTAAGCCCCGGGGTCACAATTTCAGCAAAAATCTGAAATTCTCCAATTCTCTCAAAAATGGTGCCAAACTGTTCCAAATTCTCCCCTGAAAGGTTTGGCGGTGGAAACAGAAGTCTTTTTGTCATAGGAAATGAAATCAGCCCTCGAACACAAAACCTGTGGGGAAAAAATTTTCTAAGCCCCGGGGTCACAATTTCAGCAAAAATCTGAAATTCTCCAATTCTCTCAAAAATGGTGCCAAACTGTTCCAAATTCTCCCCTGAAAGGTTTGGCGGTGGAAACAGAAGGCTTTTTGTCATAGGAAATGAAATCAGCCCTCGAAGACAAAACTTGTGGGGAAAAAAAAATTCTAAGCCCCGGGGTCACAACTTCAGCAAAAATCTGAAATTCTCCAATTCTCTCAAAAATGGTGCCAAACTGTTCCAAATTCTCCCCTGAAAGGTTTGGCGTTGGAAACAGAAGGCTTTTTGTCATAGGAAATGAAATCAGCCCTCGAAGACAAAACCTGTGGGGAAAAAAAATTCTAAGCCCCGGGGTCACAACTTCAGCAAAAATCTGTAATTCTCCAATTCTCTCAAAAATGGTGCCAAACTGTTGCAAATTCTCCCATGAAAGGTTTGGCGGTGGAAACAGAAGTCTTTTTGTCATAGGAAATGAAATCAGCCCTCGAAGACAAAACTTGTGGGGAAAAAATTTTCTAAGCCCCGGGGTCACAATTTCAGCAAAAATCTGAAATACTCAAATTCTCTCAAAAATGGTGCCAAACTGTTCCAAATTCTCCCCTGAATGGTTTGGCGGTGGAAACAGAAGGCTTTTTGTCATAGGAAATGAAATCAGCCCTCGACAACTTTACCTGTGAAAAAAAAAATTCTAAGCCCCCGGGGTCACAATTTCAGCAAAAATCTGAAATTCTCCAATTCTCTCAAAAATGGTGCCAAACTGTTCCAAATTCTCCCCTGAAAGGTTTGGCGGTGGAAACAGAAGGCTTTTTGTCATAGGAAATGAAATCAGCCCTCAACAACTTTACCTGTTAAAAAAAAAAAATTCTAAGCCCCGTGGTCACAACTTCAGCAAAAATCTGAAATTCTCCAATTCTCTCAAAAATGGTGCCAAACTGTTCCAAATTCTCCCCTGAAAGGTTTGGCGGTGGAAACAGAAGGCTTTTTGTCATAGGAAATGAAATCAGCCCTCGAAGACAAAACCTGTGGGAAAAAAATTTTCTAAGCCCCGGGGTCACAATTTCAGCAAAAATCTGAAATTCTCCAATTCTCTCAAAAATGGTGCCAAACTGTTCCAAATTCTCCCCTGAATGGTTTGGCGGTGGAAACAGAAGGCTTTTTGTCATAGGAAATGAAATCAGCCCTCGACAACTTTACCTGTGAAAAAAAAAATTCTAAGCCCCGGGGTCACAATTTCAGCAAAAATCTGAAATTCTCCAATTCTCTCAAAAATGGTGCCAAACTGTTCCAAATTCTCCCCTGAAAGGTTTGGCGGTGGAAACAGAAGTCTTTTTGTCATAGGAAATGAAATCAGCCCTCGAACACAAAACCTGTGGGGAAAAAATTTTCTAAGCCCCGGGGTCACAATTTCAGCAAAAATCTGAAATTCTCCAATTCTCTCAAAAATGGTGCCAAACTGTTCCAAATTCTCCCCTGAAAGGTTTGGCGGTGGAAACAGAAGGCTTTTTGTCATAGGAAATGAAATCAGCCCTCGAAGACAAAACTTGTGGGGGAAAAAAAATTCTAAGCCCCGGGGTCACAACTTCAGCAAAAATCTGAAATTCTCCAATTCTCTCAAAAATGGTGCCAAACTGTTCCAAATTCTCCCCTGAAAGGTTTGGCGTTGGAAACAGAAGGCTTTTTGTCATAGGAAATGAAATCAGCCCTCGAAGACAAAACCTGTGGGGAAAAAAAATTCTAAGCCCCGGGGTCACAACTTCAGCAAAAATCTGTAATTCTCCAATTCTCTCAAAAATGGTGCCAAACTGTTGCAAATTCTCCCATGAAAGGTTTGGCGGTGGAAACAGAAGTCTTTTTGTCATAGGAAATGAAATCAGCCCTCGAAGACAAAACTTGTGGGGAAAAAATTTTCTAAGCCCCGGGGTCACAATTTCAGCAAAAATCTGAAATACTCAAATTCTCTCAAAAATGGTGCCAAACTGTTCCAAATTCTCCCCTGAATGGTTTGGCGGTGGAAACAGAAGGCTTTTTGTCATAGGAAATGAAATCAGCCCTCGACAACTTTACCTGTGAAAAAAAAAATTCTAAGCCCCCGGGGTCACAATTTCAGCAAAAATCTGAAATTCTCCAATTCTCTCAAAAATGGTGCCAAACTGTTCCAAATTCTCCCCTGAAAGGTTTGGCGGTGGAAACAGAAGGCTTTTTGTCATAGGAAAATAAATCAGCCCTCGAACACAAAACCTGTGGGGAAAAATTTTTCTAAGCCCCGGGGTCACAATTTCAGCAAAAATCTGAAATTCTCCAATTCTCTCAAAAATGGTGCCAAACTGTTCCAAATTCTCCCCTGAAAGGTTTGGCGGTGGAAACAGAAGGCTTTTTGTCATAGGAAATGAAATCAGCCCTCGAAGACAAAACCTGTGGGAAAAAAAAATTCTAAGCCCCGGGGTCACAACTTCAGCAAAAATCTGAAATTCTCCAATTCTCTCAAAAATGGTGCCAAAATGTTGCAAATTCTCCCATGAAAGGTTTGGCGGTGGAAACAGAAGTCTTTTTGTCATAGGAAATGAAATCAGCCCTCGAAGAAAAAACCTGTGGGAAAAAAATTTTCTAAGCCCCGGGGTCACAATTTCAGCAAAAATCTGAAATTCTCCAATTCTCTCAAAAATGGTGCCAAACTGTTCCAAATTCTCCCCTGAAAGGTTTGGCGGTGGAAACAGAAGTCTTTTTGTCATAGGAAATGAAATCAGCCCTCGAAGATAAAACCTGTGGGGAAAAAGAATTCTAAGCCCCGGGGTCCCAATTTCAGCAAAAATCTGAAATTCTCCAATTCTCTCAAAAATGGTGCCAAACTGTTGCAAATTCTCACATGAAAGGTTTGGCGGTGGAAACAGAAGGCTTTTTGTCATAGGAAATGAAATCAGCCCTCGACAACCTTACCTGTGAAAAAAAAAAATTCTAAGCCCCGGGGTCACAATTTCAGCAAAAATCTGAAATTCTCCAATTCTCTCAAAAATGGTGCCAAACTGTTGCAAATTCTCTCCTGAAAGGTTTGGCGGTGGAAACAGAAGGCTTTTTGTCATAGGAAATGAAATCAGCCCTCGAAGACAAAACCTGTGGGGGAAAAAAAATTCTAAGCCCCGGGGTCACAACTTCAGCAAAAATCTGAAATTCTCCAATTCTCTCAAAAATGGTGCCAAACTGTTGCAAATTCTCCCCTGAAAGGTTTGGCGGTGGAAACAGAAGGCTTTTTGTCATAGGAAATGAAATCAGCCCTCGAAGACAAAACCTGTGGGGGGAAAAAAATTCTAAGCCCCGGGGTCACAGCTTCAGCAAAAATCTGAAATTCTCCAATTCTCTCAAAAATGGTGCCAAACTGTTCCAAATTCTCTCCTGAAAGGTTTGGCGGTGGAAACAGAAGGCTTTTTGTCATAGGAAATGAAATCAGCCCTCGTCAACTTTACCTGTAAAAAAAAAAAAAATTCTAAGCCCCGGGGTCACAACTTCAGCAAAAATCTGAAATTCTCCAATTCTCTCAAAAATGGTGCCAAACTGTTCCAAATTCTCCCCTGAAAAGTTTGGCGGTGGAAACAGAAGTCTTTTTGTCATAGGAAATGAAATCAGCCCTCGAAGACAAAACCTGTGGGGAAAAAAATTTCTAAGCCCCGGGGTCACAATTTCAGCAAAAATCTGAAATTCTCCAATTCTCTCAAAAATGGTGCCAAACTGTTGCAAATTCTCACATGAAAGGTTTGGCGGTGGAAACAGAAGTCTTTTTGTCATAGGAAATGAAATCAGCCCTCGACAACCTTACCTGTGAAAAAAAAAAATTCTACGCCCCGGGGTCACAATTTCAGCAAAAATCTGAAATTCTCCAATTCTCTCAAAAATGGTGCCAAACTGTTGCAAATTCTCCCCTGAAAGGTTTGGCGGTGGAAACAGAAGGCTTTTTGTCATAGGAAATGAAATCAGCCCTCGACAACTTTACCTGTGAAAAAAAAAAATTCTAAGCCCCGGGGTCACAATTTCAGCAAAAATCTGAAATTCTCCAATAATCTCAAAAATGGTGCCAAACTGTTCCAAATTCTCCCCTGAAAGGTTTGGCGGTGGAAACAGAAGGCTTTTTGTCATAGGAAATGAAATCAGCCCTCAACAACTTTACATGTAAAAAAAAAAAAATTCTAAGCCCCGTGGTCACAACTTCAGCAAAAATCTGAAATTCTCCAATTCTCTCAAAAATGGTGCCAAACTGTTCCAAATTCTCCCCTGAAAGGTTTGGCGGTGGAAACAGAAGGCTTTTTGTCATAGGAAATGAAATCAGCCCTCGAAGACAAAACCTGTGGGGGGAAAAAATTCTAAGCCCCGGGGTCACAACTTCAGCAAAAATCTGAAATTCTCCAATTCTCTCAAAAATGGTGCCAAACTGTTGCAAATTCTCCCATGAAAGGTTTGGCGGTGGAAACAGAAGTCTTTTTGTCATAGGAAATGAAATCAGCCCTCGAAGACAAAACCTGTGGGGAAAAAATTTTCTAAGCCCCGGGGTCACAATTTCAGCAATAATCTGAAATTCTCCAATTCTCTCAAAAATGGTGCCAAACTGTTGCAAATTCTCCCATGAAAGATTTGGCGGTGGAAACAGAAGTCTTTTTGTCATAGGAAATGAAATCAGCCCTCGAAGACAAAACCTGTGGGAAAAAAATTTTCTAAGCCCCGGGGTCACAATTTCAGGAAAAATCTGAAATTCTCCAATTCTCTCAAAAATGGTGCGAAACTGTTGCAAATTCTCCCATGAAAGGTTTGGCGGTGGAAACAGAAGTCTTTTTGTCATAGGAAATGAAATCAGCCCTCGAAGACAAAACCTGTGGGGGAAAAAATTCTAAGCCCCGGGGTCCCAATTTCAGCAAAAATCTGAAATTCTCCAATTCTCTCAAAAATGGTGCCAAACTGTTGCAAATTCTCCCATGAAAGGTTTGGCGGTGGAAACAGAAGTCTTTTTGTCATAGGAAATGAAATCAGCCCTCGAAGACAAAACCTGTGGGGAAAAAATTTTCTAAGCCCCGGGGTCACAATTTCAGCAAAAATCTGAAATTCTCCAATTCTCTCAAAAATGGTGCCAAACTGTTCCAAATTCTCCCCTGAAAGGTTTGGCGGTGGAAACAGAAGTCTCTTTGTCATAGGAAATGAAATCAGCCCTCGAAGACAAAACCTGTGGGAAAAAAATTTTCTAAGCCCCGGGGTCACAATTTCAGCAAAAATCTGAAATTCTCCAATTCTCTCAAAAATGTTGCCAAACTGTTCCAAATTCTCCCCTGAAAGGTTTGGCGGTGGAAACAGAAGGCTTTTTGTCATAGGAAATGAAATCAGCCCTCGACAACTTTACCTGTGGAAAAAAAAAAATCTAAGCCCCGGGGTCACAATTTCAGCAAAAATCTGAAATTCTCCAATTCTCTCAAAAATGATGCCAAACTGTTGCAAATTCTCCCATGAAAGGTTTGGCGGTGGAAACAGAAGTCTTTTGTCATAGGAAATGAAATCAGCCCTCGAAGACAAAACCTGTGGGGAAAAAGTTTTCTAAGACCCGGGGTCACAACTTCAGCAAAAATCTGAAATTCTCCAATTCTCTCAAAAATGGTGCCAAACTGTTCCAAATTCTCCCCTGAAAGGTTTGGCGGTGGAAACAGAAGGCTTTTTGTCATAGGAAATGAAATCAGCCCTCGACAACGTTACCTGTAAAAAAAAAAATTCTAAGCCCCGGTGTCACAACTTCAGCAAAAATCTGAAATTCTCCAATTCTCTCAAAAATGGTGCCAAACTGTTGCAAATTCTCCCATGAAAGGTTTGGCGGTGGAAACAGAAGGCTTTTTGTCATAGGAAATGAAATCAGCCCTCGAAGACAAAACCTGTGGGGAAAAAAATTTATAAGCCCCGGGGTCCCAATTTCAGCAAAAATATGAAATTCTCCAATTCTCTCAAAAATGGTGCCAAACTGTTCCAAATTCTCCCCTGAAAGGTTTGGCGGTGGAAACAGAAGGCTTTTTGTCATAGGAAATGAAATCAGCCCTCGAAGACAAAACCTGTGGGAAAAAAAATTTCTAAGCCCCGGGGTCACAATTTCAGCAATAATCTGAAATTCTCCAATTCTCTCAAAAATGGTGCCAAACTGTTGCAAATTCTCCCATGAAAGGTTTGGCTGTGGAAACAGAAGTCTTTTTGTCATAGGAAATGAAATCAGCCCTCGAAGACAAAACCTGTGGGGAAAAAAAATTCTAAGCCCCGGGGTCCCAATTTCAGCAATAATCTGAAATTCTCCAATTCTCTCAAAAATGGTGCCAAACTGTTGCAAATTCTCCCATGAAAGGTTTGGCGGTGGAAACAGAAGGCTTTTTGTCATAGGAAATGAAATCAGCCCTCGACAACTTTACCTGTAAAAAAAAAAATTCTAAGCCCCGGTGTCACAACTTCAGCAAAAATCTGAAATTCTCCAATTCTCTCAAACATGGTGCCAAACTGTTGCAAATTCTCCCATGAAAGGTTTGGCGGTGGAAACAGAAGTCTCTTTGTCATAGGAAATGAAATCAGCCCTCGAAGACAAAACCTGTGGGGGAAAAAAATTCTAAGCCCCGGGGTCACAATTTCAGCAAAAATATGAAATTCTCCAATTCTCTCAAAAATGGTGCCAAACTGTTGCAAATTCTCCCCTGAAAGGTTTGGCGGTGGAAACAGAAGGCTTTTTGTCATAGGAAATGAAATCAGCCCTCGACAACTTTACCTGTAAAAAAAAAAATTCTAAGCCCCGGGGTCACAATTTCAGCAAAAATCTGAAATTCTCCAATTCTCTCAAAAATGGTGCCAAACTGTTGCAAATTCTCCCATGAAAGTTTTGGCGGTGGAAACAGAAGTCTTTTTGTCATAGGAAATGAAATCAGCCCTCGAAGACAAAACCTGTGGGGAAAAATTTTTCTAAGCCCCGGGGTCACAATTTCAGCAAAAATCTGAAATTCTCCAATTCTCTCAAAAATGGTGCCAAACTGTTCCAAATTCTCCCCTGAAAGGTTTGGCGGTGGAAACAGAAGGCTTTTTGTCATAGGAAATGAAATCAGCCCTCGACAACTTTACCTGTGGAAAAAAAAAATTCTAAGCCCCGGGGTCACAATTTCAGGAAAAATCTGAAATTCTCCAATTCTCTCAAAAATGGTGCCAAACTGTTGCAAATTCTCCCATGAAAGGTTTGGCGGTGGAAACATAAGTCTTTTTGTCATAGGAAATGAAATCAGCCCTCGAAGACAAAACCTGTGGGGAAAAATTTTTCTAAGCCCCGGGGTCACAATTTCAGCAAAAATCTGAAATTCTCCAATTCTCTCAAAAATGGTGCCAAACTGTTCCAAATTCTCCCCTGAAAGGTTTGGCGGTGGAAACAGAAGGCTTTTTGTCATAGGAAATGAAATCAGCCCTCGACAACTTTACCTGTGGGGAAAAAATTTTCTAAGCCCCAGGGTCACAATTTCAGCAAAAATCTGAAATTCTCCAATTCTCTCAAAAATGGTGCCAAACTGTTGCAAATTCTCCCATGAAAGGTTTGGCGGTGGAAACAGAAGTCTTTTTGTCATAGGAAATGAAATCAGCCCTCGAAGACAAAACCTGTGGGGAAAAAAATTTTCTAAGCCCCGGGGTCACAATTTCAGCAAAAATCTGAAATTCTCCAATTCTCTCAAAAATGGTGCCAAACTGTTGCAAATTTTCCCAAGAAAGGTTTGGCGGTGGAAACAGAAGTCTTTTTGTCATAGGAAATGAAATCAGCCCTCGAAGACAAAGCCTGTGGGAAAAAAATTTTCTAAGCCCCGGGGTCACAATTTCAGCAAAAATCTGAAATTCTCCAATTCTCTCAAAAATGGTGCCAAACTGTTGCAATTCTCCCATGAAAGGTTTGGCGGTGGAAACAGAAGTCTTTTTGTCATAGGAAATGAAATCAGCCCTCGACAACTTTACCTGTGAAAAAAAAATTCTAAGCCCCGGGGTCACAATTTCAGCAAAAATCTGAAATTCTCCAATTCTCTCAAAAATGGTGCCAAACTGTTGCAAATTCTCCCATGAAATGTTTGGCGGTGGAAACAGAAGTCTTTTTGTCATAGGAAATGAAATCAGCCCTCGAAGACAAAACCTGTGGGAAAAAAATTTTCTAAGCCCCGGGGTCACAATTTCAGCAAAAATCTGAAATTCTCCAATTCTCTCAAAAATGGTGCCAAACTGTTGCAAATTCTCCCATGAAAGGTTTGGCGGTGGAAACAGAAGTCTTTTTGTCATAGGAAATGAAATCAGCCCTCGAAGACAAAACCTGTGGGAAAAAAATTTTCTAAGCCCCGGGGTCACAATTTCAGCAAAAATCTGAAATTCTCCAATTCTCTCAAAAATGGTGCCAAACTGTTGCAAATTCTCCCATGAAAGGTTTGGCGGTGGAAACAGAAGGCTTTTTGTCATAGGAAATGAAATCAGCCCTCGAAGACAAAACCTGTGGGAAAAAAAATTTCTAAGCCCCGGGGTCACAATTTCAGCAAAAATCTGAAATTCTCCAATTCTCTCAAAAATGGTGCCAAACTGTTGCAAATTCTCCCATGAAAGGTTTGGCGGTGGAAACAGAAGGCTTTTTGTCATAGGAAATGAAATCAGCCCTCGACAACCTTACCTGTGAAAAAAAAAAATTCTAAGCCCCGGGGTCACAATTTCAGCAAAAATCTGAAATTCTCCAATTCTCTCAAAAATGGTGCCAAACTGTTGCAAATTCTCCCATGAAAGGTTTGGCGGTGGAAACAGAAGGCTTTTTGTCATAGGAAATGAAATCAGCCCTCGACAACTTTACCTGTGGGAAAAAAAAATTCTAAGCCCCGGGGTCACAACTTCAGCAAAAATCTGAAATTCTCCAATTCTCTCAAAAATGGTGCCAAACTGTTCCAAATTCTCCCCTGAAAGGTTTGGCGGTGGAAACAGAAGTCTCTTTGTCATAGGAAATGAAATCAGCCCTCGAAGACAAAACCTGTGGGAAAAAAATTTTCTAAGCCCCGGGGTCACAATTTCAGCAAAAATCTGAAATTCTCCAATTCTCTCAAAAATGGTGCCAAACTGTTCCAAATTCTCCCCTGAAAGGTTTGGCGGTGGAAACAGAAGGCTTTTTGTCATAGGAAATGAAATCAGCCCTCGACAACTTTACCTGTGGAAAAAAAAAAATTCTAAGCCCCGGGGTCACAATTTCAGCAAAAATCTGAAATTCTCCAATTCTCTCAAAAATGATGCCAAACTGTTGCAAATTCTCCCATGAAAGGTTTGGCGGTGGAAACAGAAGTCTTTTGTCATAGGAAATGAAATCAGAGCTCGAAGACAAAACCTGTGGGGAAAAAGTTTTCTAAGACCCGGGGTCACAACTTCAGCAAAAATCTGAAATTCTCCAATTCTCTCAAAAATGGTGCCAAACTGTTCCAAATTCTCCCCTGAAAGGTTTGGCGGTGGAAACAGAAGTCTCTTTGTCATAGGAAATGAAATCAGCCCTCGAAGACAAAACCTGTGGGAAAAAAATTTTCTAAGCCCCGGGGTCACAATTTCAGCAAAAATCTGAAATTCTCCAATTCTCTCAAAAATGGTGCCAAACTGTTCCAAATTCTCCCCTGAAAGGTTTGGCGGTGGAAACAGAAGACTTTTTGTCATAGGAAATGAAATCAGCCCCTGACAACTTTACCTGTGAAAAAAAAAAATTCTAAGCCGGGGTCACAATTTCAGCAAAAATCTGAAATTCTCCAATTCTCTCAAAAATGGTGCCAAACTGTTGCAAATTCTCCCATGAAAGGTTTGGTGGTGGAAACAGAAGTCTTTTTGTCATAGGAAATGAAATCAGCCCTCGAAGACAAAACCTGTGGGGAAAAAATTTTCTAAGCCCCAGGGTCACAATTTCAGCAAAAATCTGAAATTCTCCAATTCTCTCAAAAATGGTGCCAAACTGTTCCAAATTCTCCCCTGAAAGGTTTGGCGGTGGAAACAGAAGGCTTTTTGTCATAGGAAATGAAATCAGCCCTCGACAACTTTACCTGTAAAAAAAAAAAAATTCTAAGCCCCAGGGTCACAATTTCAGCAAAAATCTGAAATTCTCCAATTCTCTCAAAAATGGTGCCAAACTGTTCCAAATTCTCCCCTGAAAGGTTTGGCGGTGGAAACAGAAATCTTTTTGTCATAGGAAATGAAATCAGCCCTCGAAGACAAAACCTGTGGGGAAAAAATTTTCTAAGCCCCGGGGTCACAATTTCAGCAAAAATCTGAAATTCTCCAATTCTCTCAAAAATGGTGCCAAACTGTTGCAAATTCTCCCATGAAAGGTTTGGCGGTGGAAACAGAAGTCTTTTTGTCATAGGAAATGAAATCAGCCCTCGAAGACAAAACCTGTGGGAAAAAATTTTTCTAAGCCCCGGGGTCACAATTTCAGCAAAAATCTGAAATTCTCCAATTCTCTCAAAAATGGTGCCAAACTGTTGCAAATTCTCCCATGAAAGGTTTGGCGGTGGAAACAGAAGGCTTTTTGTCACAGGAAATGAAATCAGCCCTCGAAGACAAAACCTGTGGGAAAAAAAATTTCTAAGCCCCGGGGTCACAATTTCAGCAAAAATCTGAAATTGGTGCCAATTCTCTCAAAAATGGTGCCAAACTGTTGCAAATTCTCCCATGAAAGGTTTGGCGGTGGAAACAGAAGGCTTTTTGTCATAGGAAATGAAATCAGCCCTCGACCACTTTACCTGTGAAAAAAAAAAATTCTAAGCCCCGGGGTCACAATTTCAGCAAAAATCTGAAATTCTCCAATTCTCTCAAAAATGGTGCCAAACTGTTGCAAATTCTCCCCTGAAAGGTTTGGCGGTGGAAACAGAAGTCTTTTGTCATAGGAAATGAAATCAGCCCTCGAAGACAACACCTGTGGGGAAAAAGTTTTCTAAGACCCGGGGTCACAACTTCAGCAAAAATCTGAAATTGTCCAATTCTCTCAAAAATGGTGCCAAACTGTTCCAAATTCTCCCCTGAAAGGTTTGGCGGTGGAAACAGAAGTCTCTTTGTCATAGGAAATGAAATCAGCCCTCGAAGACAAAACCTGTGGGAAAAAAATTTTCTAAGCCCCGGGGTCACAATTTCAGCAAAAATCTGAAATTCTCCAATTCTCTCAAAAATGGTGCCAAACTGTTGCAAATTCTCCCATGAAAGGTTTGGTGGTGGAAACAGAAGTCTTTTTGTCATAGGAAATGAAATCAGCCCTCGAAGACAAAACCTGTGGGGAAAAAATTTTCTAAGCCCCAGGGTCACAATTTCAGCAAAAATCTGAAATTCTCCAATTCTCTCAAAAATGGTGCCAAACTGTTCCAAATTCTCCCCTGAAAGGTTTGGCGGTGGAAACAGAAGGCTTTTTGTCATAGGAAATGAAATCAGCCCTCGACAACTTTACCTGTAAAAAAAAAAAAATTCTAAGCCCCAGGGTCACAATTTCAGCAAAAATCTGAAATTCTCCAATTCTCTCAAAAATGGTGCCAAACTGTTCCAAATTCTCCCCTGAAAGGTTTGGCGGTGGAAACAGAAGTCTTTTTGTCATAGGAAATGAAATCAGCCCTCGAAGACAAAACCTGTGGGAAAAAAATTTTCTAAGCCCCGGGGTCACAATTTCAGCAAAAATCTGAAATTCTCCAATTCTCTCAAAAATGGTGCCAAACTGTTGCAAATTCTCCCATGAAAGGTTTGGCGGTGGAAACAGAAGTCTTTTTGTCATAGGAAATGAAATCAGCCCTCGAAGACAAAACCTGTGGGAAAAAATTTTTCTAAGCCCCGGGGTCACAATTTCAGCAAAAATCTGAAATTCTCCAATTCTCTCAAAAATGGTGCCAAACTGTTGCAAATTCTCCCATGAAAGGTTTGGCGGTGGAAACAGAAGGCTTTTTGTCATAGGAAATGAAATCAGCCCTCGAAGACAAAACCTGTGGGAAAAAAAATTTCTAAGCCCCGGGGTCACAATTTCAGCAAAAATCTGAAATTGGTGCCAATTCTCTCAAAAATGGTGCCAAACTGTTGCAAATTCTCCCATGAAAGGTTTGGCGGTGGAAACAGAAGGCTTTTTGTCATAGGAAATGAAATCAGCCCTCGACAACTTTACCTGTGAAAAAAAAAATTCTAAGCCCCGGGGTCACAATTTCAGCAAAAATCTGAAATTCTCCAATTCTCTCAAAAATGGTGCCAAACTGTTGCAAATTCTCCCCTGAAAGGTTTGGCAGTGGAAACAGAAGGCTTTTTGTCATAGGAAATGAAATCAGCCCTTGACAACTTTACCTGTGAAAAAAAAAAAATTCTAAGCCGGGGTCACAATTTCAGCAAAAATCTGAAATTCTCCAATTCTCTCAAAAATGGTGCCAAACTGTTGCAAATTCTCCCATGAAAGGTTTGGCGGTGGAAACAGAAGTCTTTTTGTCATAGGAAATGAAATCAGCCCTCGAAGACAAAGCCTGTGGGGAAAAAATTTTCTAAGCCCCGGGGTCACAATTTCAGCAAAAATCTGAAATTCTCCAATGCTCTCAAAAATGGTGCCAAACTGTTGCAAATTCTCCCCTGAAAGGTTTGGCGGTGGAAACAGCAGGCTTTTTGTCATAGGAAATGAAATCAGCCCTCGAAGACAAAACCTGTGGGAAAAAATGTTTCTAAGCCCCGGGGTCACAATTTCAGCAAAAATCTGAAATTCTCCAATTCTCTCAAAAATGGTGCCAAACTGTTCCAAATTCTCCCCTGAAAGGTTTGGCGGTGGAAACAGAAGACTTTTTGTCATAGGAAATGAAATCAGCCCTCGACAACTTTACCTGTGAAAAAAAAAAATTCTAAGCCCAGGGGTCACAATTTCAGCAAAAATCTGAAATTCTCCAATTCTCTCAAAAATGGTGCCAAACTGTCCCAAATTCTCCCCTGAAAGGTTTGGCGGTGGAAACAGAAGACTTTTTGTCATAGGAAATTAAATCAGCCCTCGACAACTTTACCTGTGAAAAAAAAAAATTCTAAGCCCCGGGGTCACAATTTCAGCAAAAATCTGAAATTCTCCAATTCTCTCAAAAATGGTGCCAAACTGTTCCAAATTCTCCCCTGAAAGGTTTGGCGGTGGAAACAGAAGTCTCTTTGTCATAGGAAATGAAATCAGCCCTCGAAGACAAAACCTGTGGGAAAAAAAATTTCTAAGCCCCGGGGTCACAATTTCAGCAAAAATCTGAAATTCTCCAATTCTCTCAAAAATGGTGCCAAACTGTTCCAAATTCTCCCCTGAAAGGTTTGGCGGTGGAAACAGAAGACTTTTTGTCATAGGAAATGAAATCAGCCCTCGACAACTTTACCTGTGAAAAAAAAAATTCTAAGCCCCGGGGTCACAATTTCAGCAAAAATCTGAAATTATCCAATTCTCTCAAAAATGGTGCCAAACTGTTGCAAATTCTCCCCTGAAAGGTTTGGCAGTGGAAACAGAAGGCTTTTTGTCATAGGAAATGAAATCAGCCCTTGACAACTTTACCTGTGAAAAAAAAAAAATTCTAAGCCGGGGTCACAATTTCAGCAAAAATCTGAAATTCTCCAATTCTCTCAAAAATGGTGCCAAACTGTTGCAAATTCTCCCATGAAAGGTTTGGCGGTGGAAACAGAAGTCTTTTTGTCATAGGAAATGAAATCAGCCCTCGAAGACAAAGCCTGTGGGGAAAAAATTTTCTAAGCCCCGGGGTCACAATTTCAGCAAAAATCTGAAATTCTCCAATTCTCTCAAAAATGGTGCCAAACTGTTCCAAATTCTCCCCTGAAAGGTTTGGCGGTGGAAACAGAAGTCTCTTTGTCATAGGAAATGAAATCAGCCCTCGACAACTTTACCTGTGAAAAAAAAAATTCTAAGCCCCGGGGTCACAATTTCAGCAAAAATCTGAAATTATCCAATTCTCTCAAAAATGGTGCCAAACTGTCCCAAATTCTCCCCTGAAAGGTTTGGCGGTGGAAACAGAAGGCTTTTTGTCATAGGAAATGAAATCAGCCCTTGACAACTTTACCTGTGAAAAAAAAAAAAATTCTAAGCCGGGGTCACAATTTCAGCAAAAATCTGAAATTCTCCAATTCTCTCAAAAATGGTGCCAAACTGTTGCAAATTCTCCCATGAAAGGTTTGGCGGTGGAAACAGAAGTCTTTTTGTCATAGGAAATGAAATCAGCCCTCGAAGACAAAACCTGTGGGGAAAAAATTTTCTAAGCCCCGGGGTCACAATTTCAGCAAAAATCTGAAATTCTCCAATTCTCTCAAAAATGGTGCCAAACTGTTGCAAATTCTCCCCTGAAAGGTTTGGCGGTGGAAACAGCAGGCTTTTTGTCATAGGAAATGAAATCAGCCCTCGAAGACAAAACCTGTGGGAAAAAATGTTTCTAAGCCCCGGGGTCACAATTTCAGCAAAAATATGAAATTCTCCAATTCTCTCAAAAATGGTGCCAAACTGTTCCAAATTCTCCCCTGAAAGGTTTGGCGGTGGAAACAGAAGACTTTTTGTCATAGGAAATGAAATCAGCCCTCGACAACTTTACCTGTGAAAAAAAAAAATTCTAAGCCCAGGGGTCACAATTTCAGCAAAAATCTGAAATTCTCCAATTCTCTCAAAAATGGTGCCAAACTGTCCCAAATTCTCCCCTGAAAGGTTTGGCGGTGGAAACAGAAGACTTTTTGTCATAGGAAATTAAATCAGCCCTCGACAACTTTACCTGTGAAAAAAAAAAATTCTAAGCCCCGGGGTCACAATTTCAGCAAAAATCTGAAATTCTCCAATTCTCTCAAAAATGGTGCCAAACTGTTGCAAATTCTCCCCTGAAAGGTTTGGCGGTGGAAACAGAAGGCTTTTTGTCATAGGAAATGAAATCAGCCGTTGACAACTTTACCTGTGGGAAAAAAAAAATTCTAAGCCCCGGGGTCACAATTTCAGCAAAAATCTGAAATTCTCCAATTCTCTCAAAAATGGTGCCAAACTGTTGCAAATTCTCCCATGAAAGGTTTGGCGGTGGAAACAGAAGTCTTTTTGTCATAGGAAATGAAATCAGCCCTCGAAGACAAAACCTGTGGGAAAAAAATTTTGTAAGCCCCGGGGTCACAACTTCAGCAAAAATCTGAAATTCTCCAATTCTCTCAAAAATGGTGCCAAACTGTTGCAAATTCTCCCATGAAATGTTTGGCGGTGGAAACAGAAGGCTTTTTGTCATAGGAAATGAAATCAGCCCTCGACAACTTTACCTGTGAAAAAAAAAAAATTCTAAGCCCAGGGGTCACAATTTCAGCAAAAATCTGAAATTCTCCAATTCTCTCAAAAATGGTGCCAAACTGTCCCAAATTCTCCCCTGAAAGGTTTGGCGGTGGAAACAGAAGACTTTTTGTCATAGGAAATTAAATCAGCCCTCGACAACTTTACCTGTGAAAAAAAAAAATTCTAAGCCCCGGGGTCACAATTTCAGCAAAAATCTGAAATTCTCCAATTCTCTCAAAAATGGTGCCAAACTGTTGCAAATTCTCCCATGAAAGGTTTGGCGGTGGAAACAGAAGTCTTTTTGTCATAGGAAATGAAATCAGCCCTCGAAGACAAAGCCTGTGGGGAAAAAATTTTCTAAGCCCCGGGGTCACAATTTCAGCAAAAATCTGAAATTCTCCAATTCTCTCAAAAATGGTGCCAAACTGTTCCAAATTCTCCCCTGAAAGGTTTGGCGGTGGAAACAGAAGTCTCTTTGTCATAGGAAATGAAATCAGCCCTCGACAACTTTACCTGTGAAAAAAAAAATTCTAAGCCCCGGGGTCACAATTTCAGCAAAAATCTGAAATTATCCAATTCTCTCAAAAATGGTGCCAAACTGTCCCAAATTCTCCCCTGAAAGGTTTGGCGGTGGAAACAGAAGGCTTTTTGTCATAGGAAATGAAATCAGCCCTTGACAACTTTACCTGTGAAAAAAAAAAAAATTCTAAGCCGGGGTCACAATTTCAGCAAAAATCTGAAATTCTCCAATTCTCTCAAAAATGGTGCCAAACTGTTGCAAATTCTCCCATGAAAGGTTTGGCGGTGGAAACAGAAGTCTTTTTGTCATAGGAAATGAAATCAGCCCTCGAAGACAAAACCTGTGGGGAAAAAATTTTCTAAGCCCCGGGGTCACAATTTCAGCAAAAATCTGAAATTCTCCAATTCTCTCAAAAATGGTGCCAAACTGTTGCAAATTCTCCCCTGAAAGGTTTGGCGGTGGAAACAGCAGGCTTTTTGTCATAGGAAATGAAATCAGCCCTCGAAGACAAAACCTGTGGGAAAAAATGTTTCTAAGCCCCGGGGTCACAATTTCAGCAAAAATATGAAATTCTCCAATTCTCTCAAAAATGGTGCCAAACTGTTCCAAATTCTCCCCTGAAAGGTTTGGCGGTGGAAACAGAAGACTTTTTGTCATAGGAAATGAAATCAGCCCTCGACAACTTTACCTGTGAAAAAAAAAAATTCTAAGCCCAGGGGTCACAATTTCAGCAAAAATCTGAAATTCTCCAATTCTCTCAAAAATGGTGCCAAACTGTCCCAAATTCTCCCCTGAAAGGTTTGGCGGTGGAAACAGAAGACTTTTTGTCATAGGAAATTAAATCAGCCCTCGACAACTTTACCTGTGAAAAAAAAAAATTCTAAGCCCCGGGGTCACAATTTCAGCAAAAATCTGAAATTCTCCAATTCTCTCAAAAATGGTGCCAAACTGTTGCAAATTCTCCCCTGAAAGGTTTGGCGGTGGAAACAGAAGGCTTTTTGTCATAGGAAATGAAATCAGCCCTCGACAACTTTACCTGTGAAAAAAAAAAAATTCTAAGCCCCGGGGTCACAATTTCAGCAAAAATCTGAAATTCTCCAATTCTCTCAAAAATGGTGCCAAACTGTTGCAAATTCTCCCATGAAAGGTTTGGCGGTGGAAACAGAAGTCTTTTTGTCATAGGAAATGAAATCAGCCCTCGAAGACAAAACCTGTGGGAAAAAAATTTTGTAAGCCCCGGGGTCACAATTTCAGCAAAAATCTGAAATTCTCCAATTCTCTCAAAAATGGTGCCAAACTGTTCCAAATTCTCCCCTGAAAGGTTTGGCCGTGGAAACAGAAGGCTTTTTGTCATAGGAAATGAAATCAGCCCTCGACAACTTTACCTGTGGGGAAAAAAAATTCTAAGCCCCGGGGTCACAACTTCAGCAAAAATCTGAAATTCTCCAATTCTCTCAAAAATGGTGCCAAACTGTTGCAAATTCTCCCATGAAAGGTTTGGCGGTGGAAACAGAAGTCTTTTTGTCATAGGAAATGAAATCAGCCCTCGAAGACAAAACCTGTGGGAAAAAAATTTTCTAAGCCCCGGGGTCACAACTTCAGCAAAAATCTGAAATTCTCCAATTCTCTCAAAAATGGTGCCAAACTGTTGCAAATTCTCCCATGAAATGTTTGGCGGTGGAAACAGAAGGCTTTTTGTCATAGGAAATGAAATCAGCCCTCGACAACTTTACCTGTGAAAAAAAAAAAATTCTAAGCCCAGGGGTCACAATTTCAGCAAAAATCTGAAATTCTCCAATTCTCTCAAAAATGGTGCCAAACTGTCCCAAATTCTCCCCTGAAAGGTTTGGCGGTGGAAACAGAAGACTTTTTGTCATAGGAAATTAAATCAGCCCTCGACAACTTTACCTGTGAAAAAAAAAAATTCTAAGCCCCGGGGTCACAATTTCAGCAAAAATCTGAAATTCTCCAATTCTCTCAAAAATGGTGCCAAACTGTTGCAAATTCTCCCATGAAAGGTTTGGCGGTGGAAACAGAAGGCTTTTTGTCATAGGAAATGAAATCAGCCGTTGACAACTTTACCTGTGGGAAAAAAAAAATTCTAAGCCCCGGGGTCACAATTTCAGCAAAAATCTGAAATTCTCCAATTCTCTCAAAAATGGTGCCAAACTGTTGCAAATTCTCCCATGAAAGGTTTGGCGGTGGAAACAGAAGTCTTTTTGTCATAGGAAATGAAATCAGCCCTCGAAGACAAAACCTGTGGGAAAAAAATTTTGTAAGCCCCGGGGTCACAATTTCAGCAAAAATCTGAAATTCTCCAATTCTCTCAAAAATGGTGCCAAACTGTTCCAAATTCTCCCCTGAAAGGTTTGGCCGTGGAAACAGAAGGCTTTTTGTCATAGGAAATGAAATCAGCCCTCGACAACTTTACCTGTGGGGAAAAAAAAATTCTAAGCCCCGGGGTCACAACTTCAGCAAAAATCTGAAATTCTCCAATTCTCTCAAAAATGGTGCCAAACTGTTGCAAATTCTCCCATGAAATGTTTGGCGGTGGAAACAGAAGGCTTTTTGTCATAGGAAATGAAATCAGCCCTCGACAACTTTACCTGTGAAAAAAAAAAATTCTAAGCCCCGGGGTCACAATTTCAGCAAAAATCTGAAATTCTCCAATTCTCTCAAAAATGGTGCCAAACTGTTGCAAATTCTCCCATGAAAGGTTTGGCGGTGGAAACAGAAGTCCTTTTGTCATAGGAAATGAAATCAGCCCTCGAAGACAAAACCTGTGGGAAAAAAATTTTCTAAGCCCCGGGGTCACAATTTCAGCAAAAATCTGAAATTCTCCAATTCTCTCAAAAATGGTGCCAAACTGTTCCAAATTCTCCCCTGAAAGGTTTGGCGGTGGAAACAGAAGGCTTTTTGTCATAGGAAATGAAATCAGCCCTCGACAACTTTACCTGTGGAAAAAAAAAATTCTAAGCCCCGGGGTCACAATTTCAGCAAAAATCTGAAACAAAAATCTGAAATTCTCCAATTCTCTCAAAAATGGTGCCAAACTGTTGCAAATTCTCCCATGAAAGGTTTGGCGGTGGAAACAGAAGTCTTTTTGTGATAGGAAATGAAATCAGCCCTCGAAGACAAAACCTGTGGGGAAAAAAATTTCTAAGCCCCGGGGTCACAATTTCAGCAAAAATCTGAAATTCTCCAATTCTCTCAAAAATGGTGCCAAACTGTTGCAAATTCTCCCATGAAAGGTTTGGCGGTGGAAACAGAAGGCTTTTTGTCATAGGAAATGAAATCAGCCCTCGACAACTTTACCTGTGAAAAAAAAAAATTCTAAGCCCCGGGGTCACAATTTCAGCAAAAATCTGAAATTCTCCAATTCTCTCAAAAATGGTGCCAAACTGTTGCAAAATCTCCCATGAAAGGTTTGGCAGTGGAAACAGAAGGCTTTTTGTCATAGGAAATGAAATCAGCCCTCGACAACTTTACCTGTGAAAAAAAAAATTCTAAGCCCCGGGGTTACAATTTCAGCAAAAATCTGAAATTCTCCAATTCTCTCAAAAATGGTGCCAAATTGTTCCGAATTCTCCCCTGAAAGGTTTGGCGGTGGAAAAAGAAGGCTTTTTGTCATAGGAAATGAAATCAGCCCTCGACAACTTTACCTGTGGGGAAAAAAAAATTCTAAGCCCCGGGGTCACAATTTCAGCAAAAATCTGAAATTCTCCAATTCTCTCAAAAATGGTGCCAAACTGTTGCAAATTCTCCCATGAAAGGTTTGGCGGTGGAAACAGAAGTCTTTTTGTCATAGGAAATGAAATCAGCCCTCGACAACTTTACCTGTGGGAAAAAAATTTTCTAAGCCCCGGGGTCACAATTTCAGCAAAAATCTGAAATTCTCCAATTCTCTCAAAAATGGTGCCAAACTGTTCCAAATTCTCCCCTGAAAGGTTTGGCGGTGGAAACAGAAGGCTTTTTGTCATAGGAAATGAAATCAACCCTCGACAACTTTACCTGTGGAAAAAAAAAATTCTAAGCCCCGGGGTCACAATTTCAGCAAAAATCTGAAACAAAAATCTGAAATTCTCCAATTCTCTCAAAAATGGTGCCAAACTGTTGCAAATTCTCCCATGAAAGGTTTGGCGGTGGAAACAGAAGTCTTTTTGTCATAGGAAATGAAATCAGCCCTCGAAGACAAAACCTGTGGGGAAAAAAATTTCTAAGCCCCGGGGTCACAATTTCAGCAAAAATCTGAAATTCTCCAATTCTCTCAAAAATGGTGCCAAACTGTTGCAAATTCTCCCATGAAAGGTTTGGCGGTGGAAACAGAAGGCTTTTTGTCATAGGAAATGAAATCAGCCCTCGACAACTTTACCTGTGGAAAAAAAAAATTCTAAGCCCCGGGGTCACAATTTCAGTAAAAATCTGAAATTCTCCAATTCTCTCAAAAATGGTGCCAAACTGTTGCAAATTCTCCCATGAAAGGTTTGGCGGTGGAAACAGAAGTCTTTTTGTCATAGGAAATGAAATCAGCCCTCGACAACTTTACCTGTGAAAAAAAAAATTCTAAGCCCCGGGGTCACAATTTCAGCAAAAATCTGAAATTCTCCAATTCTCTCAAAAATGGTGCCAAACTGTTCCAAATTCTCCCCTGAAAGGTTTGGCGGTGGAAAAAGAAGGCTTTTTGTCATAGGAAATGAAATCAGCCCTCGACAACTTTACCTGTGGGGAAAAAAAAATCTAAGCCCCGGTGTCACAATTTCAGCAAAAATCTGAAATTCTCCAATTCTCTCAAAAATGGTGCCAAACTGTTGCAAATTCTCCCATGAAAGGTTTGGCGGTGGAAACAGAAGTCTTTTTGTCATAGGAAATGAAATCAGCCCTCGACAACTTTACCTGTGAAAAAAAAAATTCTAAGCCCCGGGGTCACAATTTCAGCAAAAATCTGAAATTCTCCAATTCTCTCAAAAATGGTGCCAAACTGTTGCAAATTCTCCCATGAAAGGTTTGGCGGTGGAAACAGAAGGCTTTTTGTCATAGGAAATGAAATCAGCCCTCGAAGACAAAACCTGTGGGGAAAAAATTTTCTAAGCCCCGGGGTCACAATTTCAGCAAAAATCTGAAATTCATCAATTCTCTCAAAAATGGTGCCAAACTGTTCCAAATTCTCCCCTGAAAGGTTTGGCGGTGGAAACAAGTCTTTTTGTCATAGGAAATGAAATCAGCCCTCGAAGACAAAACCTGTGGGGAAAAAATTTTCTAAGCCCCAGGGTCACAATTTCAGCAAAAATCTGAAATTCTCCAATTCTCTCAAAAATGGTGCCAAACTGTTCCAAATTCTCCCCTGAAAGGTTTGGCGGTGGAAACAGAAGGCTTTTTGTCATAGGAAATGAAATCAGCCCTCGAAGACAAAATCTGTGGGGAAAAAAAAATTCTAAGCCCCGGGGTTACAACTTCAGCAAAAATCTGAAATTTTCCAATTCTCTCAAAAATGGTGCCAAACTGTTGCAATTCTCCCATGAAAGGTTTGGCGGTGGAAACAGAAGTCTTTTTGTCATAGGAAATGAAATCAGCCCTCGACAACTTTACCTGTGAAAAAAAAAATTCTAAGCCCCGGGGTCACAATTTCAGCAAAAATCTGAAATTCTCCAATTCTCTCAAAAATGGTGCCAAACTGTTGCAAATTCTCCCATGAAAGGTTTGGCGGTGGAAACAGAAGTCTTTTTGTCATAGGAAATGAAATCAGCCCTCGAAGACAAAACCTGTGGGAAAAAAATTTTCTAAGCCCCGGGGTCACAATTTCAGCAAAAATCTGAAATTCTCCAATTCTCTCAAAAATGGTGCCAAACTGTTGCAAATTCTTCCATGAAAGGTTTGGCGGTGGAAACAGAAGTCTTTTTGTCATAGGAAATGAAATCAGCCCTCGAAGACAAAACCTGTGGGAAAAAAATTTTCTAAGCCCCGGGGTCACAATTTCAGCAAAAATCTGAAATTCTCCAATTCTCTCAAAAATGGTGCCAAACTGTTGCAAATTCTCCAATGAAAGGTTTGGCGGTGGAAACAGAAGGCTTTTTGTCATAGGAAATGAAATCAGCCCTCGACAACTTTACCTGTGAAAAAAAAAAAATTCTAAGCCCCGGGGTCACAATTTCAGCAAAAATCTGAAATTCTCCAATTCTCTCAAAAATGGTGCCAAACTGTTGCAAATTCTCCCCTGAAAGGTTTGGCGGTGGAAACAGAAGGCTTTTTGTCATAGGAAATGAAATCAGCCCTCGACAACTTTACCTGTGGGGAAAAAAAATTCTAAGCCCCGGGGTCACAACTTCAGCAAAAATCTGAAATTCTCCAATTCTCTCAAAAATGGTGCCAAACTGTTCCAAATTCTTCCCTGAAAGGTTTGGCGGTGGAAACAGAAGGCTTTTTGTCATAGGAAATGAAATCAGCCCTCGACAACTTTACCTGTGAAAAAAAAAAATTCTAAGCCCCGGGGTCACAATTTCAGCAAAAATCTGAAATTCTCCAATTCTCTCAAAAATGATGCCAAACTGTTGCAAATTCTCCCATGAAAGGTTTGGCGGTGGAAACAGAAGTCTTTTGTCATAGGAAATGAAATCAGCCCTCGAAGACAAAACCTGTGGGGAAAAAGTTTTCTAAGACCCGGGGTCACAACTTCAGCAAAAATCTGAAATTCTCCAATTCTCTCAAAAATGGTGCCAAACTGTTCCAAATTCTCCCCTGAAAGGTTTGGCGGTGGAAACAGAAGGCTTTTTGTCATAGGAAATGAAATCAGCCCTCGACAACTTTACCTGTGAAAAAAAAAAATTCTAAGCCCCGGGGTCACAATTTCAGCAAAAATCTGAAATTCTCCAATTCTCTCAAAAATGATGCCAAACTGTTGCAAATTCTCCCATGAAAGGTTTGGCGGTGGAAACAGAAGTCTTTTGTCATAGGAAATGAAATCAGCCCTCGAAGACAAAACCTGTGGGGAAAAAGTTTTCTAAGACCCGGGGTCACAACTTCAGCAAAAATCTGAAATTCTCCAATTCTCTCAAAAATGGTGCCAAACTGTTCCAAATTCTCCCCTGAAAGTTTTGGCGCTGGAAACAGAAGTCTCTTTGTCATAGGAAATGAAATCAGCCCTCGAAGACAAAACCTGTGGGAAAAAAATTTTCTAAGCCCCGGGGTCACAATTTCAGCAAAAATCTGAAATTCTCCAATTCTCTCAAAAATGGTGCCAAACTGTTCCAAATTCTCCCCTGAAAGGTTTGGCGGTGGAAACAGAAGACTTTTTGTCATAGGAAATGAAATCAGCCCTCGACAACTTTACCTGTGAAAAAAAAAAATTCTAAGCCCCGGGGTCACAATTTCAGCAAAAATCTGAAATTATCCAATTCTCTCAAAAATGGTGCCAAACTGTTGCAAATTCTCCCCTGAAAGGTTTGGCGGTGGAAACAGAAGGCTTTTTGTCATAGGAAATGAAATCAGCCCTTGACAACTTTACCTGTGAAAAAAAAAAAATTCTAAGCCGGGGTCACAATTTCAGCAAAAATCTGAAATTCTCCAATTCTCTCAAAAATGGTGCCAAACTGTTGCAAATTCTCCCATGAAAGGTTTGGTGGTGGAAACAGAAGTCTTTTTGTCATAGGAAATGAAATCAGCCCTCGAAGACAAAACCTGTGGGGAAAAAAATTTCTAAGCCCCAGGGTCACAATTTCAGCAAAAATCTGAAATTCTCCAATTCTCTCAAAAATGGTGCCAAACTGTTCCAAATTCTCCCCTGAAAGGTTTGGCGGTGGAAACAGAAGGCTTTTTGTCATAGGAAATGAAATCAGCCCTCGACAACTTTACCTGTAAAAAAAAAAAAATTCTAAGCCCCAGGGTCACAATTTCAGCAAAAATCTGAAATTCTCCAATTCTCTCAAAAATGGTGCCAAACTGTTCCAAATTCTCCCCTGAAAGGTTTGGCGGTGGAAACAGAAGGCTTTTTGTCATAGGAAATGAAATCAGCCCTCGAAGACAAAACCTGTGGGAAAAAAAAAAATTCTAAGCCCCGGGGTTACAACTTCAGCAAAAATCTGAAATTTTCCAATTCTCTCAAAAATGGTGCCAAACTGTTGCAAATTCTCCCATGAAAGGTTTGGCGGTGGAAACAGAAGTCTTTTTGTCATAGGAAATGAAATCAGCCCTCGAAGACAAAACCTGTGGGGAAAAAATTTTCTAAGCCCCGGGGTCACAATTTCAGCAAAAATCTGAAATTCTCCAATTCTCTCAAAAATGGTGCCAAACTGTTGCAAATTTTCCCAAGAAAGGTTTGGCGGTGGAAACAGAAGTCTTTTTGTCATAGGAAATGAAATCAGCCCTCGAAGACAAAGCCTGTGGGAAAAAAATTTTCTAAGCCCCGGGGTCACAATTTCAGCAAAAATCTGAAATTCTCCAATTCTCTCAAAAATGGTGCCAAACTGTTGCAAATTCTCCCATGAAAGGTTTGGCGGTGGAAACAGAAGTCTTTTTGTCATAGGAAATGAAATCAGCCCTCGACAACTTTACCTGTGAAAAAAAAAATTCTAAGCCCCGGGGTCACAATTTCAGCAAAAATCTGAAATTCTCCAATTCTCTCAAAAATGGTGCCAAACTGTTGCAAATTCTCCCATGAAAGGTTTGGCGGTGGAAACAGAAGTCTTTTTGTCATAGGAAATGAAATCAGCCCTCGAAGACAAAACCTGTGGGAAAAAAATTTTCTAAGCCCCGGGGTCACAATTTCAGCAAAAATCTGAAATTCTCCAATTCTCTCAAAAATGGTGCCAAACTGTTGCAAATTCTCCCATGAAAGGTTTGGCGGTGGAAACAGAAGTCTTTTTGTCATAGGAAATGAAATCAGCCCTCGAAGACAAAACCTGTGGGAAAAAATTTTTCTAAGCCCCGGGGTCACAATTTCAGCAAAAATCTGAAATTCTCCAATTCTCTCAAAAATGGTGCCAAACTGTTGCAAATTCTCCCATGAAAGGTTTGGCGGTGGAAACAGAAGGCTTTTTGTCATAGGAAATGAAATCAGCCCTCGAAGACAAAACCTGTGGGGAAAAAAATTTCTAAGCCCCGGGGTCACAATTTCAGCAAAAATCTGAAATTCTCCAATTCTCTCAAAAATGGTGCCAAACTGTTGCAAATTCTCCCATGAAAGGTTTGGCGGTGGAAACAGAAGGCTTTTTGTCATAGGAAATGAAATCAGCCCTCGACAACTTTACCTGTGAAAAAAAAAATTTCTAAGCCCCGGGGTCACAATTTCAGCAAAAATCTGAAATTCTCCAATTCTCTCAAAAATGGTGCCAAACTGTTGCAAATTCTCCCCTGAAAGGTTTGGCGGTGGAAACAGAAGGCTTTTTGTCATAGGAAATGAAATCAGCCCTCGACAACTTTACCTGTGGAAAAAAAAAATTCTAAGCCCCGGGGTCACAACTTCAGCAAAAATCTGAAATTCTCCAATTCTCTCAAAAATGGTGCCAAACTGTTCCAAATTCTCCCCTGAAAGGTTTGGCGGTGGAAACAGAAGTCTCTTTGTCATAGGAAATGAAATCAGCCCTCGAAGACAAAACCTGTGGGAAAAAAATTTTCTAAGCCCCGGGGTCACAATTTCAGCAAAAATCTGAAATTCTCCAATTCTCTCAAAAATGGTGCCAAACTGTTCCAAATTCTCCCCTGAAAGGTTTGGCGGTGGAAACAGAAGGCTTTTTGTCATAGGAAATGAAATCAGCCCTCGACAACTTTACCTGTGAAAAAAAAAAATCTAAGCCCCGGGGTCACAATTTCAGCAAAAATCTGAAATTCTCCAATTCTCTCAAAAATGGTGCCAAACTGTTGCAAATTCTCCCATGAAAGGTTTGGCGGTGGAAACAGAAGTCTTTTTGTCATAGGAAATGAAATCAGCCCTCGAAGACAAAACCTGTGGGGAAAAAATTTTCTAAGCCCCGGGGTCACAATTTCAGCAAAAATCTGAAATTCTCCAATTCTCTCAAAAATGGTGCCAAACTGTTGCAAATTCTCCCCTGAAAGGTTTGGCGGTGGAAACAGAAGGCTTTTTGTCATAGGAAATGAAATCAGCCCTCGACAACTTTACCTGTGAAAAAAATAAATTCTAAGCCCCGGGGTCACAATTTCAGCAAAAATCTGAAATTCTCCAATTCTCTCAAAAATGGTGCCAAACTGTTCCAAATTCTCCCCTGAAAGGTTTGGCGGTGGAAACAGAAGGCTTTTTGTCATAGGAAATGAAATCAGCCCTCGACAACTTTACCTGTGGAAAAAAAAATTCTAAGCCCCGGGGTCACAATTTCAGCAAAAATCTGAAACAAAAATCTGAAATTCTCCAATTCTCTCAAAAATGGTGCCAAACTGTTGCAAATTCTCCCATGAAAGGTTTGGCGGTGGAAACAGAAGGCTTTTTGTCATAGGAAATGAAATCAGCTCTCGAAGACAAAACCTGTGGAAAAAAATTTCTAAGCCCCGGGGTCACAATTTCAGCAAAAATCTGAAATTCTCCAATTCTCTCAAAAATGGTGCCAAACTGTTCCAAATTCTCCCCTGAAAGGTTTGGCGGTGGAAACAGAAGGCTTTTTGTCATAGGAAATGAAATCAGCCCTCGAAGACAAAACCTGTGGGAAAAAAAATTTCTAAGCCCCGGGGTCACAATTTCAGCAAAAATCTGAAATTCTCCAATTCTCTCAAAAATGGTGCCAAACTGTTGCAAATTCTCCCATGAAAGGTTTGGCGGTGGAAACAGAAGGCTTTTTGTCATAGGAAATGAAATCAGCCCTCGACAACTTTACCTGTGAAAAAAAAAATTTCTAAGCCCCGGGGTCACAATTTCAGCAAAAATCTGAAATTCTCCAATTCTCTCAAAAATGGTGCCAAACTGTTGCAAATTCTCCCCTGAAAGGTTTGGCGGTGGAAACAGAAGGCTTTTTGTCATAGGAAATGAAATCAGCCCTCGACAACTTTACCTGTGGAAAAAAAAAATTCTAAGCCCCGGGGTCACAACTTCAGCAAAAATCTGAAATTCTCCAATTCTCTCAAAAATGGTGCCAAACTGTTCCAAATTCTCCCCTGAAAGGTTTGGCGGTGGAAACAGAAGGCTTTTTGTCATAGGAAATGAAATCAGCCCTCGAAGACAAAACCTGTGGGAAAAAAATTTTCTAAGCCCCGGGGTCACAATTTCAGCAAAAATCTGAAATTCTCCAATTCTCTCAAAAATGGTGCCAAACTGTTCCAAATTCTCCCCTGAAAGGTTTGGCGGTGGAAACAGAAGGCTTTTTGTCATAGGAAATGAAATCAGCCCTCGACAACTTTACCTGTGAAAAAAAAAATTCTAAGCCCCGGGGTCACAATTTCAGCAAAAATCTGAAATTCTCCAATTCTCTCAAAAATGGTGCCAAACTGTTCCAAATTCTCCCCTGAAAGGTTTGGCGGTGGAAACAGAAGGCTTTTGGTCATAGGAAATGAAATCAGCCCTCGACAACTTTACCTGTGGAAAAAAAAATTCTAAGCCCCGGGGTCACAATTTCAGCAAAAATCTGAAACAAAAATCTGAAATTCTCCAATTCTCTCAAAAATGGTGCCAAACTGTTGCAAATTCTCCCATGAAAGGTTTGGCGGTGGAAACAGAAGTCTTTTTGTCATAGGAAATGAAATCAGCCCTCGAAGACAAAACCTGTGGAAAAAAATTTCTAAGCCCCGGGGTCACAATTTCAGCAAAAATCTGAAATTCTCCAATTCTCTCAAAAATGGTGCCAAACTGTTGCAAATTCTCCCCTGAAAGGTTTGGCGGTGGAAACAGAAGGCTTTTTGTCATAGGAAATGAAATCAGCCCTCGAAGACAAAACCTGTGGGGGAAAAATTTTCTAAGCCCCGGGGTCACAATTTCAGCAAAAATCTGAAATTCTCCAATTCTCTCAAAAATGGTGCCAAACTGTTCCAAATTCTCCCCTGAAAGGTTTGGCGGTGGAAACAGAAGGCTTTTTGTCATAGGATATGAAATCAGCCCTCGAAGACAAAACCTGTGGGGGGAAAAATTTCTAAGCCCCGGGGTCACAATTTCAGCAAAAATCTGAAATTCTCCAATTCTCTCAAAAATGGTGCCAAACTGTTGCAAATTCTCCCCTGAAAGGTTTGGTGGTGGAAACAGAAGGCTTTTTGTCATAGGAAATGAAATCAGCCCTGGACAACTTTACCTGTGAAAAAAAAAAATTCTAAGCCCCGGGGTCACAATTTCAGCAAAAATCTGAAATTCTCCAATTCTCTCAAAAATGGTGCCAAACTGTTCCAAATTCTCCCATGAAAGGTTTGGCGGTGGAAACAGAAGGCTTTTTGTCATAGGAAATGAAATCAGCCCTCGACAACTTTACCTGTGAAAAAAAAAATTCTAAGCCCCGGGGTCACAATTTCAGCAAAAATCTGAAATTCTCCAATTCTCTCAAAAATGGTGCCAAACTGTTGCAAATTCTCTCATGAAAGGTTTGGCGGTGGAAACAGAAGTCTTTTTGTCATAGGAAATGAAATCAGCCCTCGAGGACAAAACCTGTGGGAAAAAATTTTTCTAAGCCCCGGGGTCACAATTTCAGCAAAAATCTGAAATTCTCCAATTCTCTCAAAAATGGTGCCAAACCGTTGCAAATTCTCCCCTGAAAGTTTTGGCGGTGGAAACAGAAGGCTTTTTGTCATAGGAAATGAAATCAGCCCTCGACAACTTTACCTGTGAAAAAAAAAATTCTAAGCCCCGGGGTCACAATTTCAGCAAAAATCTGAAATTCTCCAATTCTCTCAAAAATGGTGCCAAACTGTTGCAAATTCACCCATGAAAGGTTTGGCGGTGGAAACAGAAGTCTTTTTGTCATAGGAAATGAAATCAGCCCTCGACAACTTTACCTGTGGAAAAAAAAAATTCTAAGCCCCGGGGTCACAACTTCAGCAAAAATCTGAAATTCTCCAATTCTCTCAAAAATGGTGCCAAACTGTTCCAAATTCTCCCCTGAAAGGTTTGGCGGTGGAAACAGAAGTCTCTTTGTCATAGGAAATGAAATCAGCCCTCGAAGACAAAACCTGTGGGAAAAAAATTTTCTAAGCCCCGGGGTCACAATTTCAGCAAAAATCTGAAATTCTCCAATTCTCTCAAAAATGGTGCCAAACTGTTCCAAATTCTCCCCTGAAAGGTTTGGCGGTGGAAACAGAAGGCTTTTTGTCATAGGAAATGAAATCAGCCCTCGACAACTTTACCTGTGAAAAAAAAAAATCTAAGCCCCGGGGTCACAATTTCAGCAAAAATCTGAAATTCTCCAATTCTCTCAAAAATGGTGCCAAACTGTTGCAAATTCTCCCATGAAAGGTTTGGCGGTGGAAACAGAAGTCTTTTTGTCATAGGAAATGAAATCAGCCCTCGAAGACAAAACCTGTGGGGAAAAAATTTTCTAAGCCCCGGGGTCACAATTTCAGCAAAAATCTGAAATTCTCCAATTCTCTCAAAAATGGTGCCAAACTGTTGCAAATTCTCCCCTGAAAGGTTTGGCGGTGGAAACAGAAGGCTTTTTGTCATAGGAAATGAAATCAGCCCTCGACAACTTTACCTGTGAAAAAAATAAATTCTAAGCCCCGGGGTCACAATTTCAGCAAAAATCTGAAATTCTCCAATTCTCTCAAAAATGGTGCCAAACTGTTCCAAATTCTCCCCTGAAAGGTTTGGCGGTGGAAACAGAAGGCTTTTTGTCATAGGAAATGAAATCAGCCCTCGACAACTTTACCTGTGGAAAAAAAAATTCTAAGCCCCGGGGTCACAATTTCAGCAAAAATCTGAAACAAAAATCTGAAATTCTCCAATTCTCTCAAAAATGGTGCCAAACTGTTGCAAATTCTCCCATGAAAGGTTTGGCGGTGGAAACAGAAGGCTTTTTGTCATAGGAAATGAAATCAGCTCTCGAAGACAAAACCTGTGGAAAAAAATTTCTAAGCCCCGGGGTCACAATTTCAGCAAAAATCTGAAATTCTCCAATTCTCTCAAAAATGGTGCCAAACTGTTCCAAATTCTCCCCTGAAAGGTTTGGCGGTGGAAACAGAAGGCTTTTTGTCATAGGAAATGAAATCAGCCCTCGAAGACAAAACCTGTGGGAAAAAAAATTTCTAAGCCCCGGGGTCACAATTTCAGCAAAAATCTGAAATTCTCCAATTCTCTCAAAAATGGTGCCAAACTGTTGCAAATTCTCCCATGAAAGGTTTGGCGGTGGAAACAGAAGGCTTTTTGTCATAGGAAATGAAATCAGCCCTCGACAACTTTACCTGTGAAAAAAAAAATTTCTAAGCCCCGGGGTCACAATTTCAGCAAAAATCTGAAATTCTCCAATTCTCTCAAAAATGGTGCCAAACTGTTGCAAATTCTCCCCTGAAAGGTTTGGCGGTGGAAACAGAAGGCTTTTTGTCATAGGAAATGAAATCAGCCCTCGACAACTTTACCTGTGGAAAAAAAAAATTCTAAGCCCCGGGGTCACAACTTCAGCAAAAATCTGAAATTCTCCAATTCTCTCAAAAATGGTGCCAAACTGTTCCAAATTCTCCCCTGAAAGGTTTGGCGGTGGAAACAGAAGGCTTTTTGTCATAGGAAATGAAATCAGCCCTCGAAGACAAAACCTGTGGGAAAAAAATTTTCTAAGCCCCGGGGTCACAATTTCAGCAAAAATCTGAAATTCTCCAATTCTCTCAAAAATGGTGCCAAACTGTTCCAAATTCTCCCCTGAAAGGTTTGGCGGTGGAAACAGAAGGCTTTTTGTCATAGGAAATGAAATCAGCCCTCGACAACTTTACCTGTGAAAAAAAAAATTCTAAGCCCCGGGGTCACAATTTCAGCAAAAATCTGAAATTCTCCAATTCTCTCAAAAATGGTGCCAAACTGTTCCAAATTCTCCCCTGAAAGGTTTGGCGGTGGAAACAGAAGGCTTTTGGTCATAGGAAATGAAATCAGCCCTCGACAACTTTACCTGTGGAAAAAAAAATTCTAAGCCCCGGGGTCACAATTTCAGCAAAAATCTGAAACAAAAATCTGAAATTCTCCAATTCTCTCAAAAATGGTGCCAAACTGTTGCAAATTCTCCCATGAAAGGTTTGGCGGTGGAAACAGAAGTCTTTTTGTCATAGGAAATGAAATCAGCCCTCGAAGACAAAACCTGTGGAAAAAAATTTCTAAGCCCCGGGGTCACAATTTCAGCAAAAATCTGAAATTCTCCAATTCTCTCAAAAATGGTGCCAAACTGTTGCAAATTCTCCCCTGAAAGGTTTGGCGGTGGAAACAGAAGGCTTTTTGTCATAGGAAATGAAATCAGCCCTCGAAGACAAAACCTGTGGGGGAAAAATTTTCTAAGCCCCGGGGTCACAATTTCAGCAAAAATCTGAAATTCTCCAATTCTCTCAAAAATGGTGCCAAACTGTTCCAAATTCTCCCCTGAAAGGTTTGGCGGTGGAAACAGAAGGCTTTTTGTCATAGGATATGAAATCAGCCCTCGAAGACAAAACCTGTGGGGGGAAAAATTTCTAAGCCCCGGGGTCACAATTTCAGCAAAAATCTGAAATTCTCCAATTCTCTCAAAAATGGTGCCAAACTGTTGCAAATTCTCCCCTGAAAGGTTTGGTGGTGGAAACAGAAGGCTTTTTGTCATAGGAAATGAAATCAGCCCTGGACAACTTTACCTGTGAAAAAAAAAAATTCTAAGCCCCGGGGTCACAATTTCAGCAAAAATCTGAAATTCTCCAATTCTCTCAAAAATGGTGCCAAACTGTTCCAAATTCTCCCATGAAAGGTTTGGCGGTGGAAACAGAAGGCTTTTTGTCATAGGAAATGAAATCAGCCCTCGACAACTTTACCTGTGAAAAAAAAAATTCTAAGCCCCGGGGTCACAATTTCAGCAAAAATCTGAAATTCTCCAATTCTCTCAAAAATGGTGCCAAACTGTTGCAAATTCTCTCATGAAAGGTTTGGCGGTGGAAACAGAAGTCTTTTTGTCATAGGAAATGAAATCAGCCCTCGAGGACAAAACCTGTGGGAAAAAATTTTTCTAAGCCCCGGGGTCACAATTTCAGCAAAAATCTGAAATTCTCCAATTCTCTCAAAAATGGTGCCAAACCGTTGCAAATTCTCCCCTGAAAGTTTTGGCGGTGGAAACAGAAGGCTTTTTGTCATAGGAAATGAAATCAGCCCTCGACAACTTTACCTGTGAAAAAAAAAATTCTAAGCCCCGGGGTCACAATTTCAGCAAAAATCTGAAATTCTCCAATTCTCTCAAAAATGGTGCCAAACTCTTGCAAATTCTCCCATGAAAGGTTTGGCGGTGGAAACAGAAGTCTTTTTGTCATAGGAAATGAAATCAGCCCTCGAAGACAAAACCTGTGGGGAAAAAAATTTCTAAGCCCCGGGGTCACAATTTCAGCAAAAATCTGAAATTCTCCAATTCTCTCAAAAATGGTGCCAAACTGTTCCAAATTCTCCCCTGAAAGGTTTGGCGGTGGAAACAGAAGGCTTTTTGTCATAGGAAATGAAATCAGCCCTCGACAACTTTACCTGTGGGGAAAAAAAAATTCTAAGCCCCGGGGTCACAATTTCAGCAAAAATCTGAAATTCTCCAATTCTCTCAAAAATGGTACCAAACTGTTGCAAATTCTCCCATGAAAGGTTTGGCGGTGGAAACAGAAGGTTTTTTGTCATAGGAAATGAAATCAGCCCTCAAAGACAAATCCTGTGGGGAAAAAAATTTCTAAGCCCCGGGATCACAATTTCAGCAAAAATCTGAAATTCTCCAATTCTCTCAAAAATGGTGCCAAACTGTTCCAAATTCTCCCCTGAAAGGTTTGGCGGTGGAAACAGAAGTCTTTTTGTCATAGGAAATGAAATCAGCCCTCGAAGACAAAACCTGTGGGGAAAAAATTTTCTAAGCCCCGGGGTCACAATTTCAGCAAAAATCTGAAATTCTCCAATTCTCTCAAAAATGGTGCCAAACTGTTGCAAATTCTCCCCTGAAAGGTTTGGCGGTGGAAACAGAAGGTTTTTTGTGATAGGAAATGAAATCAGCCCTCGACAACTTTACCTGTGGAAAAAAATTTTCTAAGCCCCGGGGTCACAATTTCAGCAAAAATCTGAAATTCTCCAATTCTCTCAAAAATGGTGCCAAACTGTTCCAAATTCTCCCCTGAATGGTTTGGCGGTGGAAACAGAAGGCTTTTTGTCATAGGAAATGAAATCAGCCCTCGACAACTTTACCTGTGAAAAAAAAAAATTCTAAGCCCCGGGGTCACAATTTCAGCAAAAATCTGAAATTCTCCAATTCTCTCAAAAATGGTGCCAAACTGTTGCAAATTCACCCATGAAAGGTTTGGCGGTGGAAACAGAAGTCTTTTTGTCATAGGAAATGAAATCAGCCCTCGAAGACAAAACCTGTGGGGAAAAAATTTTCTAAGCCCCGGGGTCACAATTTCAGCAAAAATATGAAATTCTCCAATTCTCTCAAAAATGGTGCCAAACTGTTCCAAATTCTCCCCTGAAAGGTTTGGCGGTGGAAACAGAAGGCTTTTTGTCATAGGAAATGAAATCAGCCCTTGACAACTTTACCTGTGAAAAAAAAAAATTCTAAGCCCCGGGGTCACAATTTCAGCAAAAATCTGAAATTCTCCAATTCTCTCAAAAATGGTGCCAAACTGTTGCAAATTCTCCCCTGAAAGGTTTGGCGGTGGAAACAGAAGGCTTTTTGTCATAGGAAATGAAATCAGCCCTCGAAGACAAAACCTGTGGGAAAAAAAATTTCTAAGCCCCGGGGTCACAATTTCAGCAAAAATCTGAAATTCTCCAATTCTCTCAAAAATGGTGCCAATCTGTTCCAAATTCTCCCCTGAAAGGTTTGGCGGTGGAAACAGAAGGCTTTTTGTCATAGGAAATGAAATCAGCCCTCGACAACTTTACCTGTGAAAAAAAAAATTCTAAGCCGCGGAGTAACAATTTCAGCAAAATTCTGAAATTCTCCAATTCTCTCAAAAATGGTGCCAAACTGTTGCAAATTCTCCCCTGAAAGGTTTGGCGGTGGAAACAGAAGGTTTTTTGTGATAGGAAATGAAATCAGCCCTCAACAACTTTACCTGTGAAAAAAAAAATTCTAAGCCCCGGGGTCACAATTTCAGCAAAAATCTGAAATTCTCCAATTCTCTCAAAAATGGTGCCAAACGGTTGCAAATTCACCCCTGAAAGGTTTGGCGGTGGAAACAGAAGGCTTTTTGTCATAGGAAATGAAATCAGCCCTCGACAACTTTACCTGTGAAAAAAAAAAATTCTAAGCCCCGGGGTCACAATTTCAGCAAAAATCTGAAATTCTCCAATTCTCTCAAAAATGGTGCCAAACTGTTGCCAATTCTCCCATGTAAGGTTTGGCGGTGGAAACAGAAGGCTTTTTGTCATAGGAAATGAAATCAGCCCTCGAAGACAAAACCTGTGGGGAAAAAAATTTCTAAGCCCCGGGGTCACAATTTCAGCAAAAATCTGAAATTCTCCAATTCTCTCAAAAATGGTGCCAAACTGTTCCAAATTCTCCCCTGAAAGGTTTGGCGGTGGAAACAGAAGGCTTTTTGTCATAGGAAATGAAATCAGCCCTCGACAACTTTACCTGTGAAAAAAAAAAATTCTAAGCCCCGGGGTCACAATTTCAGCAAAAATCTGAAATTCTCCAATTCTCTCAAAAATGGTGCCAAACTGTTGCAAATTCTCCCATGAAAGGTTTGGCGGTGGAAACAGAAGTCTTTTTGTCATAGGAAATGAAATCAGCCCTCGAAGACAAAACCTGTGGGGGAAAAAAATTCTAAGCCCCGCGGGGTTCACAATTTCAGCAAAAATCTGAAATTCTCCAATTCTCTCAAAAATGGTGCCAAACTGTTCCAAATTCTCCCATGAAAGTTTTGGCGGTGGAAACAGAAGTCTTTTTGTCTTAGGAAATGAAATCAGACCTCGAAGACAAAACCTGTGGGAAAAAAAATTTCTAAGCCCCGGGGTCACAATTTCAGCAAAAATCTGAAATTCTCCAATTCTCTCAAAAATGGTGCCAAACTGTTCCAAATTCTCCCCTGAATGGTTTGGCGGTGGAAACAGAAGGCTTTTTGTCATAGGAAATGAAATCAGCCCTCAACAACTTTACCTGTGAAAAAAAAAATTCTAAGCCCCGGGGTCACAATTTCAGCAAAAATCTGAAATTCTCCAATTCTCTCAAAAATGGTGCCAAACTGTTCCAAATTCTCCCCTGAAAGTTTTGGCGGTGGAAACAGAAGGCTTTTTGTCATAGGAAATGAAATCAGCCCTCGAAGACAAAACCTGTGGGGAAAAAAAAAATCTAAGCCCCGGGGTCACAACTTCAGCAAAAATCTGAAATTCTCCAATTCTCTCAAAAATGGTGCCAAACTGTTGCAAATTCTCCCATGAAAGGTTTGGCGGTGGAAACAGAAGGCTTTTTGTCATAGGAAATGAAATCAGCCCTCGACAACTTTACCTGTGAAAAAAAAAAAATTCTAAGCCCCGGGGTCACAATTTCAGCAAAAATCTGAAATTCTCCAATTCTCTCAAAAATGGTGCCAAACTGTTCCAAATTCTCCCCTGAAAGGTTTGGCGGTGGAAACAGAAGTCTTTTTGTCATAGGAAATGAAATCAGCCCTCGAACACAATACCTGTGGGGAAAAATTTTTCTAAGCCCCGGGGTCACAATTTCAGCAATAATCTGAAATTCTCCAATTCTCTCAAAAATGGTGCCAAACTGTTGCAAATTCTCCCATGAAAGGTTTGGCGGTGGAAACAGAAGTCTTTTTGGCATAGGAAATGAAATCAGCCCTCGACAACTTTACCTGTAAAAAAAAAAATTCTAAGCCCCGATGTCACAACTTCAGCAAAAATCTGAAATTCTCCAATTCTCTCAAAAATGGTGCCAAACTGTTGCAAATTCTCCCATGAAAGGTTTGGCGGTGGAAACAGAAGTCTTTTTGTCATAGGAAATGAAATCAGCTTTCGAAGACAAAACCTGTGAAAAAAAAAAATTCTAAGCCCCGGGGTCACAATTTCAGCAAAAATCTGAAATTCTCCTATTCTTTCAAAAATGGTGCCAAACTGTTGCAAATTCTCCCATGAAAGGTTTGGTGGTGGAAATAGAAGTCTTTTTGTCATAGGAAATGAAATCAGCCCTCGAAGACAAAACCTGTGGGGAAAAAATTTTCTAAGCCCCGGGGTCACAATTTCAGCAAAAATCTGAAATTCTCCAATTCTCTCAAAAATGGTGCCAAACTGTTCCAAATTCTCCCCTGAAAGGTTTGGCGGTGGAAACAGAAGGCTTTTTGTCATAGGAAATGAAATCAGCCCTCGACAAATTTACCTGTGGAAAAAAAAAATTCTAAGCCCCGGGGTCACAATTTCAGCAAAAATCTGAAATTCTCCAATTCTCTCAAAAATGGTGCCAAACTGTTCCAAATTCTCCCCTGAAAGGTTTGGCGGTGGAAACAGAAGTCTTTTTGTCATAGGAAATGAAATCAGCCCTCGAAGACAAAACCTGTGGGGGAAAAAAATTCTAAGCCCCGGGGTCCCAATTTCAGCAAAAATCTGAAATTCTCCAATTCTCTCAAAAATGGTGCCAAACTGTTCCAAATTCTCCCCTGAAAGGTTTGGCGGTGGAAACAGAAGGCTTTTTGTCATAGGAAATGAAATCAGCCCTTGACAACTTTACCTGTGAAAAAAAAAAATTCTAAGCCCCGGGGTCACAATTTCAGCAAAAATCTGAAATTCTCCAATTCTCTCAAAAATGGTGCCAAACTGTTGCAAATTCTCCCCTGAAAGGTTTGGCGGTGGAAACAGAAGGCTTTTTGTCATAGGAAATGAAATCAGCCCTCGAAGACAAAACCTGTGGGAAAAAAAATTTCTAAGCCCCGGGGTCACAATTTCAGCAAAAATCTGAAATTCTCCAATTCTCTCAAAAATGGTGCCAATCTGTTCCAAATTCTCCCCTGAAAGGTTTGGCGGTGGAAACAGAAGGCTTTTTGTCATAGGAAATGAAATCAGCCCTCGACAACATTACCTGTGAAAAAAAAAATTCTAAGCCGCGGAGTAACAATTTCAGCAAAATTCTGAAATTCTCCAATTCTCTCAAAAATGGTGCCAAACTGTTGCAAATTCTCCCCTGAAAGGTTTGGCGGTGGAAACAGAAGGTTTTTTGTGATAGGAAATGAAATCAGCCCTCAACAACTTTACCTGTGAAAAAAAAAATTCTAAGCCCCGGGGTCACAATTTCAGCAAAAATCTGAAATTCTCCAATTCTCTCAAAAATGGTGCCAAACGGTTGCAAATTCACCCCTGAAAGGTTTGGCGGTGGAAACAGAAGGCTTTTTGTCATAGGAAATGAAATCAGCCCTCGACAACTTTACCTGTGAAAAAAAAAAAATTCTAAGCCCCGGGGTCACAATTTCAGCAAAAATCTGAAATTCTCCAATTCTCTCAAAAATGGTGCCAAACTGTTGCCAATTCTCCCATGTAAGGTTTGGCGGTGGAAACAGAAGGCTTTTTGTCATAGGAAATGAAATCAGCCCTCGAAGACAAAACCTGTGGGGAAAAAAATTTCTAAGCCCCGGGGTCACAATTTCAGCAAAAATCTGAAATTCTCCAATTCTCTCAAAAATGGTGCCAAACTGTTCCAAATTCTCCCCTGAAAGGTTTGGCGGTGGAAACAGAAGGCTTTTTGTCATAGGAAATGAAATCAGCCCTCGACAACTTTACCTGTGAAAAAAAAAAATTCTAAGCCCCGGGGTCACAATTTCAGCAAAAATCTGAAATTCTCCAATTCTCTCAAAAATGGTGCCAAACTGTTGCAAATTCTCCCATGAAAGGTTTGGCGGTGGAAACAGAAGTCTTTTTGTCATAGGAAATGAAATCAGCCCTCGAAGACAAAACCTGTGGGGGAAAAAAATTCTAAGCCCCGCGGGGTTCACAATTTCAGCAAAAATCTGAAATTCTCCAATTCTCTCAAAAATGGTGCCAAACTGTTGCAAATTCTCCCATGAAAGTTTTGGCGGTGGAAACAGAAGTCTTTTTGTCTTAGGAAATGAAATCAGACCTCGAAGACAAAACCTGTGGGGAAAAAATTTTCTAAGCCCCGGGGTCACAATTTCAGCAAAAATCTGAAATTCTCCAATTCTCTCAAAAATGGTGCCAAACTGTTCCAAATTCTCCCCTGAATGGTTTGGCGGTGGAAACAGAAGGCTTTTTGTCATAGGAAATGAAATCAGCCCTCAACAACTTTACCTGTGAAAAAAAAAATTCTAAGCCCCGCAGTCACAATTTCAGCAAAAATCTGAAATTCTCCAATTCTCTCAAAAATGGTGCCAAACTGTTCCAAATTCTCCCCTGAAAGTTTTGGCGGTGGAAACAGAAGGTTTTTTGTGATAGGAAATGAAATCAGCCCTCAACAACTTTACCTGTGAAAAAAAAAATTCTAAGCCCCGGGGTCACAATTTCAGCAAAAATCTGAAATTCTCCAATTCTCTCAAAAATGGTGCCAAACGGTTGCAAATTCACCCCTGAAAGGTTTGGCGGTGGAAACAGAAGGCTTTTTGTCATAGGAAATGAAATCAGCCCTCGACAACATTACCTGTGAAAAAAAAAATTCTAAGCCGCGGAGTAACAATTTCAGCAAAATTCTGAAATTCTCCAATTCTCTCAAAAATGGTGCCAAACTGTTGCAAATTCTCCCCTGAAAGGTTTGGCGGTGGAAACAGAAGGTTTTTTGTGATAGGAAATGAAATCAGCCCTCAACAACTTTACCTGTGAAAAAAAAAATTCTAAGCCCCGGGGTCACAATTTCAGCAAAAATCTGAAATTCTCCAATTCTCTCAAAAATGGTGCCAAACGGTTGCAAATTCACCCCTGAAAGGTTTGGCGGTGGAAACAGAAGGCTTTTTGTCATAGGAAATGAAATCAGCCCTCGACAACTTTACCTGTGAAAAAAAAAAAATTCTAAGCCCCGGGGTCACAATTTCAGCAAAAATCTGAAATTCTCCAATTCTCTCAAAAATGGTGCCAAACTGTTGCCAATTCTCCCATGTAAGGTTTGGCGGTGGAAACAGAAGGCTTTTTGTCATAGGAAATGAAATCAGCCCTCGAAGACAAAACCTGTGGGGAAAAAAATTTCTAAGCCCCGGGGTCACAATTTCAGCAAAAATCTGAAATTCTCCAATTCTCTCAAAAATGGTGCCAAACTGTTCCAAATTCTCCCCTGAAAGGTTTGGCGATGGAAACAGAAGGCTTTTTGTCATAGGAAATGAAATCAGCCCTCGACAACTTTACCTGTGAAAAAAAAAAATTCTAAGCCCCGGGGTCACAATTTCAGCAAAAATCTGAAATTCTCCAATTCTCTCAAAAATGGTGCCAAACTGTTGCAAATTCTCCCATGAAAGGTTTGGCGGTGGAAACAGAAGTCTTTTTGTCATAGGAAATGAAATCAGCCCTCGAAGACAAAACCTGTGGGGGAAAAAAATTCTAAGCCCCGCGGGGTTCACAATTTCAGCAAAAATCTGAAATTCTCCAATTCTCTCAAAAATGGTGCCAAACTGTTGCAAATTCTCCCATGAAAGTTTTGGCGGTGGAAACAGAAGTCTTTTTGTCTTAGGAAATGAAATCAGACCTCGAAGACAAAACCTGTGGGGAAAAAATTTTCTAAGCCCCGGGGTCACAATTTCAGCAAAAATCTGAAATTCTCCAATTCTCTCAAAAATGGTGCCAAACTGTTCCAAATTCTCCCCTGAATGGTTTGGCGGTGGAAACAGAAGGCTTTTTGTCATAGGAAATGAAATCAGCCCTCAACAACTTTACCTGTGAAAAAAAAAATTCTAAGCCCCGGGGTCACAATTTCAGCAAAAATCTGAAATTCTCCAATTCTCTCAAAAATGGTGCCAAACTGTTCCAAATTCTCCCCTGAAAGTTTTGGCGGTGGAAACAGAAGGCTTTTTGTCATAGGAAATGAAATCAGCCCTCGAAGACAAAACCTGTGGGGAAAAAAAAAATCTAAGCCCCGGGGTCACAACTTCAGCAAAAATCTGAAATTCTCCAATTCTCTCAAAAATGGTGCCAAACTGTTGCAAATTCTCCCATGAAAGGTTTGGCGGTGGAAACAGAAGGCTTTTTGTCATAGGAAATGAAATCAGCCCTCGACAACTTTACCTGTGAAAAAAAAAAATTCTAAGCCCCGGGGTCACAATTTCAGCAAAAATCTGAAATTCTCCAATTCTCTCAAAAATGGTGCCAAACTGTTCCAAATTCTCCCCTGAAAGGTTTGGCGGTGGAAACAGAAGTCTTTTTGTCATAGGAAATGAAATCAGCCCTCGAACACAAAACCTGTGGGGAAAAATTTTTCTAAGCCCCGGGGTCACAATTTCAGCAATAATCTGAAATTCTCCAATTCTCTCAAAAATGGTGCCAAACTGTTGCAAATTCTCCCATGAAAGGTTTGGCGGTGGAAACAGAAGTCTTTTTGGCATAGGAAATGAAATCAGCCCTCGACAACTTTACCTGTAAAAAAAAAAATTCTAAGCCCCGATGTCACAACTTCAGCAAAAATCTGAAATTCTCCAATTCTCTCAAAAATGGTGCCAAACTGTTGCAAATTCTCCCATGAAAGGTTTGGCGGTGGAAACAGAAGTCTTTTTGTCATAGGAAATGAAATCAGCTTTCGAAGACAAAACCTGTGAAAAAAAAAAATTCTAAGCCCCGGGGTCACAATTTCAGCAAAAATCTGAAATTCTCCTATTCTTTCAAAAATGGTGCCAAACTGTTGCAAATTCTCCCATGAAAGGTTTGGTGGTGGAAATAGAAGTCTTTTTGTCATAGGAAATGAAATCAGCCCTCGAAGACAAAACCTGTGGGAAAAAAATTTTCTAAGCCCCGGGGTCACAATTTCAGCAAAAATCTGAAATTCTCCAATTCTCTCAAAAATGGTGCCAAACTGTTCCAAATTCTCCCCTGAAAGGTTTGGCGGTGGAAACAGAAGGCTTTTTGTCATAGGAAATGAAATCAGCCCTCGACAAATTTACCTGTGGAAAAAAAAAATTCTAAGCCCCGGGGTCACAATTTCAGCAAAAATCTGAAATTCTCCAATTCTCTCAAAAATGGTGCCAAACTGTTCCAAATTCTCCCCTGAAAGGTTTGGCGGTGGAAACAGAAGTCTTTTTGTCATAGGAAATGAAATCAGCCCTCGAAGACAAAACCTGTGGGGAAAAAAAATTCTAAGCCCCGGGGTCCCAATTTCAGCAAAAATCTGAAATTCTCCAATTCTCTCAAAAATGGTGCCAAACTGTTGCAAATTCTCCCATGAAAGGTTTGGCGGTGGAAACAGAAGGCTTTTGGTCATAGGAAATGAAATCAGCCCTCGACAACCTTACCTGTGAAAAAAAAAAATTCTAAGCCCCGGGGTCACAATTTCAGCAAAATTCTGAAATTCTCCAATTCTCTCAAAAATGGTGCCAAACTGTTGCAAATTCTCCCATGAAAGGTTTGGCGGTGGAAACAGAAGTCTTTTTGTCATAGGAAATGAAATCAGCCCTCGACAACTTTACCTGTGAAAAAAAAAATTCTAAGCCCCGGGGTCACAATTTCAGCAAAAATCTGAAATTCTCCAATTCTCTCAAAAATGGTGCCAAACTGTTGCAAATTCTCCCATGAAAGGTTTGGCGGTGGAAACAGAAGTCTTTTTGTCATAGGAAATGAAATCAGCCCTCGAAGACAAAACCTGTGGGAAAAAAATTTTCTAAGCCCCGGGGTCACAATTTCAGCAAAAATCTGAAATTCTCCAATTCTCTCAAAAATGGTGCCAAACTGTTCCAAATTCTCCCCTGAAAGGTTTGGCGGTGGAAACAGAAGGCTTTTTGTCATAGGAAATGAAATCAGCCCTCGACAACTTTACCTGTGAAAAAAAAAAATTCTAAGCCCCGGGGTCACAATTTCAGCAAAAATCTGAAATTCTCCAATTCTCTCAAAAATGGTGCCAAACTGTTCCAAATTCTCCCCTGAAAGGTTTGGCGGTGGAAACAGAAGTCTTTTTGTCATAGGAAATGAAATCAGCCCTCGAAGACAAAACCTGTGGGGAAAAAAAATTCTAAGCCCCGGGGTCCCAATTTCAGCAAAAATCTGAAATTCTCCAATTCTCTCAAAAATAGTGCCAAACTGTTGCAAATTCTCCCATGAAAGGTTTGGCGGTGGAAACAGAAGGCTTTTTGTCATAGGAAATGAAATCAGCCCTCGACAACCTTACCTGTGAAAAAAAAAAAATTCTAAGCCCCGGGGTCACAATTTCAGCAAAATTCTGAAATTCTCCAATTCTCTCAAAAATGGTGCCAAACTGTTGCAAATTCTCCCATGAAAGGTTTGGCGGTGGAAACAGAAGTCTTTTTGTCATAGGAAATGAAATCAGCCCTCGACAACTTTACCTGTGAAAAAAAAAATTCTAAGCCCCGGGGTCACAATTTCAGCAAAAATCTGAAATTCTCCAATTCTCTCAAAAATGGTGCCAAACTGTTGCAAATTCTCCCATGAAAGGTTTGGCGGTGGAAACAGAAGTCTTTTTGTCATAGGAAATGAAGTCAGCCCTCGAAGACAAAACCTGTGGGAAAAAAAATTTCTAAGCCCCGGGGTCACAATTTCAGCAAAAATCTGAAATTCTCCAATTCTCTCAAAAATGGTGCCAAACTGTTCCAAATTCTCCCCTGAAAGGTTTGGCGGTGGAAACAGAAGGCTTTTTGTCATAGGAAATGAAATCAGCCCTCGACAACTTTACCTGTAAAAAAAAAAAAATTCTAAGCCCCGTGGTCACAATTTCAGCAAAAATCTGAAATTCTCCAATTCTCTCAAAAATGGTGCCAAACTGTTCCAAATTCTCCCCTGAAAGGTTTGGCGGTGGAAACAGAAGTCTTTTTGTCATAGGAAATGAAATCAGCCCTCGAAGACAAAACCTGTGGGGAAAAAAAATTCTAAGCCCCGGGGTCCCAATTTCAGCAAAAATCTGAAATTCTCCAATTCTCTCAAAAATGGTGCCAAACTGTTGCAAATTCTCCCATGAAAGGTTTGGCGGTGGAAACAGAAGGCTTTTTGTCATAGGAAATGAAATCAGCCCTCGACAACCTTACCTGTGAAAAAAAAAAATTCTAAGCCCCGGGGTCACAATTTCAGCAAAATTCTGAAATTCTCCAATTCTCTCAAAAATGGTGCCAAACTGTTGCAAATTCTCCCATGAAAGGTTTGGCGGTGGAAACAGAAGTCTTTTTGTCATAGGAAATGAAATCAGCCCTCGACAACTTTACCTGTGAAAAAAAAAATTCTAAGCCCCGGGGTCACAATTTCAGCAAAAATCTGAAATTCTCCAATTCTCTCAAAAATGGTGCCAAACTGTTGCAAATTCTCCCATGAAAGGTTTGGCGGTGGAAACAGAAGTCTTTTTGTCATAGGAAATGAAATCAGCCCTCGAAGACAAAACCTGTGAAAAAAAAAATTCTAAGCCCCGGGGTCACAATTTCAGCAAAAATCTGAAATTCTCCAATTCTCTCAAAAATGGTGCCAAACTGTTGCAAATTCTCCCATGAAAGGTTTGGCGGTGGAAACAGAAGTCTTTTTGTCATAGGAAATGAAATCAGCCCTCGAAGACAAAACCTGTGGGAAAAAAAATTTCTAAGCCCCGGGGTCACAATTTCAGCAAAAATCTGAAATTCTCCAATTCTCTCAAAAATGGTGCCAAACTGTTCCAAATTCTCCCCTGAAAGGTTTGGCGGTGGAAACAGAAGGCTTTTTGTCATAGGAAATGAAATCAGCCCTCGACAACTTTACCTGTGAAAAAAAAAAATTCTAAGCCCCGGGGTCACAATTTCAGCAAAAATCTGAAATTCTCCAATTCTCTCAAAAATGGTGCCAAACTGTTCCAAATTCTCCCCTGAAAGGTTTGGCGGTGGAAACAGAAGTCTTTTTGTCATAGGAAATGAAATCAGCCCTCGAAGACAAAACCTGTGGGGAAAAAAAATTCTAAGCCCCGGGGTCCCAATTTCAGCAAAAATCTGAAATTCTCCAATTCTCTCAAAAATAGTGCCAAACTGTTGCAAATTCTCCCATGAAAGGTTTGGCGGTGGAAACAGAAGGCTTTTTGTCATAGGAAATGAAATCAGCCCTCGACAACCTTACCTGTGAAAAAAAAAAATTCTAAGCCCCGGGGTCACAATTTCAGCAAAATTCTGAAATTCTCCAATTCTCTCAAAAATGGTGCCAAACTGTTGCAAATTCTCCCATGAAAGGTTTGGCGGTGGAAACAGAAGTCTTTTTGTCATAGGAAATGAAATCAGCCCTCGACAACTTTACCTGTGAAAAAAAAAATTCTAAGCCCCGGGGTCACAATTTCAGCAAAAATCTGAAATTCTCCAATTCTCTCAAAAATGGTGCCAAACTGTTGCAAATTCTCCCATGAAAGGTTTGGCGGTGGAAACAGAAGTCTTTTTGTCATAGGAAATGAAGTCAGCCCTCGAAGACAAAACCTGTGGGAAAAAAAATTTCTAAGCCCCGGGGTCACAATTTCAGCAAAAATCTGAAATTCTCCAATTCTCTCAAAAATGGTGCCAAACTGTTCCAAATTCTCCCCTGAAAGGTTTGGCGGTGGAAACAGAAGGCTTTTTGTCATAGGAAATGAAATCAGCCCTCGACAACTTTACCTGTAAAAAAAAAAAAATTCTAAGCCCCGTGGTCACAATTTCAGCAAAAATCTGAAATTCTCCAATTCTCTCAAAAATGGTGCCAAACTGTTCCAAATTCTCCCCTGAAAGGTTTGGCGGTGGAAACAGAAGTCTTTTTGTCATAGGAAATGAAATCAGCCCTCGAAGACAAAACCTGTGGGGAAAAAAAATTCTAAGCCCCGGGGTCCCAATTTCAGCAAAAATCTGAAATTCTCCAATTCTCTCAAAAATGGTGCCAAACTGTTGCAAATTCTCCCATGAAAGGTTTGGCGGTGGAAACAGAAGTCTTTTTGTCATAGGAAATGAAATCAGCCCTCGACAACTTTACCTGTGAAAAAAAAAATTCTAAGCCCCGGGGTCACAATTTCAGCAAAAATCTGAAATTCTCCAATTCTCTCAAAAATGGTGCCAAACTGTTGCAAATTCTCCCATGAAAGGTTTGGCGGTGGAAACAGAAGTCTTTTTGTCATAGGAAATGAAATCAGCCCTCGAAGACAAAACCTGTGAAAAAAAAAATTCTAAGCCCCGGGGTCACAATTTCAGCAAAAATCTGAAATTCTCCAATTCTCTCAAAAATAGTGCCAAACTGTTGCAAATTCTCCCATGAAAGGTTTGGCGGTGGAAACAGAAGTCTTTTTGTCATAGGAAATGAAATCAGCCCTCGAAGACAAAACCTGTGGGAAAAAAAATTTCTAAGCCCCGGGGTCACAATTTCAGCAAAAATCTGAAATTCTCCAATTCTCTCAAAAATGGTGCCAAACTGTTCCAAATTCTCCCCTGAAAGGTTTGGCGGTGGAAACAGAAGGCTTTTTGTCATAGGAAATGAAATCAGCCCTCGACAACTTTACCTGTAAAAAAAAAAAAATTCTAAGCCCCGTGGTCACAATTTCAGCAAAAATCTGAAATTCTCCAATTCTCTCAAAAATGGTGCCAAACTGTTCCAAATTCTCCCCTGAAAGGTTTGGCGGTGGAAACAGAAGGCTTTTTGACATAGGAAATGAAATCAGCCCTCGAAGACAAAACCTGTGGGGGAAAAAAAATTCTAAGCCCCGGGGTCACAATTTCAGCAAAAATATGAAATTCTCCAATTCTCTCAAAAATGGTGCCAAACTGTTCCAAATTCTCCCCTGAAAGGTTTGGCGGTGGAAACAGAAGGCTTTTTGTCATAGGAAATGAAATCAGCCCTCGACAACTTTACCTGTAAAAAAAAAAAAATTCTAAGCCCCGTGGTCACAACTTCAGCAAAAATCTGAAATTCTCCAATTCTCTCAAAAATGGTGCCAAACTGTTGCAAATTCTCCCATGAAAGGTTTGGCAGTGGAAACAGAAGTCTTTTTGTCATAGGAAATGAAATCAGCCCTCGAAGACAAAACCTGTGGGAAAAAAATTTTCTAAGCCCCGGGGTCACAATTTCAGCAATAATCTGAAATTCTCCAATTCTCTCAAAAATGGTGCCAAACTGTTGCAAATTCTCCCCTGAAAGGTTTGGCGGTGGAAACAGAAGGCTTTTTGTCATAGGAAATGAAATCAGCCCTCGACAACTTTACCTGTGGAAAAAAAAAATTCTAAGCCCCGGGGTCACAATTTCAGCAATAATCTGAAATTCTCCAATTCTCTCAAAAATGGTGCCAAACTGTTGCAAATTCTCCCCTGAAAGGTTTGGCGGTGGAAACAGAAGGCTTTTTGTCATAGGAAATGAAATCAGCCCTCGACAACTTTACCTGTGGAAAAAAAAAATTCTAAGCCCCAGGGTCACAATTTCAGCAAAAATCTGAAATTCTCCAATTCTCTCAAAAATGGTGCCAAACTGTTGCAAATTCTCCCATGAAAGGTTTGGCGGTGGAAACAGAAGTCTTTTTGTCATAGGAAATGAAATCAGCCCTCGAAGACAAAACCTGTGGGGAAAAAAAATTCTAAGCCCCGCGGGGGGTCACAATTTCAGCAAAAATCTGAAATTCTCCAATTCTCTCAAAAATGGTTCCAAACTGTTCCAAATTCTCCTCTGAAAGGTTTGGCGGTGGAAACAGAAGGCTTTTTGTCATAGGAAATGAAATCAGCCCTCGACAACTTTACCTGTGAAAAAAAAAAATTCTAAGCCCCGGGGTCACAATTTCAGCAAAAATCTGAAATTCTCCAATTCTCTCAAAAATGGTGCCAAACTGTTCCAAATTCTCCCCTGAATGGTTTGGCGGTGGAAACAGAAGGCTTTTTGTCATAGGAAATGAAATCAGCCCTCAACAACTTTACCTGTGAAAAAAAAAAATTCTAAGCCCCGGGGTCACAATTTCAGCAAAAATCTGAAATTCTCCAATTCTCTCAAAAATGGTGCCAAACTGTTCCAAATTCTCCCCTGAAAGTTTTGGCGGTGGAAACAGAAGGCTTTTTGTCATAGGAAATGAAATCAGCCCTCGAAGACAAAACCTGTGGGGAAAAAAAAATCTAAGCCCCGGGGTCACAACTTCAGCAAAAATCTGAAATTCTCCAATTCTCTCAAAAATGGTGCCAAACTGTTGCAAATTCTCCCATGAAAGGTTTGGCGGTGGAAACAGAAGGCTTTTTGTCATAGGAAATGAAATCAGCCCTCGACAACTTTACCTGTGAAAAAAAAAAAATTCTAAGCCCCGGGGTCACAATTTCAGCAAAAATCTGAAATTCTCCAATTCTCTCAAAAATGGTGCCAAACTGTTCCAAATTCTCCCCTGAAAGGTTTGGCGGTGGAAACAGAAGTCTTTTTGTCATAGGAAATGAAATCAGCCCTCGAACACAAAACCTGTGGGAAAAAAATTTTCTAAGCCCCGGGGTCACAATTTCAACAATAATCTGAAATTCTCCAATTCTCTCAAAAATGGTGCCAAACTGTTGCAAATTCTCCCCTGAAAGGTTTGGCGGTGGAAACAGAAGGCTTTTTCTCATAGGAAATGAAATCAGCCCTCGACAACTTTACCTGTGAAAAAAAAAAATTCTAAGCCCCAGGGTCACAATTTCAGCAAAAATCTGAAATTCTCCAATTCTCTCAAAAATGGTGCCAAACTGTTGCAAATTCTCCCATGAAAGGTTTGGCGGTGGAAACAGAAGTCTTTTTGTCATAGGAAATGAAATCAGCCCTCGAAGACAAAACCTGTGGGAAAAAAAATTTCTAAGCCCCGCGGGGGGTCACAATGTCAGCAAAAATCTGAAATTCTCCAATTCTCTCAAAAATGGTGCCAAACTGTTCCAAATTCTCCCCTGAATGGTTTGGCGGTGGAAACAGAAGGCTTTTTGTCATAGGAAATGAAATCAGCCCTCAACAACTTTACCTGTGAAAAAAAAAAATTCTAAGCCCCGGGGTCACAATTTCAGCAAAAATCTGAAATTCTCCAATTCTCTCAAAAATGGTGCCAAACTGTTCCAAATTCTCCCCTGAAAGTTTTGGCGGTGGAAACAGAAGGCTTTTTGTCATAGGAAATGAAATCAGCCCTCGAAGACAAAACCTGTGGGAAAAAAAAAATCTAAGCCCCGGGGTCACAACTTCAGCAAAAATCTGAAATTCTCCAATTCTCTCAAAAATGGTGCCAAACTGTTGCAAATTCTCCCATGAAAGGTTTGGCGGTGGAAACAGAAGGCTTTTTGTCATAGGAAATGAAATCAGCCCTCGACAACTTTACCTGTGAAAAAAAAAAAATTCTAAGCCCCGGGGTCACAATTTCAGCAAAAATCTGAAATTCTCCAATTCTCTCAAAAATGGTGCCAAACTGTTCCAAATTCTCCCCTGAAAGGTTTGGCGGTGGAAACAGAAGTCTTTTTGTCATAGGAAATGAAATCAGCCCTCGAACACAAAACCTGTGGGAAAAAAATTTTCTAAGCCCCGGGGTCACAATTTCAGCAATAATCTGAAATTCTCCAATTCTCTCAAAAATGGTGCCAAACTGTTGCAAATTCTCCCCTGAAAGGTTTGGCGGTGGAAACAGAAGGCTTTTTCTCATAGGAAATGAAATCAGCCCTCGACAACTTTACCTGTGAAAAAAAAAAATTCTAAGCCCCAGGGTCACAATTTCAGCAAAAATCTGAAATTCTCCAATTCTCTCAAAAATGGTGCCAAACTGTTGCAAATTCTCCCATGAAAGGTTTGGCGGTGGAAACAGAAGTCTTTTTGTCATAGGAAATGAAATCAGCCCTCGAAGACAAAACCTGTGGGAAAAAAAATTTCTAAGCCCCGCGGGGGGTCACAATTTCAGCAAAAATCTGAAATTCTCCAATTCTCTCAAAAATGGTGCCAAACTGTTCCAAATTCTCCCCTGAATGGTTTGGCGGTGGAAACAGAAGGCTTTTTGTCATAGGAAATGAAATCAGCCCTCAACAACTTTACCTGTGAAAAAAAAAAATTCTAAGCCCCGGGGTCACAATTTCAGCAAAAATCTGAAATTCTCCAATTCTCTCAAAAATGGTGCCAAACTGTTCCAAATTCTCCCCTGAAAGGTTTGGCGGTGGAAACAGAAGTCTTTTTGTCATAGGAAATGAAATCAGCCCTCGAACACAAAACCTGTGGGGAAAAATTTTTCTAAGCCCCGGGGTCACAATTTCAGCAATAATCTGAAATTCTCCAATTCTCTCAAAAATGGTGCCAAACTGTTGCAAATTCTCCCATGAAAGGTTTGGCGGTGGAAACAGAAGTCTTTTTGGCATAGGAAATGAAATCAGCCCTCGACAACTTTACCTGTAAAAAAAAAAAATTCTAAGCCCCGATGTCACAACTTCAGCAAAAATCTGAAATTCTCCAATTCTCTCAAAAATGGTGCCAAACTGTTGCAAATTCTCCCATGAAAGGTTTGGCGGTGGAAACAGAAGTCTTTTTGTCATAGGAAATGAAGTCAGCCCTCGAAGACAAAACCTGTGGGAAAAAAAATTTCTAAGCCCCGGGGTCACAATTTCAGCAAAAATCTGAAATTCTCCAATTCTCTCAAAAATGGTGCCAAACTGTTCCAAATTCTCCCCTGAAAGGTTTGGCGGTGGAAACAGAAGGCTTTTTGTCATAGGAAATGAAATCAGCCCTCGACAACTTTACCTGTAAAAAAAAAAAAATTCTAAGCCCCGTGGTCACAATTTCAGCAAAAATCTGAAATTCTCCAATTCTCTCAAAAATGGTGCCAAACTGTTCCAAATTCTCCCCTGAAAGGTTTGGCGGTGGAAACAGAAGTCTTTTTGTCATAGGAAATGAAATCAGCCCTCGAAGACAAAACCTGTGGGGGAAAAAAATTCTAAGCCCCGGGGTCCCAATTTCAGCAAAAATCTGAAATTCTCCAATTCTCTCAAAAATGGTGCCAAACTGTTGCAAATTCTCCCATGAAAGGTTTGGCGGTGGAAACAGAAGGCTTTTTGTCATAGGAAATGAAATCAGCCCTCGACAACCTTACCTGTGAAAAAAAAAAATTCTAAGCCCCGGGGTCACAATTTCAGCAAAATTCTGAAATTCTCCAATTCTCTCAAAAATGGTGCCAAACTGTTGCAAATTCTCCCATGAAAGGTTTGGCGGTGGAAACAGAAGTCTTTTTGTCATAGGAAATGAAATCAGCCCTCGACAACTTTACCTGTGAAAAAAAAAATTCTAAGCCCCTGGGTCACAATTTCAGCAAAAATCTGAAATTCTCCAATTCTCTCAAAAATGGTGCCAAACTGTTGCAAATTCTCCCATGAAAGGTTTGGCGGTGGAAACAGAAGTCTTTTTGTCATAGGAAATGAAATCAGCCCTCGAAGACAAAACCTGTGAAAAAAAAAATTCTAAGCCCCGGGGTCACAATTTCAGCAAAAATCTGAAATTCTCCAATTCTCTCAAAAATGGTGCCAAACTGTTGCAAATTCTCCCATGAAAGGTTTGGCGGTGGAAACAGAAGTCTTTTTGTCATAGGAAATGAAATCAGCCCTCGAAGACAAAACCTGTGGGAAAAAAAATTTCTAAGCCCCGGGGTCACAATTTCAGCAAAAATCTGAAATTCTCCAATTCTCTCAAAAATGGTGCCAAACTGTTCCAAATTCTCCCCTGAAAGGTTTGGCGGTGGAAACAGAAGGCTTTTTGTCATAGGAAATGAAATCAGCCCTCGACAACTTTACCTGTAAAAAAAAAAAAAATTCTAAGCCCCGTGGTCACAATTTCAGCAAAAATCTGAAATTCTCCAATTCTCTCAAAAATGGTGCCAAACTGTTCCAAATTCTCCCCTGAAAGGTTTGGCGGTGGAAACAGAAGGCTTTTTGACATAGGAAATGAAATCAGCCCTCGAAGACAAAACCTGTGGGGGAAAAAAAATTCTAAGCCCCGGGGTCACAATTTCAGCAAAAATATGAAATTCTCCAATTCTCTCAAAAATGGTGCCAAACTGTTCCAAATTCTCCCCTGAAAGGTTTGGCGGTGGAAACAGAAGGCTTTTTGTCATAGGAAATGAAATCAGCCCTCGACAACTTTACCTGTAAAAAAAAAAAAATTCTAAGCCCCGTGGTCACAACTTCAGCAAAAATCTGAAATTCTCCAATTCTCTCAAAAATGGTGCCAAACTGTTGCAAATTCTCCCATGAAAGGTTTGGCAGTGGAAACAGAAGTCTTTTTGTCATAGGAAATGAAATCAGCCCTCGAAGACAAAACCTGTGGGAAAAAAATTTTCTAAGCCCCGGGGTCACAATTTCAGCAATAATCTGAAATTCTCCAATTCTCTCAAAAATGGTGCCAAACTGTTGCAAATTCTCCCCTGAAAGGTTTGGCGGTGGAAACAGAAGGCTTTTTGTCATAGGAAATGAAATCAGCCCTCGACAACTTTACCTGTGGAAAAAAAAAATTCTAAGCCCCGGGGTCACAATTTCAGCAATAATCTGAAATTCTCCAATTCTCTCAAAAATGGTGCCAAACTGTTGCAAATTCTCCCCTGAAAGGTTTGGCGGTGGAAACAGAAGGCTTTTTGTCATAGGAAATGAAATCAGCCCTCGACAACTTTACCTGTGGAAAAAAAAAATTCTAAGCCCCAGGGTCACAATTTCAGCAAAAATCTGAAATTCTCCAATTCTCTCAAAAATGGTGCCAAACTGTTGCAAATTCTCCCATGAAAGGTTTGGCGGTGGAAACAGAAGTCTTTTTGTCATAGGAAATGAAATCAGCCCTCGAAGACAAAACCTGTGGGGAAAAAAAATTCTAAGCCCCGCGGGGGGTCACAATTTCAGCAAAAATCTGAAATTCTCCAATTCTCTCAAAAATGGTTCCAAACTGTTCCAAATTCTCCTCTGAAAGGTTTGGCGGTGGAAACAGAAGGCTTTTTGTCATAGGAAATGAAATCAGCCCTCGACAACTTTACCTGTGAAAAAAAAAAATTCTAAGCCCCGGGGTCACAATTTCAGCAAAAATCTGAAATTCTCCAATTCTCTCAAAAATGGTGCCAAACTGTTCCAAATTCTCCCCTGAATGGTTTGGCGGTGGAAACAGAAGGCTTTTTGTCATAGGAAATGAAATCAGCCCTCAACAACTTTACCTGTGAAAAAAAAAAATTCTAAGCCCCGGGGTCACAATTTCAGCAAAAATCTGAAATTCTCCAATTCTCTCAAAAATGGTGCCAAACTGTTCCAAATTCTCCCCTGAAAGTTTTGGCGGTGGAAACAGAAGGCTTTTTGTCATAGGAAATGAAATCAGCCCTCGAAGACAAAACCTGTGGGGAAAAAAAAATCTAAGCCCCGGGGTCACAACTTCAGCAAAAATCTGAAATTCTCCAATTCTCTCAAAAATGGTGCCAAACTGTTGCAAATTCTCCCATGAAAGGTTTGGCGGTGGAAACAGAAGGCTTTTTGTCATAGGAAATGAAATCAGCCCTCGACAACTTTACCTGTGAAAAAAAAAAAATTCTAAGCCCCGGGGTCACAATTTCAGCAAAAATCTGAAATTCTCCAATTCTCTCAAAAATGGTGCCAAACTGTTCCAAATTCTCCCCTGAAAGGTTTGGCGGTGGAAACAGAAGTCTTTTTGTCATAGGAAATGAAATCAGCCCTCGAACACAAAACCTGTGGGAAAAAAATTTTCTAAGCCCCGGGGTCACAATTTCAGCAATAATCTGAAATTCTCCAATTCTCTCAAAAATGGTGCCAAACTGTTGCAAATTCTCCCCTGAAAGGTTTGGCGGTGGAAACAGAAGGCTTTTTCTCATAGGAAATGAAATCAGCCCTCGACAACTTTACCTGTGAAAAAAAAAAATTCTAAGCCCCAGGGTCACAATTTCAGCAAAAATCTGAAATTCTCCAATTCTCTCAAAAATGGTGCCAAACTGTTGCAAATTCTCCCATGAAAGGTTTGGCGGTGGAAACAGAAGTCTTTTTGTCATAGGAAATGAAATCAGCCCTCGAAGACAAAACCTGTGGGAAAAAAAATTTCTAAGCCCCGCGGGGGGTCACAATTTCAGCAAAAATCTGAAATTCTCCAATTCTCTCAAAAATGGTGCCAAACTGTTCCAAATTCTCCCCTGAATGGTTTGGCGGTGGAAACAGAAGGCTTTTTGTCATAGGAAATGAAATCAGCCCTCAACAACTTTACCTGTGAAAAAAAAAAATTCTAAGCCCCGGGGTCACAATTTCAGCAAAAATCTGAAATTCTCCAATTCTCTCAAAAATGGTGCCAAACTGTTCCAAATTCTCCCCTGAAAGTTTTGGCGGTGGAAACAGAAGGCTTTTTGTCATAGGAAATGAAATCAGCCCTCGAAGACAAAACCTGTGGGAAAAAAAAAATCTAAGCCCCGGGGTCACAACTTCAGCAAAAATCTGAAATTCTCCAATTCTCTCAAAAATGGTGCCAAACTGTTGCAAATTCTCCCATGAAAGGTTTGGCGGTGGAAACAGAAGTCTTTTTGTCATAGGAAATGAAATCAGCCCTCGACAACTTTACCTGTGAAAAAAAAAAAATTCTAAGCCCCGGGGTCACAACTTCAGCAAAAATCTGAAATTCTCCAATTCTCTCAAAAATGGTGCCAAACTGTTGCAAATTCTCCCAAGAAAGGTTTGGCGGTGGAAACAGAAGTCTTTTTGTCATAGGAAATGAAATCAGCCCTCGAAGACAAAACCTGTGGGGAAAAAAAATTCTAAGCCCCGGGGTCCCAATTTCAGCAAAAATCTGAAATTCTCCAATTCTCTCAAAAATGGTGCCAAACTGTTGCAAATTCTCCCATGAAAGGTTTGGCGGTGGAAACAGAAGGCTTTTTGTCATAGGAAATGAAATCAGCCCTCGACAACCTTACCTGTGAAAAAAAAAAAATTCTAAGCCCCGGGGTCACAATTTCAGCAAAAATCTGAAATTCTCCAATTCTCTCAAAAATGGTGCCAAACTGTTGCAAATTCTCCCATGAAAGGTTTGGCGGTGGAAACAGAAGTCTTTTTGTCATAGGAAATGAAATCAGCCCTCGACAACTTTACCTGTGAAAAAAAAAATTCTAAGCCCCGGGGTCACAATTTCAGCAAAAATATGAAATTCTCCAATTCTCTCAAAAATGGTGCCAAACTGTTGCAAATTCTCCCATGAAAGGTTTGGCGGTGGAAACAGAAGGCTTTTTGTCATAGGAAATGAAATCAGCCCTCGACAACCTTACCTGTGAAAAAAAAAAATTCTAAGCCCCGGGGTCACAATTTCAGCAAAAATCTGAAATTCTCCAATTCTCTCAAAAATGGTGCCAAACTGTTGCAAATTCTCCCATGAAAGGTTTGGCGGTGGAAACAGAAGGCTTTTTGTCATAGGAAATGAAATCAGCCCTCGAAGACAAAACCTGTGGGAAAAAAATTTTCTAAGCCCCGGGGTCACAATTTCAGCAAAAATCTGAAATTCTCCAATTCTCTCAAAAATGGTGCCAAACTGTTCCAAATTCTCCCCTGAAAGGTTTGGCGGTGGAAACAGAAGGCTTTTTGTCATAGGAAATGAAATCAGCCCTCGACAAATTTACCTGTGGAAAAAAAAATTCTAAGCCCCGGGGTCACAATTTCAGCAAAAATCTGAAATTCTCCAATTCTCTCAAAAATGGTGCCAAACGGTTGCAAATTCTCCCATGAAAGGTTTGGCGGTGGAAACAGAAGTCTTTTTGTCATAGGAAATGAAATCAGCCCTCGACAACTTTACCTGTGAAAAAAAAAATTCTAAGCCCCGCGGTCACAATTTCAGCAAAAATCTGAAATTCTCCAATTCTCTCAAAAATGGTGCCAAACTGTTGCAAATTCTCCCATGAAAGGTTTGGCGGTGGAAACAGAAGTCTTTTTGTCATAGGAAATGAAATCAGCCCTCGAAGACAAAACCTGTGGGGGAAAAAAATTCTAAGCCCCGTGGTCACAACTTCAGCAAAAATCTGAAATCCTCCAATTCTCTCAAAAATGGTGCCAAACTGTTCCAAATTCTCCCCTGAAAGGTTTGGCGGTGGAAACAGAAGGCTTTTTGTCATAGGAAATGAAATCAGCCCTCGAAGACAAAACCTGTGGGGAAAAAAAAATTCTAAGCCCCGGGGTCACAATTTCAGCAAAAATCTGAAATTCTCCAATTCTCTCAAAAATGGTGCCAAACTGTTCCAAATTCTCCCCTGAAAGGTTTGGCGGTGGAAACAGAAGGCTTTTTGTCATAGGAAATGAAATCAGCCCTCGACAAATTTACCTGTGGAAAAAAAAAATTCTAAGCCCCGGGGTCACAATTTCAGCAAAAATCTGAAATTCTCCAATTCTCTCAAAAATGGTGCCAAACGGTTGCAAATTCTCCCATGAAAGGTTTGGCGGTGGAAACAGAAGTCTTTTTGTCATAGGAAATGAAATCAGCCCTCGACAACTTTACCTGTAAAAAAAAAAATTCTAAGCCCCGGTGTCACAACTTCAGCAAAAATCTGAAATTCTCCAATTCTCTCAAAAATGGTGCCAAACTGTTGCAAATTCTCCCATGAAAGGTTTGGCGGTGGAAACAGAAGTCTTTTTGTCATAGGAAATGAAATCAGCCCTCGAAGACAAAACCTGTGGGGGAAAAAAATTCTAAGCCCCGGGGTCCCAATTTCAGCAAAAATCTGAAATTCTCCAATTCTCTCAAAAATGGTGCCAAACTGTTGCAAATTCTCCCATGAAAGGTTTGGCGGTGGAAACAGAAGGCTTTTTGTCATAGGAAATGAAATCATCCCTTGAATACAAAACCTGTGAAAAAAAAAATTCTAAGCCCCGGGGTCACAATTTCAGCAAAAATCTGAAATTCTCCAATTCTTTCAAAAATGGTGCCAAACTGTTGCAAATTCTCCCATGAAAGGTTTGGTGGTGGAAATAGAAGTCTTTTTGTCATAGGAAATGAAATCAGCCCTCGAAGACAAAACCTGTGGGGAAAAAATTTTCTAAGCCCCGGGGTCACAATTTCAGCAAAAATCTGAAATTCTCCAATTCTCTCAAAAATGGTGCCAAACTGTTCCAAATTCTCCCATAAAAGGTTTGGCGGTGGAAACAGAAGTCTTTTTGTCATAGGAAATGAAATCAGCCCTCAACAAATTTACCTGTGGAAAAAAAAAATTCTAAGCCCCGGGGTCACAATTTCAGCAAAAATCTGAAATTCTCCAATTCTCTCAAAAATGGTGCCAAACTGTTGCAAATTCTCCCATGAAAGGTTTGGCGGTGGAAACAGAAGTCTTTTTGTCATAGGAAATGAAATCAGCCCTCGACAACTTTACCTGTGAAAAAAAAAATTCTAAGCCCCGGGGTCACAATTTCAGCAAAAATCTGAAATTCTCCAATTCTCTCAAAAATGGTGCCAAACTGTTCCAAATTCTCCCCTGAAAGGTTTGGCGGTGGAAACAGAAGTCTTTTTGTCATAGGAAATGAAATCAGCCCTCGAAGACAAAACCTGTGGGGAAAAAAAATTCTAAGCCCCGGGGTCCCAATTTCAGCAAAAATCTGAAATTCTCCAATTCTCTCAAAAATGGTGCCAAACTGTTGCAAATTCTCCCATGAAAGGTTTGGCGGTGGAAACAGAAGGCTTTTTGTCATAGGAAATGAAATCAGCTCTCGAGAACCTTACCTGTGAAAAAAAAAAATTCTAAGCCCCGGGGTCACAATGTCAGCAAAAATCTGAAATTCTCCAATTCTCTCAAAAATGGTGCCAAACTGTTGCAAATTCTCCCATGAAAGGTTTGGCGGTGGAAACAGAAGTCTTTTTGTCATAGGAAATGAAATCAGCCCTCGACAACTTTACCTGTGAAAAAAAAAATTCTAAGCCCCGGGGTCACAATTTCAGCAAAAATCTGAAATTCTCCAATTCTCTCAAAAATGGTGCCAAACTGTTGCAAATTCTCCCATGAAAGGTTTGGCGGTGGAAACAGAAGGCTTTTTGTCATAGGAAATGAAATCATCCCTTGAATACAAAACCTGTGAAAAAAAAAAATTCTAAGCCCCGGGGTCACAATTTCAGCAAAAATCTGAAATTCTCCAATTCTTTCAAAAATGGTGCCAAACTGTTGCAAATTCTCCCATGAAAGGTTTGGTGGTGGAAATAGAAGTCTTTTTGTCATAGGAAATGAAATCAGCCCTCGAAGACAAAACCTGTGGGGAAAAAATTTTCTAAGCCCCGGGGTCACAATTTCAGCAAAAATCTGAAATTCTCCAATTCTCTCAAAAATGGTGCCAAACTGTTCCAAATTCTCCCATAAAAGGTTTGGCGGTGGAAACAGAAGTCTTTTTGTCATAGGAAATGAAATCAGCCCTCAACAAATTTACCTGTGGAAAAAAAAAATTCTAAGCCCCGGGGTCACAATTTCAGCAAAAATCTGAAATTCTCCAATTCTCTCAAAAATGGTGCCAAACTGTTGCAAATTCTCCCATGAAAGGTTTGGCGGTGGAAACAGAAGTCTTTTTGTCATAGGAAATGAAATCAGCCCTCGACAACTTTACCTGTGAAAAAAAAAATTCTAAGCCCCGGGGTCACAATTTCAGCAAAAATCTGAAATTCTCCAATTCTCTCAAAAATGGTGCCAAACTGTTCCAAATTCTCCCCTGAAAGGTTTGGCGGTGGAAACAGAAGTCTTTTTGTCATAGGAAATGAAATCAGCCCTCGAAGACAAAACCTGTGGGGAAAAAAAATTCTAAGCCCCGGGGTCCCAATTTCAGCAAAAATCTGAAATTCTCCAATTCTCTCAAAAATGGTGCCAAACTGTTGCAAATTCTCCCATGAAAGGTTTGGCGGTGGAAACAGAAGGCTTTTTGTCATAGGAAATGAAATCAGCTCTCGAGAACCTTACCTGTGAAAAAAAAAAATTCTAAGCCCCGGGGTCACAATGTCAGCAAAAATCTGAAATTCTCCAATTCTCTCAAAAATGGTGCCAAACTGTTGCAAATTCTCCCATGAAAGGTTTGGCGGTGGAAACAGAAGTCTTTTTGTCATAGGAAATGAAATCAGCCCTCGACAACTTTACCTGTGAAAAAAAAAATTCTAAGCCCCGGGGTCACAATTTCAGCAATAATCTGAAATTCTCCAATTCTCTCAAAAATGGTGCCAAACTGTTGCAAATTCTCCCATGAAAGGTTTGGCGGTGGAAACAGAAGTCTTTTTGTCATAGGAAATGAAATCAGCCCTCGAAGACAAAACCTGTGGGGAAAAAATTTTCTAAGCCCCGGGGTCACAATTTCAGCAAAAATCTGAAATTCTCCAATTCTCTCAAAAATGGTGCCAAACTGTTCCAAATTCTCCCCTGAAAGGTTTGGCGGTGCAAACAGAAGGCTTTTTGTCATAGGAAATGAAATCAGCCCTCGACAACTTTACCTGTGAAAAAAAAAAATTCTAAGCCCCGTGGTCACAACTTCAGCAAAAATCTGAAATTCTCCAATTCTCTCAAAAATGGTGCCAAACTGTTCCAAATTCTCCCCTGAAAGGTTTGGCGGTTGAAACAGAAGTCTTTTTGTCATAGGAAATGAAATCAGCCCTCGAAGACAAAACCTGTGGGGAAAAAAAAAATCTAAGCCCCGGGGTCACAATTTCAGCAAAAATATGAAATTCTCCAATTCTCTCAAAAATGGTGCCAAACTGTTCCAAATTCTCCCCTGAAAGGTTTGGCGGTGGAAACAGAAGGCTTTTTGTCATAGGAAATGAAATCAGCCCTCGACAACTTTACCTGTAAAAAAAAAAAAATTCTAAGCCCCGTGGTCACAACTTCAGCAAAAATCTGAAATTCTCCAATTCTCTCAAAAATGGTGCCAAACTGTTGCAAATTCTCCCATGAAAGGTTTGGCGGTGGAAACAGAAGTCTTTTTGTCATAGGAAATGAAATCAGCCCTCGAAGACAAAACCTGTGGGAAAAAAATTTTCTAAGCCCCGGGGTCACAATTTCAGCAAAAATCTGAAATTCTCCAATTCTCTCAAAAATGGTGCCAAACTGTTGCAAATTCTCCCATGAAAGGTTTGGCGGTGGAAACAGAAGTCTTTTTGGCATAGGAAATGAAATCAGCCCTCGACAACTTTACCTGTAAAAAAAAAAAATTCTAAGCCCCGGGGTCACAATTTCAGCAAAAATCTGAAATTCTCCAATTCTCTCAAAAATGGTGCCAAACTGTTGCAAATTCTCCCATGAAAGGTTTGGCGGTGGAAACAGAAGTCTTTTTGTCATAGGAAATGAAATCAGCCCTCGAAGACAAAACCTGTGGGAAAAAAATTTTCTAAGCCCCGGGGTCACAATTTCAGCAAAAATATGAAATTCTCCAATTCTCTCAAAAATGGTGCCAAACTGTTCCAAATTCTCCCATGAAAGGTTTGGCGGTGGAAACAGAAGGCTTTTTGTCATAGGAAATGAAATCAGCCCTCGAATACAAAACCTGTGAAAAAAAAAATTCTAAGCCCCGGGGTCACAATTTCAGCAAAAATCTGAAATTCTCCAATTCTCTCAAAAATGGTGCCAAACTGTTGCAAATTCTCCCATGAAAGGTTTGGTGGTGGAAATAGAAGTCTTTTTGTCATAGGAAATGAAATCAGCCCTCGAAGACAAAACCTGTGGGAAAAAAATTTTCTAAGCCCCGGGGTCACAATTTCAGCAAAAATCTGAAATTCTCCAATTCTCTCAAAAATGGTGCCAAACTGTTCCAAATTCTCCCCTGAAAGGTTTGGCGGTGGAAACAGAAGGCTTTTTGTCATAGGAAATGAAATCAGCCCTCGACAAATTTACCTGTGGAAAAAAAAAATTCTAAGCCCCGGGGTCACAATTTCAGCAAAAATCTGAAATTCTCCAATTCTCTCAAAAATGGTGCCAAACGGTTGCAAATTCTCCCATGAAAGGTTTGGCGGTGGAAACAGAAGTCTTTTTGTCATAGGAAATGAAATCAGCCCTCGACAACTTTACCTGTGAAAAAAAAAATTCTAAGCCGCAATGAATTGAAATTCTCCAATTCTCTCAAAAATGGTGCCAAACTGTTGCAAATTCTCCCATGAAAGGTTTGGCGGTGGAAACAGAAGTCTTTTTGTCATAGGAAATGAAATCAGCCCTCGAAGACAAAACCTGTGGGGGAAAAAAATTCTAAGCCCCGGGGTCCCAATTTCAGCAAAAATCTGAAATTCTCCAATTCTCTCAAAAATGGTGCCAAACTGTTCCAAATTCTCCCATGAAAGGTTTGGCGGTGGAAACAGAAGGCTTTTTGTCATAGGAAATGAAATCAGCCCTCGACAACCTTACCTGTGAAAAAAAAAAATTCTAAGCCCCGGGGTCACAATTTCAGCAAAAATCTGAAATTCTCCAATTCTCTCAAAAATGGTGCCAAACTGTTGCAAATTCTCCCATGAAAGGTTTGGCGGTGGAAACAGAAGTCTTTTTGTCATAGGAAATGAAATCAGCCCTCGACAACTTTACCTGTGAAAAAAAAAATTCTAAGCCCCGGGGTCACAATTTCAGCAAAAATCTGAAATTCTCCAATTCTCTCAAAAATGGTGCCAAACTGTTGCAAATTCTCCCATGAAAGGTTTGGTGGTGGAAATAGAAGTCTTTTTGTCATAGGAAATGAAATCAGCCCTCGAAGACAAAACCTGTGGGGAAAAAAAAATTCTAAGCCCCGGGGTCACAACTTCAGCAAAAATCTGAAATTCTCCAATTCTCTCAAAAATGGTGCCAAACTGTTGCAAATTCTCCCATGAAAGGTTTGGCGGTGGAAACAGAAGGCTTTTTGTCATAGGAAATGAAATCAGCCCTCGACAACTTTACCTGTGAAAAAAAAAAATTCTAAGCCCCGGGGTCACAATTTCAGCAAAAATCTGAAATTCTCCAATTCTCTCAAAAATGGTGCCAAACTGTTGCAAATTCTCCCCTGAAAGGTTTGGCGGTGGAAACAGAAGGCTTTTTGTCATAGGAAATGAAATCAGCCCTCGACAACTTTACCTGTAAAAAAAAAAAAATTCTAAGCCCCGTGGTCACAACTTCAGCAAAAATCTGAAATTCTCCAATTCTCTCAAAAATGGTGCCAAACTGTTCCAAATTCTCCCCTGAAAGGTTTGGCGGTGGAAACAGAAGGCTTTTTGTCATAGGAAATGAAATCAGCCCTGGAAGACAAAACCTGTGGGAAAAAAAAAATTCTAAGCCCCGGGGTCACAACATCAGCAAAAATCTGAAATTCTCCAATTCTCTCAAAAATGGTGCCAAACTGTTGCAAATTCTCCCATGAAAGGTTTGGCGGTGGAAACAGAAGTCTTTTTGTCATAGGAAATGAAATCAGCCCTCGAAGACAAAACCTGTGGGGAAAAAAAATTCTAAGCCCCGTGGTCACAACTTCAGCAAAAATCTGAAATCCTCCAATTCTCTCAAAAATGGTGCCAAACTGTTCCAAATTCTCCCCTGAAAGGTTTGGCGGTGGAAACAGAAGGCTTTTTGTCATAGGAAATGAAATCAGCCCTCGAAGACAAAACCTGTGGGGAAAAAAAAATTCTAAGCCCCGGGGTCACAATTTCAGCAAAAATCTGAAATTCTCCAATTCTCTCAAAAATGGTGCCAAACTGTTCCAAATTCTCCCCTGAAAGGTTTGGCGGTGGAAACAGAAGGCTTTTTGTCATAGGAAATGAAATCAGCCCTCGACAACTTTACCTGTAAAAAAAAAAAAATTCTAAGCCCCGTGGTCACAACTTCAGCAAAAATCTGAAATACTCCAATTCTCTCAAAAATGGTGCCAAACTGTTGCAAATTCTCCCATGAAAGGTTTGGCGGTGGAAACAGAAGTCTTTTTGTCATAGGAAATGAAATCAGCCCTCGAAGACAAAACCTGTGGGAAAAAAATTTTCTAAGCCCCGGGGTCACAATTTCAGCAATAATCTGAAATTCTCCAATTCTCTCAAAAATGGTGCCAAACTGTTGCAAATTCTCCCATGAAAGGTTTGGCGGTGGAAACAGAAGTCTTTTTGTCATAGGAAATGAAATCAGCCCTCGAAGACAAAACCTGTGGGAAAAAAATTTTCTAAGCCCCGGGGTCACAATTTCAGCAAAAATCTGAAATTCTCCAATTCTCTCAAAAATGGTGCCAAACTGTTCCAAATTCTCCCCTGAAAGGTTTGGCGGTGGAAACAGAAGGCTTTTTGTCATAGGAAATGAAATCAGCCCTCGACAAATTTACCTGTGGAAAAAAAAAATTCTAAGCCCCGGGGTCACAATTTCAGCAAAAATCTGAAATTCTCCAATTCTCTCAAAAATGGTGCCAAACGGTTGCAAATTCTCCCATGAAAGGTTTGGCGGTGGAAACAGAAGTCTTTTTGTCATAGGAAATGAAATCAGCCCTCGACAACTTTACCTGTGAAAAAAAAAATTCTAAGCCCCGCGGTCACAATTTCAGCAAAAATCTGAAATTCTCCAATTCTCTCAAAAATGGTGCCAAACTGTTGCAAATTCTCCCATGAAAGGTTTGGCGGTGGAAACAGAAGTCTTTTTGTCATAGGAAATGAAATCAGCCCTCGAAGACAAAACCTGTGGGGGAAAAAAATTCTAAGCCCCGTGGTCACAACTTCAGCAAAAATCTGAAATCCTCCAATTCTCTCAAAAATGGTGCCAAACTGTTCCAAATTCTCCCCTGAAAGGTTTGGCGGTGGAAACAGAAGGCTTTTTGTCATAGGAAATGAAATCAGCCCTCGAAGACAAAACCTGTGGGGAAAAAAAAATTCTAAGCCCCGGGGTCACAATTTCAGCAAAAATCTGAAATTCTCCAATTCTCTCAAAAATGGTGCCAAACTGTTCCAAATTCTCCCCTGAAAGGTTTGGCGGTGGAAACAGAAGGCTTTTTGTCATAGGAAATGAAATCAGCCCTCGACAACTTTACCTGTAAAAAAAAAAAAATTCTAAGCCCCGTGGTCACAACTTCAGCAAAAATCTGAAATACTCCAATTCTCTCAAAAATGGTGCCAAACTGTTGCAAATTCTCCCATGAAAGGTTTGGCGGTGGAAACAGAAGTCTTTTTGTCATAGGAAATGAAATCAGCCCTCGAAGACAAAACCTGTGGGGAAAAAATTTTCTAAGCCCCGGGGTCACAATTTCAGCAATAATCTGAAATTCTCCAATTCTCTCAAAAATGGTGCCAAACTGTTGCAAATTCTCCCATGAAAGGTTTGGCGGTGGAAACAGAAGGCTTTTTGTCATAGGAAATGAAATCATCCCTCGAATACAAAACCTGTGGAAAAAAAAAATTCTAAGCCCCGGGGTCACAATTTCAGCAAAAATCTGAAATTCTCCAATTCTTTCAAAAATGGTGCCAAACTGTTGCAAATTCTCCCATGAAAGGTTTGGTGGTGGAAATAGAAGTCTTTTTGTCATAGGAAATGAAATCAGCCCTCGAAGACAAAACCTGTGGGGAAAAAATTTTCTAAGCCCCGGGGTCACAATTTCAGCAAAAATCTGAAATTCTCCAATTCTCTCAAAAATGGTGCCAAACTGTTCCAAATTCTCCCCTGAAAGGTTTGGCGGTGGAAACAGAAGGCTTTTTGTCATAGGAAATGAAATCAGCCCTCAACAAATTTACCTGTGGAAAAAAAAAAATTCTAAGCCCCGGGGTCACAATTTCAGCAAAAATCTGAAATTCTCCAATTCTCTCAAAAATGGTGCCAAACTGTTGCAAATTCTCCCATGAAAGGTTTGGCGGTGGAAACAGAAGTCTTTTTGTCATAGGAAATGAAATCAGCCCTCGACAACTTTACCTGTGAAAAAAAAAATTCTAAGCCCCGGGGTCACAATTTCAGCAAAAATCTGAAATTCTCCAATTCTCTCAAAAATGGTGCCAAACTGTTCCAAATTCTCCCCTGAAAGGTTTGGCGGTGGAAACAGAAGTCTTTTTGTCATAGGAAATGAAATCAGCCCTCGAAGACAAAACCTGTGGGGGAAAAAAATTCTAAGCCCCGGGGTCCCAATTTCAGCAAAAATCTGAAATTCTCCAATTCTCTCAAAAATGGTGCCAAACTGTTGCAAATTCTCCCATGAAAGGTTTGGCGGTGGAAACAGAAGGCTTTTTGTCATAGGAAATGAAATCAGCCCTCGAGAACCTTACCTGTGAAAAAAAAAATTCTAAGCCCCGGGGTCACAATTTCAGCAAAAATCTGAAATTCTCCAATTCTCTCAAAAATGGTGCCAAACTGTTGCAAATTCTCCCATGAAAGGTTTGGCGGTGGAAACAGAAGTCTTTTTGTCATAGGAAATGAAATCAGCCCTCGACAACTTTACCTGTGGAAAAAAAAATTCTAAGCCCCGGGGTCACAATTTCAGCAAAAATCTGAAATTCTCCAATTCTCTCAAAAATGGTGCCAAACTGTTGCAAATTCTCCCATGAAAGGTTTGGCGGTGGAAACAGAAGTCTTTTTGTCATAGGAAATGAAATCAGCCCTCGAAGACAAAACCTGTGGGGAAAAAATTTTCTAAGCCCCGGGGTCACAATTTCAGCAAAAATCTGAAATTCTCCAATTCTCTCAAAAATGGTGCCAAACTGTTCCAAATTCTCCCCTGAAAGGTTTGGCGGTGCAAACAGAAGGCTTTTTGTCATAGGAAATGAAATCAGCCCTCGACAACTTTACCTGTGAAAAAAAAAAATTCTAAGCCCCGTGGTCACAACTTCAGCAAAAATCTGAAATTCTCCAATTCTCTCAAAAATGGTGCCAAACTGTCGCAAATTCTCCCATGAAAGGTTTGGCGGTGGAAACAGAAGTCTTTTTGTCATAGGAAATGAAATCAGCCCTCGAAGACAAAACCTGTGGGAAAAAAATTTTCTAAGCCCCGGGGTCACAATTTCAGCAAAAATATGAAATTCTCCAATTCTCTCAAAAATGGTGCCAAACTGTTCCAAATTCTCCCATGAAAGGTTTGGCGGTGGAAACAGAAGGCTTTTTGTCATAGGAAATGAAATCAGCCCTCGAATACAAAACCTGTGAAAAAAAAAATTCTAAGCCCCGGGGTCACAATTTCAGCAAAAATCTGAAATTCTCCAATTCTCTCAAAAATGGTGCCAAACTGTTGCAAATTCTCCCATGAAAGGTTTGGTGGTGGAAATAGAAGTCTTTTTGTCATAGGAAATGAAATCAGCCCTCGAAGACAAAACCTGTGGGAAAAAAATTTTCTAAGCCCCGGGGTCACAATTTCAGCAAAAATCTGAAATTCTCCAATTCTCTCAAAAATGGTGCCAAACTGTTCCAAATTCTCCCCTGAAAGGTTTGGCGGTGGAAACAGAAGGCTTTTTGTCATAGGAAATGAAATCAGCCCTCGACAAATTTACCTGTGGAAAAAAAAAATTCTAAGCCCCGGGGTCACAATTTCAGCAAAAATCTGAAATTCTCCAATTCTCTCAAAAATGGTGCCAAACGGTTGCAAATTCTCCCATGAAAGGTTTGGCGGTGGAAACAGAAGTCTTTTTGTCATAGGAAATGAAATCAGCCCTCGACAACTTTACCTGTGAAAAAAAAAATTCTAAGCCACAATGAATTGAAATTCTCCAATTCTCTCAAAAATGGTGCCAAACTGTTGCAAATTCTCCCATGAAAGGTTTGGCGGTGGAAACAGAAGTCTTTTTGTCATAGGAAATGAAATCAGCCCTCGAAGACAAAACCTGTGGGGAAAAAAAATTCTAAGCCCCGGGGTCCCAATTTCAGCAAAAATCTGAAATTCTCCAATTCTCTCAAAAATGGTGCCAAACTGTTGCAAATTCTCCCATGAAAGGTTTGGCGGTGGAAACAGAAGGCTTTTTGTCATAGGAAATGAAATCAGCCCTCGACAACCTTACCTGTGAAAAAAAAAAATTCTAAGCCCCGGGGTCACAATTTCAGCAAAAATCTGAAATTCTCCAATTCTCTCAAAAATGGTGCCAAACTGTTGCAAATTCTCCCATGAAAGGTTTGGCGGTGGAAACAGAAGTCTTTTTGTCATAGGAAATGAAATCAGCCCTCGACAACTTTACCTGTGAAAAAAAAAATTCTAAGCCCCAGGGTCACAATTTCAGCAAAAATCTGAAATTCTCCAATTCTCTCAAAAATGGTGCCAAACTGTTGCAAATTCTCCCATGAAAGGTTTGGCGGTGGAAACAGAAGTCTTTTTGTCATAGGAAATGAAATCAGCCCTCGAAGACAAAACCTGTGGGAAAAAAATTTTTCTAAGCCCCGGGGTCACAATTTCAGCAAAAATCTGAAATTCTCCAATTCTCTCAAAAATGGTGCCAAACTGTTCCAAATTCTCCCCTGAAAGGTTTGGCGGTGGAAACAGAAGTCTTTTTGTCATAGGAAATGAAATCAGCCCTCGACAACTTTACCTGTGAAAAAAAAAAATTCTAAGCCCCGGGGTCACAATTTCAGCAAAAATCTGAAATTCTCCAATTCTCTCAAAAATGGTGCCAAACTGTTCCAAATTCTCCCCTGAAAGGTTTGGCGGTGGAAACAGAAGGCTTTTTGTCATAGGAAATGAAATCAGCCCTCGACAACTTTACCTGTAAAAAAAAAAAAATTCTAAGCCCCGTGGTCACAACTTCAGCAAAAATCTGAAATTCTCCAATTCTCTCAAAAATGGTGCCAAACTGTTGCAAATTCTCCCATGAAAGGTTTGGTGGTGGAAATAGAAGTCTTTTTGTCATAGGAAATGAAATCAGCCCTCGAAGACAAAACCTGTGGGGAAAAAAAAATTCTAAGCCCCGGGGTCACAACTTCAGCAAAAATCTGAAATTCTCCAATTCTCTCAAAAATGGTGCCAAACTGTTGCAAATTCTCCCATGAAAGGTTTGGCGGTGGAAACAGAAGGCTTTTTGTCATAGGAAATGAAATCAGCCCTCGACAACTTTACCTGTGAAAAAAAAAAATTCTAAGCCCCGGGGTCACAATTTCAGCAAAAATCTGAAATTCTCCAATTCTCTCAAAAATGGTGCCAAACTGTTGCAAATTCTCCCCTGAAAGGTTTGGCGGTGGAAACAGAAGGCTTTTTGTCATAGGAAATGAAATCAGCCCTCGAAGACAAAACCTGTGGGAAAAAAATTTTCTAAGCCCCGTGGTCACAACTTCAGCAAAAATCTGAAATTCTCCAATTCTCTCAAAAATGGTGCCAAACTGTTCCAAATTCTCCCCTGAAAGGTTTGGCGGTGGAAACAGAAGGCTTTTTGTCATAGGAAATGAAATCAGCCCTGGAAGACAAAACCTGTGGGAAAAAAAAAATTCTAAGCCCCGGGGTCACAACATCAGCAAAAATCTGAAATTCTCCAATTCTCTCAAAAATGGTGCCAAACTGTTGCAAATTCTCCCATGAAATGTTTGGCGGTGGAAACAGAAGTCTTTTTGTCATAGGAAATGAAATCAGCCCTCGAAGACAAAACCTGTGGGAAAAAAATTTTCTAAGCCCCGGGGTCACAATTTCAGCAATAATCTGAAATTCTCCAATTCTCTCAAAAATGGTGCCAAACTGTTGCAAATTCTCCCATGAAAGGTTTGGCGGTGGAAACAGAAGTCTTTTTGGCATAGGAAATGAAATCAGCCCTCGAAGACAAAACCTGTGGGGAAAAAAAATTCTAAGCCCCGGGGTCCCAATTTCAGCAAAAATCTGAAATTCTCCAATTCTCTCAAAAATGGTGCCAAACTGTTGCAAATTCTCCCATGAAAGGTTTGGCGGTGGAAACAGAAGGCTTTTTGTCATAGGAAATGAAATCATCCCTCGAATACAAAACCTGTGAAAAAAAAAATTCTAAGCCCCGGGGTCACAATTTCAGCAAAAATCTGAAATTCTCCAATTCTTTCAAAAATGGTGCCAAACTGTTGCAAATTCTCCCATGAAAGGTTTGGTGGTGGAAATAGAAGTCTTTTTGTCATAGGAAATGAAATCAGCCCTCGACAACTTTACCTGTGAAAAAAAAAAATTCTAAGCCCCGGGGTCACAATTTCAGCAAAAATCTGAAATTCTCCAATTCTCTCAAAAATGGTGCCAAACTGTTCCAAATTCTCCCCTGAAAGGTTTGGCGGTGGAAACAGAAGGCTTTTTGTCATAGGAAATGAAATCAGCCCTCGACAACTTTACCTGTAAAAAAAAAAAAATTCTAAGCCCCGTGGTCACAACTTCAGCAAAAATCTGAAATTCTCCAATTCTCTCAAAAATGGTGCCAAACTGTTGCAAATTCTCCCATGAAAGGTTTGGTGGTGGAAACAGAAGGCTTTTTGTCATAGGAAATGAAATCAGCCCTCGAAGACAAAACCTGTGGGGAAAAAAAATTCTAAGCCCCGGGGTCCCAATTTCAGCAAAAATCTGAAATTCTCCAATTCTCTCAAAAATGGTGCCAAACTGTTCCAAATTCTCCCATGAAAGGTTTGGCGGTGGAAACAGAAGGCTTTTTGTCATAGGAAATGAAATCAGCCCTCGACAACCTTACCTGTGAAAAAAAAAAATTCTAAGCCCCGGGGTCACAATTTCAGCAAAAATCTGAAATTCTCCAATTCTCTCAAAAATGGTGCCAAACTGTTGCAAATTCTCCCATGAAAGGTTTGGCGGTGGAAACAGAAGTCTTTTTGTCATAGGAAATGAAATCAGCCCTCGACAACTTTACCTGTGAAAAAAAAAATTCTAAGCCCCGGGGTCACAATTTCAGCAAAAATCTGAAATTCTCCAATTCTCTCAAAAATGGTGCCAAACTGTTGCAAATTCTCCCATGAAAGGTTTGGTGGTGGAAATAGAAGTCTTTTTGTCATAGGAAATGAAATCAGCCCTCGAAGACAAAACCTGTGGGGAAAAAAAAATTCTAAGCCCCGGGGTCACAACTTCAGCAAAAATCTGAAATTCTCCAATTCTCTCAAAAATGGTGCCAAACTGTTGCAAATTCTCCCATGAAAGGTTTGGCGGTGGAAACAGAAGGCTTTTTGTCATAGGAAATGAAATCAGCCCTCGACAACTTTACCTGTGAAAAAAAAAAATTCTAAGCCCCGGGGTCACAATTTCAGCAAAAATCTGAAATTCTCCAATTCTCTCAAAAATGGTGCCAAACTGTTGCAAATTCTCCCCTGAAAGGTTTGGCGGTGGAAACAGAAGGCTTTTTGTCATAGGAAATGAAATCAGCCCTCGACAACTTTACCTGTAAAAAAAAAAAAATTCTAAGCCCCGTGGTCACAACTTCAGCAAAAATCTGAAATTCTCCAATTCTCTCAAAAATGGTGCCAAACTGTTCCAAATTCTCCCCTGAAAGGTTTGGCGGTGGAAACAGAAGGCTTTTTGTCATAGGAAATGAAATCAGCCCTGGAAGACAAAACCTGTGGGAAAAAAAAAATTCTAAGCCCCGGGGTCACAACATCAGCAAAAATCTGAAATTCTCCAATTCTCTCAAAAATGGTGCCAAACTGTTGCAAATTCTCCCATGAAAGGTTTGGCGGTGGAAACAGAAGTCTTTTTGTCATAGGAAATGAAATCAGCCCTCGAAGACAAAACCTGTGGGGAAAAAAAATTCTAAGCCCCGTGGTCACAACTTCAGCAAAAATCTGAAATCCTCCAATTCTCTCAAAAATGGTGCCAAACTGTTCCAAATTCTCCCCTGAAAGGTTTGGCGGTGGAAACAGAAGGCTTTTTGTCATAGGAAATGAAATCAGCCCTCGAAGACAAAACCTGTGGGGAAAAAAAAATTCTAAGCCCCGGGGTCACAATTTCAGCAAAAATCTGAAATTCTCCAATTCTCTCAAAAATGGTGCCAAACTGTTCCAAATTCTCCCCTGAAAGGTTTGGCGGTGGAAACAGAAGGCTTTTTGTCATAGGAAATGAAATCAGCCCTCGACAACTTTACCTGTAAAAAAAAAAAAATTCTAAGCCCCGTGGTCACAACTTCAGCAAAAATCTGAAATACTCCAATTCTCTCAAAAATGGTGCCAAACTGTTGCAAATTCTCCCATGAAAGGTTTGGCGGTGGAAACAGAAGTCTTTTTGTCATAGGAAATGAAATCAGCCCTCGAAGACAAAACCTGTGGGGAAAAAATTTTCTAAGCCCCGGGGTCACAATTTCAGCAATAATCTGAAATTCTCCAATTCTCTCAAAAATGGTGCCAAACTGTTGCAAATTCTCCCATGAAAGGTTTGGCGGTGGAAACAGAAGGCTTTTTGTCATAGGAAATGAAATCATCCCTCGAATACAAAACCTGTGGAAAAAAAAAATTCTAAGCCCCGGGGTCACAATTTCAGCAAAAATCTGAAATTCTCCAATTCTCTCAAAAATGGTGCCAAACTGTTGCAAATTCTCCCATGAAAGGTTTGGTGGTGGAAATAGAAGTCTTTTTGTCATAGGAAATGAAATCAGCCCTCGAAGACAAAACCTGTGGGGAAAAAATTTTCTAAGCCCCGGGGTCACAATTTCAGCAAAAATCTGAAATTCTCCAATTCTCTCAAAAATGGTGCCAAACTGTTCCAAATTCTCCCCTGAAAGGTTTGGCGGTGGAAACAGAAGGCTTTTTGTCATAGGAAATGAAATCAGCCCTCAACAAATTTACCTGTGGAAAAAAAAAAATTCTAAGCCCCGGGGTCACAATTTCAGCAAAAATCTGAAATTCTCCAATTCTCTCAAAAATGGTGCCAAACTGTTGCAAATTCTCCCATGAAAGGTTTGGCGGTGGAAACAGAAGTCTTTTTGTCATAGGAAATGAAATCAGCCCTCGACAACTTTACCTGTGAAAAAAAAAATTCTAAGCCCCGGGGTCACAATTTCAGCAAAAATCTGAAATTCTCCAATTCTCTCAAAAATGGTGCCAAACTGTTCCAAATTCTCCCCTGAAAGGTTTGGCGGTGGAAACAGAAGTCTTTTTGTCATAGGAAATGAAATCAGCCCTCGAAGACAAAACCTGTGGGGGAAAAAAATTCTAAGCCCCGGGGTCCCAATTTCAGCAAAAATCTGAAATTCTCCAATTCTCTCAAAAATGGTGCCAAACTGTTGCAAATTCTCCCATGAAAGGTTTGGCGGTGGAAACAGAAGGCTTTTTGTCATAGGAAATGAAATCAGCCCTCGAGAACCTTACCTGTGAAAAAAAAAATTCTAAGCCCCGGGGTCACAATTTCAGCAAAAATCTGAAATTCTCCAATTCTCTCAAAAATGGTGCCAAACTGTTGCAAATTCTCCCATGAAAGGTTTGGCGGTGGAAACAGAAGTCTTTTTGTCATAGGAAATGAAATCAGCCCTCGACAACTTTACCTGTGGAAAAAAAAATTCTAAGCCCCGGGGTCACAATTTCAGCAAAAATCTGAAATTCTCCAATTCTCTCAAAAATGGTGCCAAACTGTTGCAAATTCTCCCATGAAAGGTTTGGCGGTGGAAACAGAAGTCTTTTTGTCATAGGAAATGAAATCAGCCCTCGAAGACAAAACCTGTGGGGAAAAAATTTTCTAAGCCCCGTGGTCACAATTTCAGCAAAAATCTGAAATTCTCCAATTCTCTCAAAAATGGTGCCAAACTGTTCCAAATTCTCCCCTGAAAGGTTTGGCGGTGCAAACAGAAGGCTTTTTGTCATAGGAAATGAAATCAGCCCTCGACAACTTTACCTGTGAAAAAAAAAAATTCTAAGCCCCGTGGTCACAACTTCAGCAAAAATCTGAAATTCTCCAATTCTCTCAAAAATGGTGCCAAACTGTTGCAAATTCTCCCATGAAAGGTTTGGCGGTGGAAACAGAAGTCTTTTTGTCATAGGAAATGAAATCAGCCCTCGAAGACAAAACCTGTGGGAAAAAAATTTTCTAAGCCCCGGGGTCACAATTTCAGCAAAAATCTGAAATTCTCCAATTCTCTCAAAAATGGTGCCAAACTGTCGCAAATTCTCCCATGAAAGGTTTGGCGGTGGAAACAGAAGTCTTTTTGTCATAGGAAATGAAATCAGCCCTCGAAGACAAAACCTGTGGGAAAAAAATTTTCTAAGCCCCGGGGTCACAATTTCAGCAAAAATATGAAATTCTCCAATTCTCTCAAAAATGGTGCCAAACTGTTCCAAATTCTCCCATGAAAGGTTTGGCGGTGGAAACAGAAGGCTTTTTGTCATAGGAAATGAAATCAGCCCTCGAATACAAAACCTGTGAAAAAAAAAATTCTAAGCCCCGGGGTCACAATTTCAGCAAAAATCTGAAATTCTCCAATTCTCTCAAAAATGGTGCCAAACTGTTGCAAATTCTCCCATGAAAGGTTTGGTGGTGGAAATAGAAGTCTTTTTGTCATAGGAAATGAAATCAGCCCTCGAAGACAAAACCTGTGGGAAAAAAATTTTCTAAGCCCCGGGGTCACAATTTCAGCAAAAATCTGAAATTCTCCAATTCTCTCAAAAATGGTGCCAAACTGTTCCAAATTCTCCCCTGAAAGGTTTGGCGGTGGAAACAGAAGGCTTTTTGTCATAGGAAATGAAATCAGCCCTCGACAAATTTACCTGTGGAAAAAAAAAATTCTAAGCCCCGGGGTCACAATTTCAGCAAAAATCTGAAATTCTCCAATTCTCTCAAAAATGGTGCCAAACGGTTGCAAATTCTCCCATGAAAGGTTTGGCGGTGGAAACAGAAGTCTTTTTGTCATAGGAAATGAAATCAGCCCTCGACAACTTTACCTGTGAAAAAAAAAATTCTAAGCCACAATGAATTGAAATTCTCCAATTCTCTCAAAAATGGTGCCAAACTGTTGCAAATTCTCCCATGAAAGGTTTGGCGGTGGAAACAGAAGTCTTTTTGTCATAGGAAATGAAATCAGCCCTCGAAGACAAAACCTGTGGGGAAAAAAAATTCTAAGCCCCGGGGTCCCAATTTCAGCAAAAATCTGAAATTCTCCAATTCTCTCAAAAATGGTGCCAAACTGTTGCAAATTCTCCCATGAAAGGTTTGGCGGTGGAAACAGAAGGCTTTTTGTCATAGGAAATGAAATCAGCCCTCGACAACCTTACCTGTGAAAAAAAAAAATTCTAAGCCCCGGGGTCACAATTTCAGCAAAAATCTGAAATTCTCCAATTCTCTCAAAAATGGTGCCAAACTGTTGCAAATTCTCCCATGAAAGGTTTGGCGGTGGAAACAGAAGTCTTTTTGTCATAGGAAATGAAATCAGCCCTCGACAACTTTACCTGTGAAAAAAAAAATTCTAAGCCCCAGGGTCACAATTTCAGCAAAAATCTGAAATTCTCCAATTCTCTCAAAAATGGTGCCAAACTGTTGCAAATTCTCCCATGAAAGGTTTGGCGGTGGAAACAGAAGTCTTTTTGTCATAGGAAATGAAATCAGCCCTCGAAGACAAAACCTGTGGGAAAAAAATTTTTCTAAGCCCCGGGGTCACAATTTCAGCAAAAATCTGAAATTCTCCAATTCTCTCAAAAATGGTGCCAAACTGTTCCAAATTCTCCCCTGAAAGGTTTGGCGGTGGAAACAGAAGTCTTTTTGTCATAGGAAATGAAATCAGCCCTCGACAACTTTACCTGTGAAAAAAAAAAATTCTAAGCCCCGGGGTCACAATTTCAGCAAAAATCTGAAATTCTCCAATTCTCTCAAAAATGGTGCCAAACTGTTCCAAATTCTCCCCTGAAAGGTTTGGCGGTGGAAACAGAAGGCTTTTTGTCATAGGAAATGAAATCAGCCCTCGACAACTTTACCTGTAAAAAAAAAAAAATTCTAAGCCCCGTGGTCACAACTTCAGCAAAAATCTGAAATTCTCCAATTCTCTCAAAAATGGTGCCAAACTGTTGCAAATTCTCCCATGAAAGGTTTGGTGGTGGAAATAGAAGTCTTTTTGTCATAGGAAATGAAATCAGCCCTCGAAGACAAAACCTGTGGGGAAAAAAAAATTCTAAGCCCCGGGGTCACAACTTCAGCAAAAATCTGAAATTCTCCAATTCTCTCAAAAATGGTGCCAAACTGTTGCAAATTCTCCCATGAAAGGTTTGGCGGTGGAAACAGAAGGCTTTTTGTCATAGGAAATGAAATCAGCCCTCGACAACTTTACCTGTGAAAAAAAAAAATTCTAAGCCCCGGGGTCACAATTTCAGCAAAAATCTGAAATTCTCCAATTCTCTCAAAAATGGTGCCAAACTGTTGCAAATTCTCCCCTGAAAGGTTTGGCGGTGGAAACAGAAGGCTTTTTGTCATAGGAAATGAAATCAGCCCTCGAAGACAAAACCTGTGGGGAAAAAATTTTCTAAGCCCCGTGGTCACAACTTCAGCAAAAATCTGAAATTCTCCAATTCTCTCAAAAATGGTGCCAAACTGTTCCAAATTCTCCCCTGAAAGGTTTGGCGGTGGAAACAGAAGGCTTTTTGTCATAGGAAATGAAATCAGCCCTGGAAGACAAAACCTGTGGGAAAAAAAAAATTCTAAGCCCCGGGGTCACAACATCAGCAAAAATCTGAAATTCTCCAATTCTCTCAAAAATGGTGCCAAACTGTTGCAAATTCTCCCATGAAATGTTTGGCGGTGGAAACAGAAGTCTTTTTGTCATAGGAAATGAAATCAGCCCTCGAAGACAAAACCTGTGGGAAAAAAATTTTCTAAGCCCCGGGGTCACAATTTCAGCAATAATCTGAAATTCTCCAATTCTCTCAAAAATGGTGCCAAACTGTTGCAAATTCTCCCATGAAAGGTTTGGCGGTGGAAACAGAAGTCTTTTTGGCATAGGAAATGAAATCAGCCCTCGAAGACAAAACCTGTGGGGAAAAAAAATTCTAAGCCCCGGGGTCCCAATTTCAGCAAAAATCTGAAATTCTCCAATTCTCTCAAAAATGGTGCCAAACTGTTGCAAATTCTCCCATGAAAGGTTTGGCGGTGGAAACAGAAGGCTTTTTGTCATAGGAAATGAAATCATCCCTCGAATACAAAACCTGTGAAAAAAAAAATTCTAAGCCCCGGGGTCACAATTTCAGCAAAAATCTGAAATTCTCCAATTCTTTCAAAAATGGTGCCAAACTGTTGCAAATTCTCCCATGAAAGGTTTGGTGGTGGAAATAGAAGTCTTTTTGTCATAGGAAATGAAATCAGCCCTCGACAACTTTACCTGTGAAAAAAAAAAATTCTAAGCCCCGGGGTCACAATTTCAGCAAAAATCTGAAATTCTCCAATTCTCTCAAAAATGGTGCCAAACTGTTCCAAATTCTCCCCTGAAAGGTTTGGCGGTGGAAACAGAAGGCTTTTTGTCATAGGAAATGAAATCAGCCCTCGACAACTTTACCTGTAAAAAAAAAAAAATTCTAAGCCCCGTGGTCACAACTTCAGCAAAAATCTGAAATTCTCCAATTCTCTCAAAAATGGTGCCAAACTGTTGCAAATTCTCCCATGAAAGGTTTGGTGGTGGAAACAGAAGGCTTTTTGTCATAGGAAATGAAATCAGCCCTCGAAGACAAAACCTGTGGGAAAAAAATTTTCTAAGCCCCGTGGTCACAACTTCAGCAAAAATCTGAAATTCTCCAATTCTCTCAAAAATGGTGCCAAACTGTTCCAAATTCTCCCCTGAAAGGTTTGGCGGTGGAAACAGAAGGCTTTTTGTCATAGGAAATGAAATCAGCCCTGGAAGACAAAACCTGTGGGGGAAAAAAATTCTAAGCCCCGGGGTCACAACATCAGCAAAAATCTGAAATTCTCCAATTCTCTCAAAAATGGTGCCAAACTGTTGCAAATTCTCCCATGAAATGTTTGGCGGTGGAAACAGAAGTCTTTTTGTCATAGGAAATGAAATCAGCCCTCGAAGACAAAACCTGTGGGAAAAAAATTTTCTAAGCCCCGGGGTCACAATTTCAGCAATAATCTGAAATTCTCCAATTCTCTCAAAAATGGTGCCAAACTGTTGCAAATTCTCCCATGAAAGGTTTGGCGGTGGAAACAGAAGTCTTTTTGGCATAGGAAATGAAATCAGCCCTCGAAGACAAAACCTGTGGGGAAAAAAAATTCTAAGCCCCGGGGTCCCAATTTCAGCAAAAATCTGAAATTCTCCAATTCTCTCAAAAATGGTGCCAAACTGTTGCAAATTCTCCCATGAAAGGTTTGGCGGTGGAAACAGAAGGCTTTTTGTCATAGGAAATGAAATCATCCCTCGAATACAAAACCTGTGAAAAAAAAAATTCTAAGCCCCGGGGTCACAATTTCAGCAAAAATCTGAAATTCTCCAATTCTTTCAAAAATGGTGCCAAACTGTTGCAAATTCTCCCATGAAAGGTTTGGTGGTGGAAATAGAAGTCTTTTTGTCATAGGAAATGAAATCAGCCCTCGACAACTTTACCTGTGAAAAAAAAAAATTCTAAGCCCCGGGGTCACAATTTCAGCAAAAATCTGAAATTCTCCAATTCTCTCAAAAATGGTGCCAAACTGTTCCAAATTCTCCCCTGAAAGGTTTGGCGGTGGAAACAGAAGGCTTTTTGTCATAGGAAATGAAATCAGCCCTCGAAGACAAAACCTGTGGGGAAAAAAAAATTCTAAGCCCCGGGGTCACAACTTCAGCAAAAATCTGAAATTCTCCAATTCTCTCAAAAATGGTGCCAAACTGTTGCAAATTCTCCCATGAAAGGTTTGGCGGTGGAAACAGAAGGCTTTTTGTCATAGGAAATGAAATCAGCCCTCGACAACTTTACCTGTGAAAAAAAAAAATTCTAAGCCCCGGGGTCACAATTTCAGCAAAAATCTGAAATTCTCCAATTCTCTCAAAAATGGTGCCAAACTGTTGCAAATTCTCCCATGAAAGGTTTGGCGGTGGAAACAGAAGTCTTTTTGTCATAGGAAATGAAATCAGCCCTCGACAACTTTACCTGTGAAAAAAAAAATTCTAAGCCCCAGGGTCACAATTTCAGCAAAAATCTGAAATTCTCCAATTCTCTCAAAAATGGTGCCAAACTGTTGCAAATTCTCCCATGAAAGGTTTGGCGGTGGAAACAGAAGTCTTTTTGTCATAGGAAATGAAATCAGCCCTCGAAGACAAAACCTGTGGGAAAAAAATTTTTCTAAGCCCCGGGGTCACAATTTCAGCAAAAATCTGAAATTCTCCAATTCTCTCAAAAATGGTGCCAAACTGTTCCAAATTCTCCCCTGAAAGGTTTGGCGGTGGAAACAGAAGTCTTTTTGTCATAGGAAATGAAATCAGCCCTCGACAACTTTACCTGTGAAAAAAAAAAATTCTAAGCCCCGGGGTCACAATTTCAGCAAAAATCTGAAATTCTCCAATTCTCTCAAAAATGGTGCCAAACTGTTCCAAATTCTCCCCTGAAAGGTTTGGCGGTGGAAACAGAAGGCTTTTTGTCATAGGAAATGAAATCAGCCCTCGACAACTTTACCTGTAAAAAAAAAAAAATTCTAAGCCCCGTGGTCACAACTTCAGCAAAAATCTGAAATTCTCCAATTCTCTCAAAAATGGTGCCAAACTGTTGCAAATTCTCCCATGAAAGGTTTGGTGGTGGAAATAGAAGTCTTTTTGTCATAGGAAATGAAATCAGCCCTCGAAGACAAAACCTGTGGGGAAAAAAAAATTCTAAGCCCCGGGGTCACAACTTCAGCAAAAATCTGAAATTCTCCAATTCTCTCAAAAATGGTGCCAAACTGTTGCAAATTCTCCCATGAAAGGTTTGGCGGTGGAAACAGAAGGCTTTTTGTCATAGGAAATGAAATCAGCCCTCGACAACTTTACCTGTGAAAAAAAAAAATTCTAAGCCCCGGGGTCACAATTTCAGCAAAAATCTGAAATTCTCCAATTCTCTCAAAAATGGTGCCAAACTGTTGCAAATTCTCCCCTGAAAGGTTTGGCGGTGGAAACAGAAGGCTTTTTGTCATAGGAAATGAAATCAGCCCTCGAAGACAAAACCTGTGGGAAAAAAATTTTCTAAGCCCCGTGGTCACAACTTCAGCAAAAATCTGAAATTCTCCAATTCTCTCAAAAATGGTGCCAAACTGTTCCAAATTCTCCCCTGAAAGGTTTGGCGGTGGAAACAGAAGGCTTTTTGTCATAGGAAATGAAATCAGCCCTGGAAGACAAAACCTGTGGGAAAAAAAAAATTCTAAGCCCCGGGGTCACAACATCAGCAAAAATCTGAAATTCTCCAATTCTCTCAAAAATGGTGCCAAACTGTTGCAAATTCTCCCATGAAATGTTTGGCGGTGGAAACAGAAGTCTTTTTGTCATAGGAAATGAAATCAGCCCTCGAAGACAAAACCTGTGGGAAAAAAATTTTCTAAGCCCCGGGGTCACAATTTCAGCAATAATCTGAAATTCTCCAATTCTCTCAAAAATGGTGCCAAACTGTTGCAAATTCTCCCATGAAAGGTTTGGCGGTGGAAACAGAAGTCTTTTTGGCATAGGAAATGAAATCAGCCCTCGAAGACAAAACCTGTGGGGAAAAAAAATTCTAAGCCCCGGGGTCCCAATTTCAGCAAAAATCTGAAATTCTCCAATTCTCTCAAAAATGGTGCCAAACTGTTGCAAATTCTCCCATGAAAGGTTTGGCGGTGGAAACAGAAGGCTTTTTGTCATAGGAAATGAAATCATCCCTCGAATACAAAACCTGTGAAAAAAAAAATTCTAAGCCCCGGGGTCACAATTTCAGCAAAAATCTGAAATTCTCCAATTCTTTCAAAAATGGTGCCAAACTGTTGCAAATTCTCCCATGAAAGGTTTGGTGGTGGAAATAGAAGTCTTTTTGTCATAGGAAATGAAATCAGCCCTCGACAACTTTACCTGTGAAAAAAAAAAATTCTAAGCCCCGGGGTCACAATTTCAGCAAAAATCTGAAATTCTCCAATTCTCTCAAAAATGGTGCCAAACTGTTCCAAATTCTCCCCTGAAAGGTTTGGCGGTGGAAACAGAAGGCTTTTTGTCATAGGAAATGAAATCAGCCCTCGACAACTTTACCTGTAAAAAAAAAAAAATTCTAAGCCCCGTGGTCACAACTTCAGCAAAAATCTGAAATTCTCCAATTCTCTCAAAAATGGTGCCAAACTGTTGCAAATTCTCCCATGAAAGGTTTGGTGGTGGAAACAGAAGGCTTTTTGTCATAGGAAATGAAATCAGCCCTCGAAGACAAAACCTGTGGGAAAAAAATTTTCTAAGCCCCGTGGTCACAACTTCAGCAAAAATCTGAAATTCTCCAATTCTCTCAAAAATGGTGCCAAACTGTTCCAAATTCTCCCCTGAAAGGTTTGGCGGTGGAAACAGAAGGCTTTTTGTCATAGGAAATGAAATCAGCCCTGGAAGACAAAACCTGTGGGGGAAAAAAATTCTAAGCCCCGGGGTCACAACATCAGCAAAAATCTGAAATTCTCCAATTCTCTCAAAAATGGTGCCAAACTGTTGCAAATTCTCCCATGAAATGTTTGGCGGTGGAAACAGAAGTCTTTTTGTCATAGGAAATGAAATCAGCCCTCGAAGACAAAACCTGTGGGAAAAAAATTTTCTAAGCCCCGGGGTCACAATTTCAGCAATAATCTGAAATTCTCCAATTCTCTCAAAAATGGTGCCAAACTGTTGCAAATTCTCCCATGAAAGGTTTGGCGGTGGAAACAGAAGTCTTTTTGGCATAGGAAATGAAATCAGCCCTCGAAGACAAAACCTGTGGGGAAAAAAAATTCTAAGCCCCGGGGTCCCAATTTCAGCAAAAATCTGAAATTCTCCAATTCTCTCAAAAATGGTGCCAAACTGTTGCAAATTCTCCCATGAAAGGTTTGGCGGTGGAAACAGAAGGCTTTTTGTCATAGGAAATGAAATCATCCCTCGAATACAAAACCTGTGAAAAAAAAAATTCTAAGCCCCGGGGTCACAATTTCAGCAAAAATCTGAAATTCTCCAATTCTTTCAAAAATGGTGCCAAACTGTTGCAAATTCTCCCATGAAAGGTTTGGTGGTGGAAATAGAAGTCTTTTTGTCATAGGAAATGAAATCAGCCCTCGACAACTTTACCTGTGAAAAAAAAAAATTCTAAGCCCCGGGGTCACAATTTCAGCAAAAATCTGAAATTCTCCAATTCTCTCAAAAATGGTGCCAAACTGTTCCAAATTCTCCCCTGAAAGGTTTGGCGGTGGAAACAGAAGGCTTTTTGTCATAGGAAATGAAATCAGCCCTCGAAGACAAAACCTGTGGGGAAAAAAAAATTCTAAGCCCCGGGGTCACAACTTCAGCAAAAATCTGAAATTCTCCAATTCTCTCAAAAATGGTGCCAAACTGTTGCAAATTCTCCCATGAAAGGTTTGGCGGTGGAAACAGAAGGCTTTTTGTCATAGGAAATGAAATCAGCCCTCGACAACTTTACCTGTGAAAAAAAAAAATTCTAAGCCCCGGGGTCACAATTTCAGCAAAAATCTGAAATTCTCCAATTCTCTCAAAAATGGTGCCAAACTGTTGCAAATTCTCCCCTGAAAGGTTTGGCGGTGGAAACAGAAGGCTTTTTGTCATAGGAAATGAAATCAGCCCTCGAAGACAAAACCTGTGGGAAAAAAATTTTCTAAGCCCCGTGGTCACAACTTCAGCAAAAAACTGAAATTCTCCAATTCTCTCAAAAATGGTGCCAAACTGTTCCAAATTCTCCCCTGAAAGGTTTGGCGGTGGAAACAGAAGTCTTTTTGTCATAGGAAATGAAATCAGCCCTCGAAGACAAAACCTGTGGGGAAAAAAAATTCTAAGCCCCGGGGTCCCAATTTCAGCAAAAATCTGAAATTCTCCAATTCTCTCAAAAATGGTGCCAAACTGTTGCAAATTCTCCCATGAAAGGTTTGGCGGTGGAAACAGAAGGCTTTTTGTCATAGGAAATGAAATCATCCCTCGAATACAAAACCTGTGAAAAAAAAAATTCTAAGCCCCCGGGGTCACAATTTCAGCAAAAATCTGAAATTCTCCAATTCTTTCAAAAATGGTGCCAAACTGTTGCAAATTCTCCCATGAAAGGTTTGGTGGTGGAAATAGAAGTCTTTTTGTCATAGGAAATGAAATCAGCCCTCGAAGACAAAACCTGTGGGAAAAAAATTTTCTAAGCCCCGGGGTCACAATTTCAGCAAAAATCTGAAATTCTCCAATTCTCTCAAAAATGGTGCCAAACTGTTCCAAATTCTCCCCTGAAAGGTTTGGCGGTGGAAACAGAAGGCTTTTTGTCATAGGAAATGAAATCAGCCCTCGACAAATTTACCTGTGGAAAAAAAAAATTCTAAGCCCCGGGGTCACAATTTCAGCAAAAATCTGAAATTCTCCAATTCTCTCAAAAATGGTGCCAAACTGTTGCAAATTCTCCCATGAAAGGTTTGGCGGTGGAAACAGAAGTCTTTTTGTCATAGGAAATGAAATCAGCCCTCGAAGACAAAACCTGTGGGGGAAAAAAATTCTAAGCCCCGGGGTCCCAATTTCAGCAAAAATCTGAAATTCTCCAATTCTCTCAAAAATGGTGCCAAACTGTTGCAAATTCTCCCCTGAAAGGTTTGGCGGTGGAAACAGAAGGCTTTTTGTCATAGGAAATGAAATCAGCCCTCGAAGACAAAACCTGTGGGAAAAAAATTTTCTAAGCCCCGTGGTCACAACTTCAGCAAAAATCTGAAATTCTCCAATTCTCTCAAAAATGGTGCCAAACTGTTCCAAATTCTCCCCTGAAAGGTTTGGCGGTGGAAACAGAAGGCTTTTTGTCATAGGAAATGAAATCAGCCCTGGAAGACAAAACCTGTGAAAAAAAAAATTCTAAGCCCCGGGGTCCCAATTTCAGCAAAAATCTGAAATTCTCCAATTCTCTCAAAAATGGTGCCAAACTGTTGCAAATTCTCCCATGAAAGGTTTGGTGGTGGAAATAGAAGTCTTTTTGTCATAGGAAATGAAATCAGCCCTCGAAGACAAAACCTGTGGGGAAAAAAAAATTCTAAGCCCCGGGGTCACAACTTCAGCAAAAATCTGAAATTCTCCAATTCTCTCAAAAATGGTGCCAAACTGTTGCAAATTCTCCCATGAAAGGTTTGGCGGTGGAAACAGAAGGCTTTTTGTCATAGGAAATGAAATCAGCCCTCGACAACTTTACCTGTGAAAAAAAAAAATTCTAAGCCCCGGGGTCACAATTTCAGCAAAAATCTGAAATTCTCCAATTCTCTCAAAAATGGTGCCAAACTGTTGCAAATTCTCCCCTGAAAGGTTTGGCGGTGGAAACAGAAGGCTTTTTGTCATAGGAAATGAAATCAGCCCTCGAAGACAAAACCTGTGGGAAAAAAATTTTCTAAGCCCCGTGGTCACAACTTCAGCAAAAATCTGAAATTCTCCAATTCTCTCAAAAATGGTGCCAAACTGTTCCAAATTCTCCCCTGAAAGGTTTGGCGGTGGAAACAGAAGGCTTTTTGTCATAGGAAATGAAATCAGCCCTGGAAGACAAAACCTGTGGGAAAAAAAAATTCTAAGCCCCGGGGTCACAATTTCAGCAAAAATCTGAAATTCTCCAATTCTTTCAAAAATGGTGCCAAACTGTTGCAAATTCTCCCATGAAAGGTTTGGTGGTGGAAATAGAAGTCTTTTTGTCATAGGAAATGAAATCAGCCCTCGAAGACAAAACCTGTGGGGAAAAAATTTTCTAAGCCCCGGGGTCACAATTTCAGCAAAAATCTGAAATTCTCCAATTCTCTCAAAAATGGTGCCAAACTGTTCCAAATTCTCCCCTGAAAGGTTTGGCGGTGGAAACAGAAGGCTTTTTGTCATAGGAAATGAAATCAGCCCTCAACAAATTTACCTGTGGAAAAAAAAAATTCTAAGCCCCGGGGTCACAATTTCAGCAAAAATCTGAAATTCTCCAATTCTCTCAAAAATGGTGCCAAACTGTTGCAAATTCTCCCATGAAAGGTTTGGCGGTGGAAACAGAAGTCTTTTTGTCATAGGAAATGAAATCAGCCCTCGACAACTTTACCTGTGAAAAAAAAAATTCTAAGCCCCGGGGTCACAATTTCAGCAAAAATCTGAAATTCTCCAATTCTCTCAAAAATGGTGCCAAACTGTTCCAAATTCTCCCCTGAAAGGTTTGGCGGTGGAAACAGAAGTCTTTTTGTCATAGGAAATGAAATCAGCCCTCGAAGACAAAACCTGTGGGGAAAAAAAATTCTAAGCCCCGGGGTCCCAATTTCAGCAAAAATCTGAAATTCTCCAATTCTCTCAAAAATGGTGCCAAACTGTTGCAAATTCTCCCATGAAAGGTTTGGCGGTGGAAACAGAAGGCTTTTTGTCATAGGAAATGAAATCAGCCCTCGAGAACCTTACCTGTGAAAAAAAAAATTCTAAGCCCCGGGGTCACAATTTCAGCAAAAATCTGAAATTCTCCAATTCTCTCAAAAATGGTGCCAAACTGTTGCAAATTCTCCCATGAAAGGTTTGGCGGTGGAAACAGAAGTCTTTTTGTCATAGGAAATGAAATCAGCCCTCGACAACTTTACCTGTGGAAAAAAAAATTCTAAGCCCCGGGGTCACAATTTCAGCAAAAATCTGAAATTCTCCAATTCTCTCAAAAATGGTGCCAAACTGTTGCAAATTCTCCCATGAAAGGTTTGGCGGTGGAAACAGAAGTCTTTTTGTCATAGGAAATGAAATCAGCCCTCGAAGACAAAACCTGTGGGGAAAAAATTTTCTAAGCCCCGGGGTCACAATTTCAGCAAAAATCTGAAATTCTCCAATTCTCTCAAAAATGGTGCCAAACTGTTCCAAATTCTCCCCTGAAAGGTTTGGCGGTGCAAACAGAAGGCTTTTTGTCATAGGAAATGAAATCAGCCCTCGACAACTTTACCTGTGAAAAAAAAAAATTCTAAGCCCCGTGGTCACAACTTCAGCAAAAATCTGAAATTCTCCAATTCTCTCAAAAATGGTGCCAAACTGTTCCAAATTCTCCCCTGAAAGGTTTGGCGGTGGAAACAGAAGTCTTTTTGTCATAGGAAATGAAATCAGCCCTCGAAGACAAAACCTGTGGGGAAAAAAAAAATCTAAGCCCCGGGGTCACAATTTCAGCAAAAATATGAAATTCTCCAATTCTCTCAAAAATGGTGCCAAACTGTTCCAAATTCTCCCCTGAAAGGTTTGGCGGTGGAAACAGAAGGCTTTTTATCATAGGAAATGAAATCAGCCCTCGACAACTTTACCTGTAAAAAAAAAAAAATTCTAAGCCCCGTGGTCACAACTTCAGCAAAAATCTGAAATTCTCCAATTCTCTCAAAAATGGTGCCAAACTGTTGCAAATTCTCCCCTGAAAGGTTTGGCGGTGGAAACAGAAGGCTTTTTGTCATAGGAAATGAAATCAGCCCTCGAAGACAAAACCTGTGGGAAAAAAATTTTCTAAGCCCCGTGGTCACAACTTCAGCAAAAATCTGAAATTCTCCAATTCTCTCAAAAATGGTGCCAAACTGTTCCAAATTCTCCCCTGAAAGGTTTGGCGGTGGAAACAGAAGGCTTTTTGTCATAGGAAATGAAATCAGCCCTGGAAGACAAAACCTGTGAAAAAAAAAAATTCTAAGCCCCGGGGTCCCAATTTCAGCAAAAATCTGAAATTCTCCAATTCTCTCAAAAATGGTGCCAAACTGTTGCAAATTCTCCCATGAAAGGTTTGGTGGTGGAAATAGAAGTCTTTTTGTCATAGGAAATGAAATCAGCCCTCGAAGACAAAACCTGTGGGAAAAAAAAAATTCTAAGCCCCGGGGTCACAACTTCAGCAAAAATCTGAAATTCTCCAATTCTCTCAAAAATGGTGCCAAACTGTTGCAAATTCTCCCATGAAAGGTTTGGCGGTGGAAACAGAAGGCTTTTTGTCATAGGAAATGAAATCAGCCCTCGACAACTTTACCTGTGAAAAAAAAAAATTCTAAGCCCCGGGGTCACAATTTCAGCAAAAATCTGAAATTCTCCAATTCTCTCAAAAATGGTGCCAAACTGTTGCAAATTCTCCCCTGAAAGGTTTGGCGGTGGAAACAGAAGGCTTTTTGTCATAGGAAATGAAATCAGCCCTCGAAGACAAAACCTGTGGGAAAAAAATTTTCTAAGCCCCGTGGTCACAACTTCAGCAAAAATCTGAAATTCTCCAATTCTCTCAAAAATGGTGCCAAACTGTTCCAAATTCTCCCCTGAAAGGTTTGGCGGTGGAAACAGAAGGCTTTTTGTCATAGGAAATGAAATCAGCCCTGGAAGACAAAACCTGTGGGAAAAAAAAATTCTAAGCCCCGGGGTCACAATTTCAGCAAAAATCTGAAATTCTCCAATTCTTTCAAAAATGGTGCCAAACTGTTGCAAATTCTCCCATGAAAGGTTTGGTGGTGGAAATAGAAGTCTTTTTGTCATAGGAAATGAAATCAGCCCTCGAAGACAAAACCTGTGGGGAAAAAATTTTCTAAGCCCCGGGGTCACAATTTCAGCAAAAATCTGAAATTCTCCAATTCTCTCAAAAATGGTGCCAAACTGTTCCAAATTCTCCCCTGAAAGGTTTGGCGGTGGAAACAGAAGGCTTTTTGTCATAGGAAATGAAATCAGCCCTCAACAAATTTACCTGTGGAAAAAAAAAATTCTAAGCCCCGGGGTCACAATTTCAGCAAAAATCTGAAATTCTCCAATTCTCTCAAAAATGGTGCCAAACTGTTGCAAATTCTCCCATGAAAGGTTTGGCGGTGGAAACAGAAGTCTTTTTGTCATAGGAAATGAAATCAGCCCTCGACAACTTTACCTGTGAAAAAAAAAATTCTAAGCCCCGGGGTCACAATTTCAGCAAAAATCTGAAATTCTCCAATTCTCTCAAAAATGGTGCCAAACTGTTCCAAATTCTCCCCTGAAAGGTTTGGCGGTGGAAACAGAAGTCTTTTTGTCATAGGAAATGAAATCAGCCCTCGAAGACAAAACCTGTGGGGAAAAAAAATTCTAAGCCCCGGGGTCCCAATTTCAGCAAAAATCTGAAATTCTCCAATTCTCTCAAAAATGGTGCCAAACTGTTGCAAATTCTCCCATGAAAGGTTTGGCGGTGGAAACAGAAGGCTTTTTGTCATAGGAAATGAAATCAGCCCTCGAGAACCTTACCTGTGAAAAAAAAAATTCTAAGCCCCGGGGTCACAATTTCAGCAAAAATCTGAAATTCTCCAATTCTCTCAAAAATGGTGCCAAACTGTTGCAAATTCTCCCATGAAAGGTTTGGCGGTGGAAACAGAAGTCTTTTTGTCATAGGAAATGAAATCAGCCCTCGACAACTTTACCTGTGGAAAAAAAAATTCTAAGCCCCGGGGTCACAATTTCAGCAAAAATCTGAAATTCTCCAATTCTCTCAAAAATGGTGCCAAACTGTTGCAAATTCTCCCATGAAAGGTTTGGCGGTGGAAACAGAAGTCTTTTTGTCATAGGAAATGAAATCAGCCCTCGAAGACAAAACCTGTGGGGAAAAAATTTTCTAAGCCCCGGGGTCACAATTTCAGCAAAAATCTGAAATTCTCCAATTCTCTCAAAAATGGTGCCAAACTGTTCCAAATTCTCCCCTGAAAGGTTTGGCGGTGCAAACAGAAGGCTTTTTGTCATAGGAAATGAAATCAGCCCTCGACAACTTTACCTGTGAAAAAAAAAAATTCTAAGCCCCGTGGTCACAACTTCAGCAAAAATCTGAAATTCTCCAATTCTCTCAAAAATGGTGCCAAACTGTTCCAAATTCTCCCCTGAAAGGTTTGGCGGTGGAAACAGAAGTCTTTTTGTCATAGGAAATGAAATCAGCCCTCGAAGACAAAACCTGTGGGGAAAAAAAAAATCTAAGCCCCGGGGTCACAATTTCAGCAAAAATATGAAATTCTCCAATTCTCTCAAAAATGGTGCCAAACTGTTCCAAATTCTCCCCTGAAAGGTTTGGCGGTGGAAACAGAAGGCTTTTTATCATAGGAAATGAAATCAGCCCTCGACAACTTTACCTGTAAAAAAAAAAAAATTCTAAGCCCCGTGGTCACAACTTCAGCAAAAATCTGAAATTCTCCAATTCTCTCAAAAATGGTGCCAAACTGTTGCAAATTCTCCCATGAAAGGTTTGGCGGTGGAAACAGAAGTCTTTTTGTCATAGGAAATGAAATCAGCCCTCGAAGACAAAACCTGTGGGAAAAAAATTTTCTAAGCCCCGGGGTCACAATTTCAGCAAAAATCTGAAATTCTCCAATTCTCTCAAAAATGGTGCCAAACTGTTCCAAATTCTCCCCTGAAAGGTTTGGCGGTGGAAACAGAAGGCTTTTTGTCATAGGAAATGAAATCAGCCCTCGACAACTTTACCTGTAAAAAAAAAAAAATTCTAAGCCCCGTGGTCACAACTTCAGCAAAAATCTGAAATTCTCCAATTCTCTCAAAAATGGTGCCAAACCGTTCCAAATTCTCCCATGAAAGGTTTGGTGGTGGAAACAGAAGGCTTTTTGTCATAGGAAATGAAATCAGCCCTCGAAGACAAAACCTGTGGGAAAAAAATTTTCTAAGCCCCGTGGTCACAACTTCAGCAAAAATCTGAAATTCTCCAATTCTCTCAAAAATGGTGCCAAACTGTTCCAAATTCTCCCCTGAAAGGTTTGGCGGTGGAAACAGAAGGCTTTTTGTCATAGGAAATGAAATCAGCCCTGGAAGACAAAACCTGTGGGGAAAAAAAAATTCTAAGCCCCGGGGTCACAACATCAGCAAAAATCTGAAATTCTCCAATTCTCTCAAAAATGGTGCCAAACTGTTGCAAATTCTCCCATGAAATGTTTGGCGGTGGAAACAGAAGTCTTTTTGTCATAGGAAATGAAATCAGCCCTCGAAGACAAAACCTGTGGGAAAAAAATTTTCTAAGCCCCGGGGTCACAATTTCAGCAATAATCTGAAATTCTCCAATTCTCTCAAAAATGGTGCCAAACTGTTGCAAATTCTCCCATGAAAGGTTTGGCGGTGGAAACAGAAGTCTTTTTGGCATAGGAAATGAAATCAGCCCTCGAAGACAAAACCTGTGGGGAAAAAAAATTCTAAGCCCCGGGGTCCCAATTTCAGCAAAAATCTGAAATTCTCCAATTCTCTCAAAAATGGTGCCAAACTGTTGCAAATTCTCCCATGAAAGGTTTGGCGGTGGAAACAGAAGGCTTTTTGTCATAGGAAATGAAATCATCCCTCGAATACAAAACCTGTGAAAAAAAAAATTCTAAGCCCCGGGGTCACAATTTCAGCAAAAATCTGAAATTCTCCAATTCTTTCAAAAATGGTGCCAAACTGTTGCAAATTCTCCCATGAAAGGTTTGGTGGTGGAAATAGAAGTCTTTTTGTCATAGGAAATGAAATCAGCCCTCGACAACTTTACCTGTGAAAAAAAAAAATTCTAAGCCCCGGGGTCACAATTTCAGCAAAAATCTGAAATTCTCCAATTCTCTCAAAAATGGTGCCAAACTGTTGCAAATTCTCCCATGAAAGGTTTGGTGGTGGAAATAGAAGTCTTTTTGTCATAGGAAATGAAATCAGCCCTCGAAGACAAAACCTGTGGGGAAAAAAAAATCTAAGCCCCGGGGTCACAATTTCAGCAAAAATCTGAAATTCTCCAATTCTCTCAAAAATGGTGCCAAACTGTTGCAAATTCTCCCATGAAAGGTTTGGCGGTGGAAACAGAAGGCTTTTTGTCATAGGAAATGAAATCAGCCCTCGACAACTTTACCTGTGAAAAAAAAAATTCTAAGCCCCGGGGTCACAATTTCAGCAAAAATCTGAAATTCTCCAATTCTCTCAAAAATGGTGCCAAACTGTTGCAAATTCTCCCCTGAAAGGTTTGGCGGTGGAAACAGAAGTCTTTTTGTCATAGGAAATGAAATCAGCCCTCGAAGACAAAACCTGTGGGGAAAAAATTTTCTAAGCCCCGGGGTCACAATTTCAGCAAAAATCTGAAATTCTCCAATTCTCTCAAAAATGGTGCCAAACTGTTCCAAATTCTCCCCTGAAAGGTTTGGCGGTGGAAACAGAAGGCTTTTTGTCATAGGAAATGAAATCAGCCCTCAACAAATTTACCTGTGGAAAAAAAAAAATTCTAAGCCCCGGGGTCACAATTTCAGCAAAAATCTGAAATTCTCCAATTCTCTCAAAAATGGTGCCAAACTGTTGCAAATTCTCCCATGAAAGGTTTGGCGGTGGAAACAGAAGTCTTTTTGTCATAGGAAATGAAATCAGCCCTCGACAACTTTACCTGTGAAAAAAAAAATTCTAAGCCCCGGGGTCACAATTTCAGCAAAAATCTGAAATTCTCCAATTCTCTCAAAAATGGTGCCAAACTGTTCCAAATTCTCCCCTGAAAGGTTTGGCGGTGGAAACAGAAGTCTTTTTGTCATAGGAAATGAAATCAGCCCTCGAAGACAAAACCTGTGGGAAAAAAATTTTCTAAGCCCCGGGGTCACAATTTCAGCAAAAATCTGAAATTCTCCAATTCTCTCAAAAATGGTGCCAAACTGTTCCAAATTCTCCCCTGAAAGGTTTGGCGGTGCAAACAGAAGGCTTTTTGTCATAGGAAATGAAATCAGCCCTCGACAACTTTACCTGTGAAAAAAAAAAATTCTAAGCCCCGTGGTCACAACTTCAGCAAAAATCTGAAATTCTCCAATTCTCTCAAAAATGGTGCCAAACTGTTGCAAATTCTCCCATGAAAGGTTTGGCGGTGGAAACAGAAGGCTTTTTGTCATAGGAAATGAAATCATCCCTCGAATACAAAACCTGTGAAAAAAAAATTTCTAAGCCCCCGGGGTCACAATTTCAGCAAAAATCTGAAATTCTCCAATTCTTTCAAAAATGGTGCCAAACTGTTGCAAATTCTCCCATGAAAGGTTTGGTGGTGGAAATAGAAGTCTTTTTGTCATAGGAAATGAAATCAGCCCTCGAAGACAAAACCTGTGGGAAAAAAATTTTCTAAGCCCCGGGGTCACAATTTCAGCAAAAATATGAAATTCTCCAATTCTCTCAAAAATGGTGCCAAACTGTTCCAAATTCTCCCCTGAAAGGTTTGGCGGTGGAAACAGAAGGCTTTTTATCATAGGAAATGAAATCAGCCCTCGACAACTTTACCTGTAAAAAAAAAAAAAATTCTAAGCCCCGTGGTCACAACTTCAGCAAAAATCTGAAATTCTCCAATTCTCTCAAAAATGGTGCCAAACTGTTGCAAATTCTCCCATGAAAGGTTTGGCGGTGGAAACAGAAGTCTTTTTGTCATAGGAAATGAAATCAGCCCTCGAAGACAAAACCTGTGGGGGAAAAAAATTCTAAGCCCCGGGGTCCCAATTTCAGCAAAAATCTGAAATTCTCCAATTCTCTCAAAAATGGTGCCAAACTGTTGCAAATTCTCCCATGAAAGGTTTGGCGGTGGAAACAGAAGTCTTTTTGGCATAGGAAATGAAATCAGCCCTCGACAACTTTACCTGTAAAAAAAAAAAATTCTAAGCCCCGGGGTCACAATTTCAGCAAAAATCTGAAATTCTCCAATTCTCTCAAAAATGGTGCCAAACTGTCGCAAATTCTCCCATGAAAGGTTTGGCGGTGGAAACAGAAGTCTTTTTGGCATAGGAAATGAAATCAGCCCTCGACAACTTTACCTGTAAAAAAAAAAAATTCTAAGCCCCGGGGTCACAATTTCAGCAAAAATCTGAAATTCTCCAATTCTCTCAAAAATGGTGCCAAACTGTTCCAAATTCTCCCATGAAAGGTTTGGCGGTGGAAACAGAAGGCTTTTTGTCATAGGAAATGAAATCAGCCCTCGAATACAAAACCTGTGAAAAAAAAAATTCTAAGCCCCGGGGTCACAATTTCAGCAAAAATCTGAAATTCTCCAATTCTCTCAAAAATGGTGCCAAACTGTTGCAAATTCTCCCATGAAAGGTTTGGTGGTGGAAATAGAAGTCTTTTTGTCATAGGAAATGAAATCAGCCCTCGAAGACAAAACCTGTGGGAAAAAAATTTTCTAAGCCCCGGGGTCACAATTTCAGCAAAAATCTGAAATTCTCCAATTCTCTCAAAAATGGTGCCAAACTGTTCCAAATTCTCCCCTGAAAGGTTTGGCGGTGGAAACAGAAGGCTTTTTGTCATAGGAAATGAAATCAGCCCTCGACAAATTTACCTGTGGAAAAAAAAAATTCTAAGCCCCGGGGTCACAATTTCAGCAAAAATCTGAAATTCTCCAATTCTCTCAAAAATGGTGCCAAACGGTTGCAAATTCTCCCATGAAAGGTTTGGCGGTGGAAACAGAAGTCTTTTTGTCATAGGAAATGAAATCAGCCCTCGACAACTTTACCTGTGAAAAAAAAAATTCTAAGCCACAATGAATTGAAATTCTCCAATTCTCTCAAAAATGGTGCCAAACTGTTGCAAATTCTCCCATGAAAGGTTTGGCGGTGGAAACAGAAGTCTTTTTGTCATAGGAAATGAAATCAGCCCTCGAAGACAAAACCTGTGGGGAAAAAAAATTCTAAGCCCCGGGGTCCCAATTTCAGCAAAAATCTGAAATTCTCCAATTCTCTCAAAAATGGTGCCAAACTGTTGCAAATTCTCCCATGAAAGGTTTGGCGGTGGAAACAGAAGTCTTTTTGTCATAGGAAATGAAATCAGCCCTCGACAACTTTACCTGTGAAAAAAAAAAATTCTAAGCCCCGTGGTCACAACTTCAGCAAAAATCTGAAATTCTCCAATTCTCTCAAAAATGGTGCCAAACTGTTGCAAATTCTCCCATGAAAGGTTTGGTGGTGGAAATAGAAGTCTTTTTGTCATAGGAAATGAAATCAGCCCTCGAAGACAAAACCTGTGGGGAAAAAAAAATTCTAAGCCCCGGGGTCACAATTTCAGCAAAAATCTGAAATTCTCCAATTCTCTCAAAAATGGTGCCAAACTGTTGCAAATTCTCCCATGAAAGGTTTGGCGGTGGAAACAGAAGTCTTTTTGTCATAGGAAATGAAATCAGCCCTCGACAACTTTACCTGTGGAAAAAAAAATTCTAAGCCCCGGGGTCACAATTTCAGCAAAAATCTGAAATTCTCCAATTCTCTCAAAAATGGTGCCAAACTGTTGCAAATTCTCCCATGAAAGGTTTGGCGGTGGAAACAGAAGTCTTTTTGTCATAGGAAATGAAATCAGCCCTCGAAGACAAAACCTGTGGGGAAAAAATTTTCTAAGCCCCGGGGTCACAATTTCAGCAAAAATCTGAAATTCTCCAATTCTCTCAAAAATGGTGCCAAACTGTTCCAAATTCTCCCCTGAAAGGTTTGGCGGTGCAAACAGAAGGCTTTTTGTCATAGGAAATGAAATCAGCCCTCGACAACTTTACCTGTGAAAAAAAAAAATTCTAAGCCCCGTGGTCACAACTTCAGCAAAAATCTGAAATTCTCCAATTCTCTCAAAAATGGTGCCAAACTGTTCCAAATTCTCCCCTGAAAGGTTTGGCGGTGGAAACAGAAGTCTTTTTGTCATAGGAAATGAAATCAGCCCTCGAAGACAAAACCTGTGGGGAAAAAAAAAATCTAAGCCCCGGGGTCACAATTTCAGCAAAAATATGAAATTCTCCAATTCTCTCAAAAATGGTGCCAAACTGTTCCAAATTCTCCCCTGAAAGGTTTGGCGGTGGAAACAGAAGGCTTTTTATCATAGGAAATGAAATCAGCCCTCGACAACTTTACCTGTAAAAAAAAAAAAATTCTAAGCCCCGTGGTCACAACTTCAGCAAAAATCTGAAATTCTCCAATTCTCTCAAAAATGGTGCCAAACTGTTGCAAATTCTCCCATGAAAGGTTTGGCGGTGGAAACAGAAGTCTTTTTGTCATAGGAAATGAAATCAGCCCTCGAAGACAAAACCTGTGGGAAAAAAATTTTCTAAGCCCCGGGGTCACAATTTCAGCAAAAATCTGAAATTCTCCAATTCTCTCAAAAATGGTGCCAAACTGTCGCAAATTCTCCCATGAAAGGTTTGGCGGTGGAAACAGAAGTCTTTTTGGCATAGGAAATGAAATCAGCCCTCGACAACTTTACCTGTAAAAAAAAAAAATTCTAAGCCCCGGGGTCACAATTTCAGCAAAAATCTGAAATTCTCCAATTCTCTCAAAAATGGTGCCAAACTGTTGCAAATTCTCCCATGAAAGGTTTGGCGGTGGAAACAGAAGTCTTTTTGTCATAGGAAATGAAATCAGCCCTCGAAGACAAAACCTGTGGGAAAAAAATTTTCTAAGCCCCGGGGTCACAATTTCAGCAAAAATATGAAATTCTCCAATTCTCTCAAAAATGGTGCCAAACTGTTCCAAATTCTCCCATGAAAGGTTTGGCGGTGGAAACAGAAGGCTTTTTGTCATAGGAAATGAAATCAGCCCTCGAATACAAAACCTGTGAAAAAAAAAATTCTAAGCCCCGGGGTCACAATTTCAGCAAAAATCTGAAATTCTCCAATTCTCTCAAAAATGGTGCCAAACTGTTGCAAATTCTCCCATGAAAGGTTTGGTGGTGGAAATAGAAGTCTTTTTGTCATAGGAAATGAAATCAGCCCTCGAAGACAAAACCTGTGGGAAAAAAATTTTCTAAGCCCCGGGGTCACAATTTCAGCAAAAATCTGAAATTCTCCAATTCTCTCAAAAATGGTGCCAAACTGTTCCAAATTCTCCCCTGAAAGGTTTGGCGGTGGAAACAGAAGGCTTTTTGTCATAGGAAATGAAATCAGCCCTCGACAAATTTACCTGTGGAAAAAAAAAATTCTAAGCCCCGGGGTCACAATTTCAGCAAAAATCTGAAATTCTCCAATTCTCTCAAAAATGGTGCCAAACGGTTGCAAATTCTCCCATGAAAGGTTTGGCGGTGGAAACAGAAGTCTTTTTGTCATAGGAAATGAAATCAGCCCTCGACAACTTTACCTGTGAAAAAAAAAATTTTAAGCCACAATGAATTGAAATTCTCCAATTCTCTCAAAAATGGTGCCAAACTGTTGCAAATTCTCCCATGAAAGGTTTGGCGGTGGAAACAGAAGTCTTTTTGTCATAGGAAATGAAATCAGCCCTCGAAGACAAAACCTGTGGGGAAAAAAAATTCTAAGCCCCGGGGTCCCAATTTCAGCAAAAATCTGAAATTCTCCAATTCTCTCAAAAATGGTGCCAAACTGTTACAAATTCTCCCATGAAAGGTTTGGCGGTGGAAACAGAAGGCTTTTTATCATAGGAAATGAAATCAGCCCTCGACAACCTTACCTGTGAAAAAAAAAAATTCTAAGCCCCGGGGTCACAATTTCAGCAAAAATCTGAAATTCTCCAATTCTCTCAAAAATGGTGCCAAACTGTTGCAAATTCTCCCATGAAAGGTTTGGCGGTGGAAACAGAAGTCTTTTTGTCATAGGAAATGAAATCAGCCCTCGAAGACAAAACCTGTGGGGAAAAAAAAATTCTAAGCCCCGGGGTCACAACTTCAGCAAAAATCTGAAATTCTCCAATTCTCTCAAAAATGGTGCCAAACTGTTGCAAATTCTCCCATGAAAGGTTTGGCGGTGGAAACAGAAGGCTTTTTGTCATAGGAAATGAAATCAGCCCTCGACAACTTTACCTGTGAAAAAAAAAATTCTAAGCCCCGGGGTCACAATTTCAGCAAAAATCTGAAATTCTCCAATTCTCTCAAAAATGGTGCCAAACTGTTCCAAATTCTCCCCTGAAAGGTTTGGCGGTGGAAACAGAAGTCTTTTTGTCATAGGAAATGAAATCAGCCCTCGAAGACAAAACCTGTGGGAAAAAAATTTTCTAAGCCCCGGGGTCACAATTTCAGCAAAAATCTGAAATTCTCCAATTCTCTCAAAAATGGTGCCAAACTGTTCCAAATTCTCCCCTGAAAGGTTTGGCGGTGCAAACAGAAGGCTTTTTGTCATAGGAAATGAAATCAGCCCTCGACAACTTTACCTGTGAAAAAAAAAAATTCTAAGCCCCGTGGTCACAACTTCAGCAAAAATCTGAAATTCTCCAATTCTCTCAAAAATGGTGCCAAACTGTTGCAAATTCTCCCATGAAAGGTTTGGCGGTGGAAACAGAAGGCTTTTTGTCATAGGAAATGAAATCATCCCTCGAATACAAAACCTGTGAAAAAAAAAATTCTAAGCCCCCGGGGTCACAATTTCAGCAAAAATCTGAAATTCTCCAATTCTTTCAAAAATGGTGCCAAACTGTTGCAAATTCTCCCATGAAAGGTTTGGTGGTGGAAATAGAAGTCTTTTTGTCATAGGAAATGAAATCAGCCCTCGAAGACAAAACCTGTGGGAAAAAAATTTTCTAAGCCCCGGGGTCACAATTTCAGCAAAAATATGAAATTCTCCAATTCTCTCAAAAATGGTGCCAAACTGTTCCAAATTCTCCCCTGAAAGGTTTGGCGGTGGAAACAGAAGGCTTTTTATCATAGGAAATGAAATCAGCCCTCGACAACTTTACCTGTAAAAAAAAAAAAAATTCTAAGCCCCGTGGTCACAACTTCAGCAAAAATCTGAAATTCTCCAATTCTCTCAAAAATGGTGCCAAACTGTTGCAAATTCTCCCATGAAAGGTTTGGCGGTGGAAACAGAAGTCTTTTTGTCATAGGAAATGAAATCAGCCCTCGAAGACAAAACCTGTGGGGGAAAAAAATTCTAAGCCCCGGGGTCCCAATTTCAGCAAAAATCTGAAATTCTCCAATTCTCTCAAAAATGGTGCCAAACTGTTGCAAATTCTCCCATGAAAGGTTTGGCGGTGGAAACAGAAGTCTTTTTGGCATAGGAAATGAAATCAGCCCTCGACAACTTTACCAGTAAAAAAAAAAAATTCTAAGCCCCGGGGTCACAATTTCAGCAAAAATCTGAAATTCTCCAATTCTCTCAAAAATGGTGCCAAACTGTTCCAAATTCTCCCATGAAAGGTTTGGCGGTGGAAACAGAAGGCTTTTTGTCATAGGAAATGAAATCAGCCCTCGAATACAAAACCTGTGAAAAAAAAAATTCTAAGCCCCGGGGTCACAATTTCAGCAAAAATCTGAAATTCTCCAATTCTCTCAAAAATGGTGCCAAACTGTTGCAAATTCTCCCATGAAAGGTTTGGTGGTGGAAATAGAAGTCTTTTTGTCATAGGAAATGAAATCAGCCCTCGAAGACAAAACCTGTGGGAAAAAAATTTTCTAAGCCCCGGGGTCACAATTTCAGCAAAAATCTGAAATTCTCCAATTCTCTCAAAAATGGTGCCAAACTGTTCCAAATTCTCCCCTGAAAGGTTTGGCGGTGGAAACAGAAGGCTTTTTGTCATAGGAAATGAAATCAGCCCTCGACAAATTTACCTGTGGAAAAAAAAAATTCTAAGCCCCGGGGTCACAATTTCAGCAAAAATCTGAAATTCTCCAATTCTCTCAAAAATGGTGCCAAACGGTTGCAAATTCTCCCATGAAAGGTTTGGCGGTGGAAACAGAAGTCTTTTTGTCATAGGAAATGAAATCAGCCCTCGACAACTTTACCTGTGAAAAAAAAAATTCTAAGCCACAATGAATTGAAATTCTCCAATTCTCTCAAAAATGGTGCCAAACTGTTGCAAATTCTCCCATGAAAGGTTTGGCGGTGGAAACAGAAGTCTTTTTGTCATAGGAAATGAAATCAGCCCTCGAAGACAAAACCTGTGGGGAAAAAAAATTCTAAGCCCCGGGGTCCCAATTTCAGCAAAAATCTGAAATTCTCCAATTCTCTCAAAAATGGTGCCAAACTGTTGCAAATTCTCCCATGAAAGGTTTGGCGGTGGAAACAGAAGGCTTTTTATCATAGGAAATGAAATCAGCCCTCGACAACCTTACCTGTGAAAAAAAAAAATTCTAAGCCCCGGGGTCACAATTTCAGCAAAAATCTGAAATTCTCCAATTCTCTCAAAAATGGTGCCAAACTGTTGCAAATTCTCCCATGAAAGGTTTGGCGGTGGAAACAGAAGGCTTTTTGTCATAGGAAATGAAATCAGCCCTCGACAACTTTACCTGTGAAAAAAAAAAATTCTAAGCCCCGGGGTCACAATTTCAGCAAAAATCTGAAATTCTCCAATTCTCTCAAAAATGGTGCCAAACTGTTCCAAATTCTCCCCTGAAAGGTTTGGCGGTGGAAACAGAAGGCTTTTTGTCATAGGAAATGAAATCAGCCCTCGACAACTTTACCTGTAAAAAAAAAAAAAATTCTAAGCCCCGGGGTCACAACTTCAGCAAAAATCTGAAATTCTCCAATTCTCTCAAAAATGGTGCCAAACTGTTGCAAATTCTCCCATGAAAGGTTTGGTGGTGGAAATAGAAGTCTTTTTGTCATAGGAAATGAAATCAGCCCTCGAAGACAAAACCTGTGGGGAAAAAAAAATTCTAAGCCCCGGGGTCACAATTTCAGCAAAAATCTGAAATTCTCCAATTCTCTCAAAAATGGTGCCAAACTGTTGCAAATTCTCCCATGAAAGGTTTGGCGGTGGAAACAGAAGTCTTTTTGTCATAGGAAATGAAATCAGCCCTCGACAACTTTACCTGTGGAAAAAAAAATTCTAAGCCCCGGGGTCACAATTTCAGCAAAAATCTGAAATTCTCCAATTCTCTCAAAAATGGTGCCAAACTGTTGCAAATTCTCCCATGAAAGGTTTGGCGGTGGAAACAGAAGTCTTTTTGTCATAGGAAATGAAATCAGCCCTCGAAGACAAAACCTGTGGGGAAAAAATTTTCTAAGCCCCGGGGTCACAATTTCAGCAAAAATCTGAAATTCTCCAATTCTCTCAAAAATGGTGCCAAACTGTTCCAAATTCTCCCCTGAAAGGTTTGGCGGTGCAAACAGAAGGCTTTTTGTCATAGGAAATGAAATCAGCCCTCGACAACTTTACCTGTGAAAAAAAAAAATTCTAAGCCCCGTGGTCACAACTTCAGCAAAAATCTGAAATTCTCCAATTCTCTCAAAAATGGTGCCAAACTGTTCCAAATTCTCCCCTGAAAGGTTTGGCGGTGGAAACAGAAGTCTTTTTGTCATAGGAAATGAAATCAGCCCTCGAAGACAAAACCTGTGGGGAAAAAAAAAATCTAAGCCCCGGGGTCACAATTTCAGCAAAAATATGAAATTCTCCAATTCTCTCAAAAATGGTGCCAAACTGTTCCAAATTCTCCCCTGAAAGGTTTGGCGGTGGAAACAGAAGGCTTTTTATCATAGGAAATGAAATCAGCCCTCGACAACTTTACCTGTAAAAAAAAAAAAATTCTAAGCCCCGTGGTCACAACTTCAGCAAAAATCTGAAATTCTCCAATTCTCTCAAAAATGGTGCCAAACTGTTGCAAATTCTCCCATGAAAGGTTTGGCGGTGGAAACAGAAGTCTTTTTGTCATAGGAAATGAAATCAGCCCTCGAAGACAAAACCTGTGGGAAAAAAATTTTCTAAGCCCCGGGGTCACAATTTCAGCAAAAATCTGAAATTCTCCAATTCTCTCAAAAATGGTGCCAAACTGTCGCAAATTCTCCCATGAAAGGTTTGGCGGTGGAAACAGAAGTCTTTTTGGCATAGGAAATGAAATCAGCCCTCGACAACTTTACCTGTAAAAAAAAAAAATTCTAAGCCCCGGGGTCACAATTTCAGCAAAAATCTGAAATTCTCCAATTCTCTCAAAAATGGTGCCAAACTGTTGCAAATTCTCCCATGAAAGGTTTGGCGGTGGAAACAGAAGTCTTTTTGTCATAGGAAATGAAATCAGCCCTCGAAGACAAAACCTGTGGGAAAAAAATTTTCTAAGCCCCGGGGTCACAATTTCAGCAAAAATATGAAATTCTCCAATTCTCTCAAAAATGGTGCCAAACTGTTCCAAATTCTCCCATGAAAGGTTTGGCGGTGGAAACAGAAGGCTTTTTGTCATAGGAAATGAAATCAGCCCTCGAATACAAAACCTGTGAAAAAAAAAATTCTAAGCCCCGGGGTCACAATTTCAGCAAAAATCTGAAATTCTCCAATTCTCTCAAAAATGGTGCCAAACTGTTGCAAATTCTCCCATGAAAGGTTTGGTGGTGGAAATAGAAGTCTTTTTGTCATAGGAAATGAAATCAGCCCTCGAAGACAAAACCTGTGGGAAAAAAATTTTCTAAGCCCCGGGGTCACAATTTCAGCAAAAATCTGAAATTCTCCAATTCTCTCAAAAATGGTGCCAAACTGTTCCAAATTCTCCCCTGAAAGGTTTGGCGGTGGAAACAGAAGGCTTTTTGTCATAGGAAATGAAATCAGCCCTCGACAAATTTACCTGTGGAAAAAAAAAATTCTAAGCCCCGGGGTCACAATTTCAGCAAAAATCTGAAATTCTCCAATTCTCTCAAAAATGGTGCCAAACGGTTGCAAATTCTCCCATGAAAGGTTTGGCGGTGGAAACAGAAGTCTTTTTGTCATAGGAAATGAAATCAGCCCTCGACAACTTTACCTGTGAAAAAAAAAATTTTAAGCCACAATGAATTGAAATTCTCCAATTCTCTCAAAAATGGTGCCAAACTGTTGCAAATTCTCCCATGAAAGGTTTGGCGGTGGAAACAGAAGTCTTTTTGTCATAGGAAATGAAATCAGCCCTCGAAGACAAAACCTGTGGGGAAAAAAAATTCTAAGCCCCGGGGTCCCAATTTCAGCAAAAATCTGAAATTCTCCAATTCTCTCAAAAATGGTGCCAAACTGTTACAAATTCTCCCATGAAAGGTTTGGCGGTGGAAACAGAAGGCTTTTTATCATAGGAAATGAAATCAGCCCTCGACAACCTTACCTGTGAAAAAAAAAAATTCTAAGCCCCGGGGTCACAATTTCAGCAAAAATCTGAAATTCTCCAATTCTCTCAAAAATGGTGCCAAACTGTTGCAAATTCTCCCATGAAAGGTTTGGCGGTGGAAACAGAAGTCTTTTTGTCATAGGAAATGAAATCAGCCCTCGACAACTTTACCTGTGAAAAAAAAAATTCTAAGCCCCGGGGTCACAATTTCAGCAAAAATCTGAAATTCTCCAATTCTCTCAAAAATGGTGCCAAACTGTTGCAAATTCTCCCATGAAAGGTTTGGCGGTGGAAACAGAAGGCTTTTTGTCATAGGAAATGAAATCAGCCCTCGACAACTTTACCTGTGAAAAAAAAAAATTCTAAGCCCCGGGGTCACAATTTCAGCAAAAATCTGAAATTCTCCAATTCTCTCAAAAATGGTGCCAAACTGTTCCAAATTCTCCCCTGAAAGGTTTGGCGGTGGAAACAGAAGGCTTTTTGTCATAGGAAATGAAATCAGCCCTCGACAACTTTACCTGTAAAAAAAAAAAATTCTAAGCCCCGGGGTCACAACTTCAGCAAAAATCTGAAATTCTCCAATTCTCTCAAAAATGGTGCCAAACTGTTGCAAATTCTCCCATGAAAGGTTTGGTGGTGGAAATAGAAGTCTTTTTGTCATAGGAAATGAAATCAGCCCTCGAAGACAAAACCTGTGGGGAAAAAAAAATTCTAAGCCCCGGGGTCACAACTTCAGCAAAAATCTGAAATTCTCCAATTCTCTCAAAAATGGTGCCAAACTGTTGCAAATTCTCCCATGAAAGGTTTGGCGGTGGAAACAGAAGGCTTTTTGTCATAGGAAATGAAATCAGCCCTCGACAACTTTACCTGTGAAAAAAAAAAATTCTAAGCCCCGGGGTCACAATTTCAGCAAAAATCTGAAATTCTCCAATTCTCTCAAAAATGGTGCCAAACTGTTCCAAATTCTCCCCTGAAAGGTTTGGCGGTGGAAACAGAAGGCTTTTTGTCATAGGAAATGAAATCAGCCCTCGAAGACAAAACCTGTGGGAAAAAAATTTTCTAAGCCCCGGGGTCACAATTTCAGCAAAAATATGAAATTCTCCAATTCTCTCAAAAATGGTGCCAAACTGTTCCAAATTCTCCCCTGAAAGGTTTGGCGGTGGAAACAGAAGGCTTTTTGTCATAGGAAATGAAATCAGCCCTGGAAGACAAAACCTGTGGGAAAAAAAAAATTCTAAGCCCCGGGGTCACAACATCAGCAAAAATCTGAAATTCTCCAATTCTCTCAAAAATGGTGCCAAACTGTTGCAAATTCTCCCATGAAATGTTTGGCGGTGGAAACAGAAGTCTTTTTGTCATAGGAAATGAAATCAGCCCTCGAAGACAAAACCTGTGGGAAAAAAATTTTCTAAGCCCCGGGGTCACAATTTCAGCAATAATGTGAAATTCTCCAATTCTCTCAAAAATGGTGCCAAACTGTTGCAAATTCTCCCATGAAAGGTTTGGCGGTGGAAACAGAAGTCTTTTTGGCATAGGAAATGAAATCAGCCCTCGAAGAAAAAACCTGTGGGGAAAAAAAATTCTAAGCCCCGGGGTCCCAATTTCAGCAAAAATCTGAAATTCTCCAATTCTCTCAAAAATGGTGCCAAACTGTTGCAAATTCTCCCATGAAAGGTTTGGCGGTGGAAACAGAAGGCTTTTTGTCATAGGAAATGAAATCATCCCTCGAATACAAAACCTGTGAAAAAAAAAATTCTAAGCCCCGGGGTCACAATTTCAGCAAAAATCTGAAATTCTCCAATTCTTTCAAAAATGGTGCCAAACTGTTGCAAATTCTCCCATGAAAGGTTTGGTGGTGGAAATAGAAGTCTTTTTGTCATAGGAAATGAAATCAGCCCTCGACAACTTTACCTGTGAAAAAAAAAAATTCTAAGCCCCGGGGTCACAATTTCAGCAAAAATCTGAAATTCTCCAATTCTCTCAAAAATGGTGCCAAACTGTTCCAAATTCTCCCCTGAAAGGTTTGGCGGTGGAAACAGAAGGCTTTTTGTCATAGGAAATGAAATCAGCCCTCGACAACTTTACCTGTAAAAAAAAAAAAATTCTAAGCCCCGTGGTCACAACTTCAGCAAAAATCTGAAATTCTCCAATTCTCTCAAAAATGGTGCCAAACTGTTGCAAATTCTCCCATGAAAGGTTTGGTGGTGGAAATAGAAGTCTTTTTGTCATAGGAAATGAAATCAGCCCTCGAAGACAAAACCTGTGGGGAAAAAAAAATTCTAAGCCCCGGGGTCACAACTTCAGCAAAAATCTGAAATTCTCCAATTCTCTCAAAAATGGTGCCAAACTGTTGCAAATTCTCCCATGAAAGGTTTGGCGGTGGAAACAGAAGGCTTTTTGTCATAGGAAATGAAATCAGCCCTCGACAACTTTACCTGTGAAAAAAAAAAATTCTAAGCCCCGGGGTCACAATTTCAGCAAAAATCTGAAATTCTCCAATTCTCTCAAAAATGGTGCCAAACTGTTGCAAATTCTCCCCTGAAAGGTTTGGCGGTGGAAACAGAAGGCTTTTTGTCATAGGAAATGAAATCAGCCCTCGAAGACAAAACCTGTGGGAAAAAAATTTTCTAAGCCCCGTGGTCACAACTTCAGCAAAAATCTGAAATTCTCCAATTCTCTCAAAAATGGTGCCAAACTGTTCCAAATTCTCCCCTGAAAGGTTTGGCGGTGGAAACAGAAGGCTTTTTGTCATAGGAAATGAAATCAGCCCTGGAAGACAAAACCTGTGGGGAAAAAAAAATTCTAAGCCCCGGGGTCACAACATCAGCAAAAATCTGAAATTCTCCAATTCTCTCAAAAATGGTGCCAAACTGTTGCAAATTCTCCCATGAAAGGTTTGGCGGTGGAAACAGAAGTCTTTTTGTCATAGGAAATGAAATCAGCCCTCGAAGACAAAACCTGTGGGGGAAAAAAATTCTAAGCCCCGGGGTCCCAATTTCAGCAAAAATCTGAAATTCTCCAATTCTCTCAAAAATGGTGCCAAACTGTTGCAAATTCTCCCATGAAAGGTTTGGCGGTGGAAACAGAAGGCTTTTTGTCATAGGAAATGAAATCATCCCTCGAATACAAAACCTGTGAAAAAAAAAATTCTAAGCCCCGGGGTCACAATTTCAGCAAAAATCTGAAATTCTCCAATTCTTTCAAAAATGGTGCCAAACTGTTGCAAATTCTCCCATGAAAGGTTTGGTGGTGGAAATAGAAGTCTTTTTGTCATAGGAAATGAAATCAGCCCTCGAAGACAAAACCTGTGGGAAAAAAATTTTCTAAGCCCCGGGGTCACAATTTCAGCAAAAATCTGAAATTCTCCAATTCTCTCAAAAATGGTGCCAAACTGTTCCAAATTCTCCCCTGAAAGGTTTGGCGGTGGAAACAGAAGGCTTTTTGTCATAGGAAATGAAATCAGCCCTCGACAAATTTACCTGTGGAAAAAAAAAATTCTAAGCCCCGGGGTCCCAATTTCAGCAAAAATCTGAAATTCTCCAATTCTCTCAAAAATGGTGCCAAACTGTTGCAAATTCTCCCATGAAAGGTTTGGCGGTGGAAACAGAAGGCTTTTTGTCATAGGAAATGAAATCAGCCCTCGACAACCTTACCTGTGAAAAAAAAAAATTCTAAGCCCCGGGGTCACAATTTCAGCAAAAATCTGAAATTCTCCAATTCTCTCAAAAATGGTGCCAAACTGTTGCAAATTCTCCCATGAATGGTTTGGCGGTGGAAACAGAAGTCTTTTTGTCATAGGAAATGAAATCAGCCCTCGACAACTTTACCTGTGAAAAAAAAAATTCTAAGCCCCGGTGTCACAACTTCAGCAAAAATCTGAAATTCTCCAATTCTCTCAAAAATGGTGCCAAACTGTTGCAAATTCTCCCATGAAAGGTTTGGCGGTGGAAACAGAAGTCTTTTTGTCATAGGAAATGAAATCAGCCCTCGAAGACAAAACCTGTGGGGGAAAAAAATTCTAAGCCCCGGGGTCCCAATTTCAGCAAAAATCTGAAATTCTCCAATTCTCTCAAAAATGGTGCCAAACTGTTGCAAATTCTCCCATGAAAGGTTTGGCGGTGGAAACAGAAGGCTTTTTGTCATAGGAAATGAAATCATCCCTCGAATACAAAACCTGTGAAAAAAAAAATTCTAAGCCCCGGGGTCACAATTTCAGCAAAAATCTGAAATTCTCCAATTCTTTCAAAAATGGTGCCAAACTGTTGCAAATTCTCCCATGAAAGGTTTGGTGGTGGAAATAGAAGTCTTTTTGTCATAGGAAATGAAATCAGCCCTCGAAGACAAAACCTGTGGGAAAAAAATTTTCTAAGCCCCGGGGTCACAATTTCAGCAAAAATCTGAAATTCTCCAATTCTCTCAAAAATGGTGCCAAACTGTTCCAAATTCTCCCATGAAAGGTTTGGCGGTGGAAACAGAAGGCTTTTTGTCATAGGAAATGAAATCAGCCCTCGAATACAAAACCTGTGAAAAAAAAAATTCTAAGCCCCGGGGTCACAATTTCAGCAAAAATCTGAAATTCTCCAATTCTCTCAAAAATGGTGCCAAACTGTTGCAAATTCTCCCATGAAAGGTTTGGTGGTGGAAATAGAAGTCTTTTTGTCATAGGAAATGAAATCAGCCCTCGAAGACAAAACCTGTGGGAAAAAAATTTTCTAAGCCCCGGGGTCACAATTTCAGCAAAAATCTGAAATTCTCCAATTCTCTCAAAAATGGTGCCAAACTGTTCCAAATTCTCCCCTGAAAGGTTTGGCGGTGGAAACAGAAGGCTTTTTGTCATAGGAAATGAAATCAGCCCTCGACAAATTTACCTGTGGAAAAAAAAAATTCTAAGCCCCGGGGTCACAATTTCAGCAAAAATCTGAAATTCTCCAATTCTCTCAAAAATGGTGCCAAACGGTTGCAAATTCTCCCATGAAAGGTTTGGCGGTGGAAACAGAAGTCTTTTTGTCATAGGAAATGAAATCAGCCCTCGACAACTTTACCTGTGAAAAAAAAAATTCTAAGCCACAATGAATTGAAATTCTCCAATTCTCTCAAAAATGGTGCCAAATTGTTGCAAATTCTCCCATGAAAGGTTTGGCGGTGGAAACAGAAGTCTTTTTGTCATAGGAAATGAAATCAGCCCTCGAAGACAAAACCTGTGGGGAAAAAAAATTCTAAGCCCCGGGGTCCCAATTTCAGCAAAAATCTGAAATTCTCCAATTCTCTCAAAAATGGTGCCAAACTGTTGCAAATTCTCCCATGAAAGGTTTGGCGGTGGAAACAGAAGGCTTTTTATCATAGGAAATGAAATCAGCCCTCGACAACCTTACCTGTGAAAAAAAAAAATTCTAAGCCCCGGGGTCACAATTTCAGCAAAAATCTGAAATTCTCCAATTCTCTCAAAAATGGTGCCAAACTGTTGCAAATTCTCCCATGAAAGGTTTGGCGGTGGAAACAGAAGGCTTTTTGTCATAGGAAATGAAATCAGCCCTCGACAACTTTACCTGTGAAAAAAAAAAATTCTAAGCCCCGGGGTCACAATTTCAGCAAAAATCTGAAATTCTCCAATTCTCTCAAAAATGGTGCCAAACTGTTCCAAATTCTCCCCTGAAAGGTTTGGCGGTGGAAACAGAAGGCTTTTTGTCATAGGAAATGAAATCAGCCCTCGACAACTTTACCTGTAAAAAAAAAAAAATTCTAAGCCCCGTGGTCACAACTTCAGCAAAAATCTGAAATTCTCCAATTCTCTCAAAAATGGTGCCAAACTGTTGCAAATTCTCCCATGAAAGGTTTGGTGGTGGAAATAGAAGTCTTTTTGTCATAGGAAATGAAATCAGCCCTCGAAGACAAAACCTGTGGGGAAAAAAAAATTCTAAGCCCCGGGGTCACAATTTCAGCAAAAATCTGAAATTCTCCAATTCTCTCAAAAATGGTGCCAAACTGTTGCAAATTCTCCCATGAAAGGTTTGGCGGTGGAAACAGAAGTCTTTTTGTCATAGGAAATGAAATCAGCCCTCGACAACTTTACCTGTGGAAAAAAAAATTCTAAGCCCCGGGGTCACAATTTCAGCAAAAATCTGAAATTCTCCAATTCTCTCAAAAATGGTGCCAAACTGTTGCAAATTCTCCCATGAAAGGTTTGGCGGTGGAAACAGAAGTCTTTTTGTCATAGGAAATGAAATCAGCCCTCGAAGACAAAACCTGTGGGGAAAAAATTTTCTAAGCCCCGGGGTCACAATTTCAGCAAAAATCTGAAATTCTCCAATTCTCTCAAAAATGGTGCCAAACTGTTCCAAATTCTCCCCTGAAAGGTTTGGCGGTGCAAACAGAAGGCTTTTTGTCATAGGAAATGAAATCAGCCCTCGACAACTTTACCTGTGAAAAAAAAAAATTCTAAGCCCCGTGGTCACAACTTCAGCAAAAATCTGAAATTCTCCAATTCTCTCAAAAATGGTGCCAAACTGTTCCAAATTCTCCCCTGAAAGGTTTGGCGGTGGAAACAGAAGTCTTTTTGTCATAGGAAATGAAATCAGCCCTCGAAGACAAAACCTGTGGGGAAAAAAAAAATCTAAGCCCCGGGGTCACAATTTCAGCAAAAATATGAAATTCTCCAATTCTCTCAAAAATGGTGCCAAACTGTTCCAAATTCTCCCCTGAAAGGTTTGGCGGTGGAAACACGAAGGCTTTTTATCATAGGAAATGAAATCAGCCCTCGACAACTTTACCTGTAAAAAAAAAAAAATTCTAAGCCCCGTGGTCACAACTTCAGCAAAAATCTGAAATTCTCCAATTCTCTCAAAAATGGTGCCAAACTGTTGCAAATTCTCCCATGAAAGGTTTGGCGGTGGAAACAGAAGTCTTTTTGTCATAGGAAATGAAATCAGCCCTCGAAGACAAAACCTGTGGGAAAAAAATTTTCTAAGCCCCGGGGTCACAATTTCAGCAAAAATATGAAATTCTCCAATTCTCTCAAAAATGGTGCCAAACTGTTCCAAATTCTCCCATGAAAGGTTTGGCGGTGGAAACAGAAGGCTTTTTGTCATAGGAAATGAAATCAGCCCTCGAATACAAAACCTGTGAAAAAAAAAATTCTAAGCCCCGGGGTCACAATTTCAGCAAAAATCTGAAATTCTCCAATTCTCTCAAAAATGGTGCCAAACTGTTGCAAATTCTCCCATGAAAGGTTTGGTGGTGGAAATAGAAGTCTTTTTGTCATAGGAAATGAAATCAGCCCTCGAAGACAAAACCTGTGGGAAAAAAATTTTCTAAGCCCCGGGGTCACAATTTCAGCAAAAATCTGAAATTCTCCAATTCTCTCAAAAATGGTGCCAAACTGTTCCAAATTCTCCCCTGAAAGGTTTGGCGGTGGAAACAGAAGGCTTTTTGTCATAGGAAATGAAATCAGCCCTCGACAAATTTACCTGTGGAAAAAAAAAATTCTAAGCCCCGGGGTCACAATTTCAGCAAAAATCTGAAATTCTCCAATTCTCTCAAAAATGGTGCCAAACGGTTGCAAATTCTCCCATGAAAGGTTTGGCGGTGGAAACAGAAGTCTTTTTGTCATAGGAAATGAAATCAGCCCTCGACAACTTTACCTGTGAAAAAAAAAATTTTAAGCCACAATGAATTGAAATTCTCCAATTCTCTCAAAAATGGTGCCAAACTGTTGCAAATTCTCCCATGAAAGGTTTGGCGGTGGAAACAGAAGTCTTTTTGTCATAGGAAATGAAATCAGCCCTCGAAGACAAAACCTGTGGGGAAAAAAAATTCTAAGCCCCGGGGTCCCAATTTCAGCAAAAATCTGAAATTCTCCAATTCTCTCAAAAATGGTGCCAAACTGTTGCAAATTCTCCCATGAAAGGTTTGGCGGTGGAAACAGAAGGCTTTTTATCATAGGAAATGAAATCAGCCCTCGACAACCTTACCTGTGAAAAAAAAAAATTCTAAGCCCCGGGGTCACAATTTCAGCAAAAATCTGAAATTCTCCAATTCTCTCAAAAATGGTGCCAAACTGTTGCAAATTCTCCCATGAAAGGTTTGGCGGTGGAAACAGAAGTCTTTTTGTCATAGGAAATGAAATCAGCCCTCGACAACTTTACCTGTGAAAAAAAAAATTCTAAGCCCCGGGGTCACAATTTCAGCAAAAATCTGAAATTCTCCAATTCTCTCAAAAATGGTGCCAAACTGTTGCAAATTCTCCCATGAAAGGTTTGGCGGTGGAAACAGAAGGCTTTTTGTCATAGGAAATGAAATCAGCCCTCGACAACTTTACCTGTGAAAAAAAAAAATTCTAAGCCCCGGGGTCACAATTTCAGCAAAAATCTGAAATTCTCCAATTCTCTCAAAAATGGTGCCAAACTGTTCCAAATTCTCCCCTGAAAGGTTTGGCGGTGGAAACAGAAGGCTTTTTGTCATAGGAAATGAAATCAGCCCTCGACAACTTTACCTGTAAAAAAAAAAAAATTCTAAGCCCCGTGGTCACAACTTCAGCAAAAATCTGAAATTCTCCAATTCTCTCAAAAATGGTGCCAAACTGTTGCAAATTCTCCCATGAAAGGTTTGGTGGTGGAAATAGAAGTCTTTTTGTCATAGGAAATGAAATCAGCCCTCGAAGACAAAACCTGTGGGGAAAAAAAATTCTAAGCCCCGGGGTCCCAATTTCAGCAAAAATCTGAAATTCTCCAATTCTCTCAAAAATGGTGCCAAACTGTTGCAAATTCTCCCATGAAAGGTTTGGCGGTGGAAACAGAAGGCTTTTTATCATAGGAAATGAAATCAGCCCTCGACAACCTTACCTGTGAAAAAAAAAAATTCTAAGCCCCGGGGTCACAATTTCAGCAAAAATCTGAAATTCTCCAATTCTCTCAAAAATGGTGCCAAACTGTTGCAAATTCTCCCATGAAAGGTTTGGCGGTGGAAACAGAAGTCTTTTTGTCATAGGAAATGAAATCAGCCCTCGACAACTTTACCTGTGAAAAAAAAAATTCTAAGCCCCGGGGTCACAATTTCAGCAAAAATCTGAAATTCTCCAATTCTCTCAAAAATGGTGCCAAACTGTTGCAAATTCTCCCATGAAAGGTTTGGCGGTGGAAACAGAAGGCTTTTTGTCATAGGAAATGAAATCAGCCCTCGACAACTTTACCTGTGAAAAAAAAAAATTCTAAGCCCCGGGGTCACAATTTCAGCAAAAATCTGAAATTCTCCAATTCTCTCAAAAATGGTGCCAAACTGTTCCAAATTCTCCCCTGAAAGGTTTGGCGGTGGAAACAGAAGGCTTTTTGTCATAGGAAATGAAATCAGCCCTCGACAACTTTACCTGTAAAAAAAAAAAAATTCTAAGCCCCGTGGTCACAACTTCAGCAAAAATCTGAAATTCTCCAATTCTCTCAAAAATGGTGCCAAACTGTTGCAAATTCTCCCATGAAAGGTTTGGTGGTGGAAATAGAAGTCTTTTTGTCATAGGAAATGAAATCAGCCCTCGAAGACAAAACCTGTGGGGGAAAAAAAATTCTAAGCCCCGGGGTCACAACTTCAGCAAAAATCTGAAATTCTCCAATTCTCTCAAAAATGGTGCCAAACTGTTGCAAATTCTCCCATGAAAGGTTTGGCGGTGGAAACAGAAGGCTTTTTGTCATAGGAAATGAAATCAGCCCTCGACAACTTTACCTGTGAAAAAAAAAAATTCTAAGCCCCGGGGTCACAATTTCAGCAAAAATCTGAAATTCTCCAATTCTCTCAAAAATGGTGCCAAACTGTTCCAAATTCTCCCCTGAAAGGTTTGGCGGTGGAAACAGAAGGCTTTTTGTCATAGGAAATGAAATCAGCCCTCGAAGACAAAACCTGTGGGAAAAAAATTTTCTAAGCCCCGTGGTCACAACTTCAGCAAAAATCTGAAATTCTCCAATTCTCTCAAAAATGGTGCCAAACTGTTCCAAATTCTCCCCTGAAAGGTTTGGCGGTGGAAACAGAAGGCTTTTTGTCATAGGAAATGAAATCAGCCCTGGAAGACAAAACCTGTGGGAAAAAAAAAATTCTAAGCCCCGGGGTCACAACATCAGCAAAAATCTGAAATTCTCCAATTCTCTCAAAAATGGTGCCAAACTGTTGCAAATTCTCCCATGAAATGTTTGGCGGTGGAAACAGAAGTCTTTTTGTCATAGGAAATGAAATCAGCCCTCGAAGACAAAACCTGTGGGAAAAAAATTTTCTAAGCCCCGGGGTCACAATTTCAGCAATAATGTGAAATTCTCCAATTCTCTCAAAAATGGTGCCAAACTGTTGCAAATTCTCCCATGAAAGGTTTGGCGGTGGAAACAGAAGTCTTTTTGGCATAGGAAATGAAATCAGCCCTCGAAGACAAAACCTGTGGGGAAAAAAAATTCTAAGCCCCGGGGTCCCAATTTCAGCAAAAATCTGAAATTCTCCAATTCTCTCAAAAATGGTGCCAAACTGTTGCAAATTCTCCCATGAAAGGTTTGGCGGTGGAAACAGAAGGCTTTTTGTCATAGGAAATGAAATCATCCCTCGAATACAAAACCTGTGAAAAAAAAAATTCTAAGCCCCGGGGTCACAATTTCAGCAAAAATCTGAAATTCTCCAATTCTTTCAAAAATGGTGCCAAACTGTTGCAAATTCTCCCATGAAAGGTTTGGTGGTGGAAATAGAAGTCTTTTTGTCATAGGAAATGAAATCAGCCCTCGACAACTTTACCTGTGAAAAAAAAAAATTCTAAGCCCCGGGGTCACAATTTCAGCAAAAATCTGAAATTCTCCAATTCTCTCAAAAATGGTGCCAAACTGTTCCAAATTCTCCCCTGAAAGGTTTGGCGGTGGAAACAGAAGGCTTTTTGTCATAGGAAATGAAATCAGCCCTCGACAACTTTACCTGTAAAAAAAAAAAAATTCTAAGCCCCGTGGTCACAACTTCAGCAAAAATCTGAAATTCTCCAATTCTCTCAAAAATGGTGCCAAACTGTTGCAAATTCTCCCATGAAAGGTTTGGTGGTGGAAATAGAAGTCTTTTTGTCATAGGAAATGAAATCAGCCCTCGAAGACAAAACCTGTGGGGAAAAAAAAATTCTAAGCCCCGGGGTCACAACTTCAGCAAAAATCTGAAATTCTCCAATTCTCTCAAAAATGGTGCCAAACTGTTGCAAATTCTCCCATGAAAGGTTTGGCGGTGGAAACAGAAGGCTTTTTGTCATAGGAAATGAAATCAGCCCTCGACAACTTTACCTGTGAAAAAAAAAAATTCTAAGCCCCGGGGTCACAATTTCAGCAAAAATCTGAAATTCTCCAATTCTCTCAAAAATGGTGCCAAACTGTTGCAAATTCTCCCCTGAAAGGTTTGGCGGTGGAAACAGAAGGCTTTTTGTCATAGGAAATGAAATCAGCCCTCGAAGACAAAACCTGTGGGAAAAAAATTTTCTAAGCCCCGTGGTCACAACTTCAGCAAAAATCTGAAATTCTCCAATTCTCTCAAAAATGGTGCCAAACTGTTCCAAATTCTCCCCTGAAAGGTTTGGCGGTGGAAACAGAAGGCTTTTTGTCATAGGAAATGAAATCAGCCCTGGAAGACAAAACCTGTGGGGAAAAAAAAATTCTAAGCCCCGGGGTCACAACATCAGCAAAAATCTGAAATTCTCCAATTCTCTCAAAAATGGTGCCAAACTGTTGCAAATTCTCCCATGAAAGGTTTGGCGGTGGAAACAGAAGTCTTTTTGTCATAGGAAATGAAATCAGCCCTCGAAGACAAAACCTGTGGGGGAAAAAAATTCTAAGCCCCGGGGTCCCAATTTCAGCAAAAATCTGAAATTCTCCAATTCTCTCAAAAATGGTGCCAAACTGTTGCAAATTCTCCCATGAAAGGTTTGGCGGTGGAAACAGAAGGCTTTTTGTCATAGGAAATGAAATCATCCCTCGAATACAAAACCTGTGAAAAAAAAAATTCTAAGCCCCGGGGTCACAATTTCAGCAAAAATCTGAAATTCTCCAATTCTTTCAAAAATGGTGCCAAACTGTTGCAAATTCTCCCATGAAAGGTTTGGTGGTGGAAATAGAAGTCTTTTTGTCATAGGAAATGAAATCAGCCCTCGAAGACAAAACCTGTGGGAAAAAAATTTTCTAAGCCCCGGGGTCACAATTTCAGCAAAAATCTGAAATTCTCCAATTCTCTCAAAAATGGTGCCAAACTGTTCCAAATTCTCCCCTGAAAGGTTTGGCGGTGGAAACAGAAGGCTTTTTGTCATAGGAAATGAAATCAGCCCTCGACAAATTTACCTGTGGAAAAAAAAAATTCTAAGCCCCGGGGTCACAATTTCAGCAAAAATCTGAAATTCTCCAATTCTCTCAAAAATGGTGCCAAACTGTTGCAAATTCTCCCATGAAAGGTTTGGCGGTGGAAACAGAAGTCTTTTTGTCATAAGAAATGAAATCAGCCCTCGAAGACAAAACCTGTGGGGGAAAAAAATTCTAAGCCCCGGGGTCCCAATTTCAGCAAAAATCTGAAATTCTCCAATTCTCTCAAAAATGGTGCCAAACTGTTGCAAATTCTCCTATGAAAGGTTTGGCGGTGGAAACAGAAGGCTTTTTGTCATAGGAAATGAAATCAGCCCTCGACAACCTTACCTGTGAAAAAAAAAATTCTAAGCCCCGGGGTCACAATTTCAGCAAAAATCTGAAATTCTCCAATTCTCTCAAAAATGGTGCCAAACTGTTGCAAATTCTCCCATGAAAGGTTTGGCGGTGGAAACAGAAGGCTTTTTGTCATAGGAAATGAAATCAGCCCTCGACAACCTTACCTGTGAAAAAAAAAATTCTAAGCCCCGGGGTCCCAATTTCAGCAAAAATCTGAAATTCTCCAATTCTCTCAAAAATGGTGCCAAACTGTTGCAAATTCTCCCATGAAAGGTTTGGCGGTGGAAACAGAAGGCTTTTTGTCATAGGAAATGAAATCAGCCCTCGACAACTTTACCTGTGAAAAAAAAAAATTCTAAGCCCCGGGGTCACAATTTCAGCAAAAATCTGAAATTCTCCAATTCTCTCAAAAATGGTGCCAAACTGTTGCAAATTCTCCCCTGAAAGGTTTGGCGGTGGAAACAGAAGGCTTTTTGTCATAGGAAATGAAATCAGCCCTCGAAGACAAAACCTGTGGGAAAAAAATTTTCTAAGCCCCGTGGTCACAACTTCAGCAAAAATCTGAAATTCTCCAATTCTCTCAAAAATGGTGCCAAACTGTTCCAAATTCTCCCCTGAAAGGTTTGGCGGTGGAAACAGAAGGCTTTTTGTCATAGGAAATGAAATCAGCCCTGGAAGACAAAACCTGTGGGAAAAAAAAAATTCTAAGCCCCGGGGTCACAACATCAGCAAAAATCTGAAATTCTCCAATTCTCTCAAAAATGGTGCCAAACTGTTGCAAATTCTCCCATGAAAGGTTTGGCGGTGGAAACAGAAGTCTTTTTGGCATAGGAAATGAAATCAGCCCTCAACAACTTTACCTGTAAAAAAAAAATTCTAAGCCCCGATGTCACAACTTCAGCAAAAATCTGAAATTCTCCAATTCTCTCAAAAATGGTGCCAAACTGTTGCAAATTCTCCCATGAAAGGTTTGGCGGTGGAAACAGAAGTCTTTTTGTCATAGGAAATGAAATCAGCCCTCGAAGACAAAACCTGTGGGGAAAAAAAATTCTAAGCCCCGGGGTCCCAATTTCAGCAAAAATCTGAAATTCTCCAATTCTCTCAAAAATGGTGCCAAACTGTTGCAAATTCTCCCATGAAAGGTTTGGCGGTGGAAACAGAAGGCTTTTTGTCATAGGAAATGAAATCATCCCTCGAATACAAAACCTGTGGAAAAAAAAATTCTAAGCCCCGGGGTCACAATTTCAGCAAAAATCTGAAATTCTCCAATTCTTTCAAAAATGGTGCCAAACTGTTGCAAATTCTCCCATGAAAGGTTTGGTGGTGGAAATAGAAGTCTTTTTGTCATAGGAAATGAAATCAGCCCTCGAAGACAAAACCTGTGGGAAAAAATTTTTCTAAGCCCCGGGGTCACAATTTCAGCAAAAATCTGAAATTCTCCAATTCTCTCAAAAATGGTGCCAAACTGTTCCAAATTCTCCCCTGAAAGGTTTGGCGGTGGAAACAGAAGGCTTTTTGTCATAGGAAATGAAATCAGCCCTCGACAAATTTACCTGTGGAAAAAAAAAATTCTAAGCCCCGGGGTCACAATTTCAGCAAAAATCTGAAATTCTCCAATTCTCTCAAAAATGGTGCCAAACTGTTGCAAATTCTCCCATGAAAGGTTTGGCGGTGGAAACAGAAGTCTTTTTGTCATAGGAAATGAAATCAGCCCTCGAAGACAAAACCTGTGGGGGAAAAAAATTCTAAGCCCCGGGGTCCCAATTTCAGCAAAAATCTGAAATTCTCCAATTCTCTCAAAAATGGTGCCAAACTGTTGCAAATTCTCCCATGAAAGGTTTGGCGGTGGAAACAGAAGGCTTTTTGTCATAGGAAATGAAATCAGCCCTCGACAACCTTACCTGTGAAAAAAAAAAATTCTAAGCCCCGGGGTCACAATTTCAGCAAAAATCTGAAATTCTCCAATTCTCTCAAAAATGGTGCCAAACTGTTGCAAATTCTCCCATGAAAGGTTTGGCGGTGGAAACAGAAGGCTTTTTGTCATAGGAAATGAAATCAGCCCTCGACAACCTTACCTGTGAAAAAAAAAAATTCTAAGCCCCGGGGTCCCAATTTCAGCAAAAATCTGAAATTCTCCAATTCTCTCAAAAATGGTGCCAAACTGTTGCAAATTCTCCCATGAAAGGTTTGGCGGTGGAAACAGAAGTCTTTTTGTCATAGGAAATGAAATCAGCCCTCGACAACTTTACCTGTGAAAAAAAAAATTCTAAGCCCCGGGGTCACAATTTCAGCAAAAATCTGAAATTCTCCAATTCTCTCAAAAATGGTGCCAAACTGTTGCAAATTCTCCCATGAAAGGTTTGGCGGTGGAAACAGAAGTCTTTTTGTCATAGGAAATGAAATCAGCCCTCGAAGACAAAACCTGTGGGAAAAAAATTTTCTAAGCCCCGGGGTCACAATTTCAGCAAAAATCTGAAATTCTCCAATTCTCTCAAAAATGGTGCCAAACTGTTCCAAATTCTCCCCTGAAAGGTTTGGCGGTGGAAACAGAAGGCTTTTTGTCAAAGGAAATGAAATCAGCCCTCGACAACTTTACCTGTAAAAAAAAAAAAATTCTAAGCCCCGTGGTCACAACTTCAGCAAAAATCTAAAATTCTCCAATTCTCTCAAAAATGGTGCCAAACTGTTCCAAATTCTCCCCTGAAAGGTTTGGCGGTGGAAACAGAAGGCTTTTTGTCATAGGAAATGAAATCATCCCTCGAATACAAAACCTGTGGAAAAAAAAATTCTAAGCCCCGGGGTCACAATTTCAGCAAAAATCTGAAATTCTCCAATTCTCTCAAAAATGGTGCCAAACTGTTCCAAATTCTCCCCTGAAAGGTTTGGCGGTGGAAACAGAAGGCTTTTTGTCATAGGAAATGAAATCAGCCCTCGACAAATTTACCTGTGGGAAAAAAAAATTCTAAGCCCCGGGGTCACAATTTCAGCAAAAATCTGAAATTCTCCAATTCTCTCAAAAATGGTGCCAAACTGTTGCAAATTCTCCCATGAAAGGTTTGGCGGTGGAAACAGAAGTCTTTTTGTCATAGGAAATGAAATCAGCCCTCGACAACTTTACCTGTGAAAAAAAAAATTCTAAGCCCCGAGGTCACAATTTCAGCAAAAATCTGAAATTCTCCAATTCTCTCAAAAATGGTGCCAAACTGTTCCAAATTCTCCCCTGAAAGGTTTGGCGGTGGAAACAGAAGTCTTTTTGTCATAGGAAATGAAATCAGCCCTCGAAGATAAAACCTGTGGGGAAAAAAAATTCTAAGCCCCGGGGTCCCAATTTCAGCAAAAATCTGAAATTCTCCAATTCTCTCAAAAATGGTGCCAAACTGTTGCAAATTCTCCCATGAAAGGTTTGGCGGTGGAAACAGAAGGCTTTTTGTCATAGGAAATGAAATCAGCCCTCGAAGACAAAACCTGTGGGAAAAAATTTTCTAAGCCCCGGGGTCACAATTTCAGCAATAATCTGAAATTCTCCAATTCTCTCAAAAATGGTGCCAAACTGTTGCAAATTCTCCCATGAAAGGTTTGGCGGTGGAAACAGAAGTCTTTTTGGCATAGGAAATGAAATCAGCCCTCGACAACTTTACCTGTAAAAAAAAAAATTCTAAGCCCCGATGTCACAACTTCAGCAAAAATCTGAAATTCTCCAATTCTCTCAAAAATGGTGCCAAACTGTTGCAAATTCTCCCATGAAAGGTTTGGCGGTGGAAACAGAAGTCTTTTTGTCATAGGAAATGAAATCAGCCCTCGAAGACAAAACCTGTGGGGGAAAAAAATTCTAAGCCCCGGGGTCCCAATTTCAGCAAAAATCTGAAATTCTCCAATTCTCTCAAAAATGGTGCCAAACTGTTGCAAATTCTCCCATGAAAGGTTTGGCGGTGGAAACAGAAGGCTTTTTGTCATAGGAAATGAAATCACCCCTCGAAGACAAAACCTGTGGAAAAAAAAAATTCTAAGCCCCGGGGTCACAATTTCAGCAAAAATCTGAAATTCTCCAATTCTTTCAAAAATGGTGCCAAACTGTTGCAAATTCTCCCATGAAAGGTTTGGTGGTGGAAATAGAAGTCTTTTTGTCATAGGAAATGAAATCAGCCCTCGAAGACAAAACCTGTGGGGAAAAAAAATTCTAAGCCCCGGGGTCACAATTTCAGCAAAAATCTGAAATTCTCCAATTCTCTCAAAAATGGTGCCAAACTGTTCCAAATTCTCCCCTGAAAGGTTTGGCGGTGGAAACAGAAGGCTTTTTGTCATAGGAAATGAAATCAGCCCTCGACAAATTTACCTGTGGGAAAAAAAAAATTCTAAGCCCCGGGGTCACAATTTCAGCAAAAATCTGAAATTCTCCAATTCTCTCAAAAATGGTGCCAAACTGTTGCAAATTCTCCCATGAAAGGTTTGGCGGTGGAAACAGAAGTCTTTTTGTCATAGGAAATGAAATCAGCCCTCGACAACTTTACCTGTGAAAAAAAAAATTCTAAGCCCCGGGGTCACAATTTCAGCAAAAATCTGAAATTCTCCAATTCTCTCAAAAATGGTGCCAAACTGTTCCAAATTCTCCCCTGAAAGGTTTGGCGGTGGAAACAGAAGGCTTTTTGTCATAGGAAATGAAATCAGCCCTCGAAGACAAAACCTGTGGGGGAAAAAAATTCTAAGCCCCGGGGTCCCAATTTCAGCAAAAATCTGAAATTCTCCAATTCTCTCAAAAATGGTGCCAAACTGTTGCAAATTCTCCCATGAAAGGTTTGGCGGTGGAAACAGAAGGCTTTTTGTCATAGGAAATGAAATCAGCCCTCGACAACCTTACCTGTGAAAAAAAAAAATTCTAAGCCCCGGGGTCACAATTTCAGCAAAAATCTGAAATTCTCCAATTCTCTCAAAAATGGTGCCAAACTGTTGCAAATTCTCCCATGAAAGGTTTGGCGGTGGAAACAGAAGGCTTTTTGTCATAGGAAATGAAATCAGCCCTCGACAACCTTACCTGTGAAAAAAAAAATTCTAAGCCCCGGGGTCACAATTTCAGCAAAAATCTGAAATTCTCCAATTCTCTCAAAAATGGTGCCAAACTGTTCCAAATTCTCCCCTGAAAGGTTTGGCGGTGGAAACAGAAGTCTTTTTGTCATAGGAAATGAAATCAGCCCTCGACAACTTTACCTGTGAAAAAAAAAATTCTAAGCCCCGATGTCACAACTTCAGCAAAAATCTGAAATTCTCCAATTCTCTCAAAAATGGTGCCAAACTGTTGCAAATTCTCCCATGAAAGGTTTGGCGGTGGAAACAGAAGTCTTTTTGTCATAGGAAATGAAATCAGCCCTCGAAGACAAAACCTGTGGGGGAAAAAAATTCTAAGCCCCGGGGTCCCAATTTCAGCAAAAATCTGAAATTCTCCAATTCTCTCAAAAATGGTGCCAAACTGTTGCAAATTCTCCCATGAAAGGTTTGGCGGTGGAAACAGAAGGCTTTTTGTCATAGGAAATGAAATCATCCCTCGAATACAAAACCTGTGAAAAAAAAATTCTAAGCCCCGGGGTCACAATTTCAGCAAAAATCTGAAATTCTCCAATTCTTTCAAAAATGGTGCCAAACTGTTGCAAATTCTCCCATGAAAGGTTTGGTGGTGGAAATAGAAGTCTTTTTGTCATAGGAAATGAAATCAGCCCTCGAAGACAAAACCTGTGGGAAAAAAATTTTCTAAGCCCCGGGGTCACAATTTCAGCAAAAATCTGAAATTCTCCAATTCTCTCAAAAATGGTGCCAAACTGTTCCAAATTCTCCCCTGAAAGGTTTGGCGGTGGAAACAGAAGGCTTTTTGTCATAGGAAATGAAATCAGCCCTCGACAAATTTACCTGTGGAAAAAAAAAATTCTAAGCCCCGGGGTCACAATTTCAGCAAAAATCTGAAATTCTGGAATTCTCTCAAAAATGGTGCCAAACTGTTGCAAATTCTCCCATGAAAGGTTTGGCGGTGGAAACAGAAGGCTTTTTGTCATAGGAAATGAAATCATCCCTCGAATACAAAACCTGTGAAAAAAAAATTCTAAGCCCCGTGGTCACAATTTCAGCAAAAATCTGAAATTCTCCAATTCTTTCAAAAATGGTGCCAAACTGTTGCAAATTCTCCCATGAAAGGTTTGGTGGTGGAAATAGAAGTCTTTTTGTCATAGGAAATGAAATCAGCCCTCGAAGACAAAACCTGTGGGAAAAAAATTTTCTAAGCCCCGGGGTCACAATTTCAGCAAAAATCTGAAATTCTCCAATTCTCTCAAAAATGGTGCCAAACTGTTCCAAATTCTCCCCTGAAAGGTTTGGCGGTGGAAACAGAAGGCTTTTTGTCATAGGAAATGAAATCAGCCCTCGACAAATTTACCTGTGGAAAAAAAAAATTCTAAGCCCCGGGGTCACAATTTCAGCAAAAATCTGAAATTCTGGAATTCTCTCAAAAATGGTGCCAAACTGTTGCAAATTCTCCCATGAAAGGTTTGGCGGTGGAAACAGAAGTCTTTTTGTCATAGGAAATGAAATCAGCCCTCGACAACTTTACCTGTGAAAAAAAAAAATTCTAAGCCCCGGGGTCACAATTTCAGCAAAAATCTGAAATTCTCCAATTCTCTCAAAAATGGTGCCAAACTGTTCCAAATTCTCCCCTGAAAGGTTTGGCGGTGGAAACAGAAGGCTTTTTGTCATAGGAAATGAAATCAGCCCTCGAAGAGAAAACCTGTGGGGAAAAAAAATTCTAAGCCCCGGGGTCCCAATTTCAGCAAAAATCTGAAATTCTCCAATTCTCTCAAAAATGGTGCCAAACTGTTGCAAATTCTCCCATGAAAGGTTTGGCGGTGGAAACAGAAGGCTTTTTGTCATAGGAAATGAAATCAGCCCTCGAGAACCTTACCTGTGAAAAAAAAAAATTCTAAGCCCCGGGGTCACAATTTCAGCAAAAATCTGAAATTCTCCAATTCTCTCAAAAATGGTGCCAAACTGTTGCAAATTCTCCCATGAAAGGTTTGGCGGTGGAAACAGAAGTCTTTTTGTCATAGGAAATGAAATCAGCCCTCGACAACTTTACCTGTGAAAAAAAAAATTCTAAGCCCCGGGGTCACAATTTCAGCAAAAATCTGAAATTCTCCAATTCTCTCAAAAATGGTGCCAAACTGTTGCAAATTCTCCCATGAAAGGTTTGGCGGTGGAAACAGAAGTCTTTTTGTCATAGGAAATGAAATCAGCCCTCGAAGACAAAACCTGTGGGGAAAAAATTTTCTAAGCCCCGGGGTCACAATTTCAGCAAAAATCTGAAATTCTCCAATTCTCTCAAAAATGGTGCCAAACTGTTCCAAATTCTCCCCTGAAAGGTTTGGCGGTGGAAACAGAAGGCTTTTTGTCATAGGAAATGAAATCAGCCCTCGACAACTTTACCTGTGAAAAAAAAAATTCTAAGCCCCGGGGTCACAATTTCAGCAAAAATATGAAATTCTCCAATTCTCTCAAAAATGGTGCCAAACTGTTCCAAATTCTCCCCTGAAAGGTTTGGCGGTGGAAACAGAAGGCTTTTTGTCATAGGAAATGAAATCAGCCCTCGACAACTTTACCTGTAAAAAAAAAAAAATTCTAAGCCCCGTGGTCACAACTTCAGGAAAAATCTGAAATTCTCCAATTCTCTCAAAAATGGTGCCAAACTGTTCCAAATTCTCCCCTGAAAGGTTTGGCGGTGGAAACAGAAGGCTTTTTGTCATAGGAAATGAAATCAGCCCTCGAAGACAAAACCTGTGGGGGAAAAAAAATTCTAAGCCCCGGGGTCACAATTTCAGCAAAAATATGAAATTCTCCAATTCTCTCAAAAATGGTGCCAAACTGTTCCAAATTCTCCCCTGAAAGGTTTGGCGGTGGAAACAGAAGGCTTTTTGTCATAGGAAATGAAATCAGCCCTGGAAGACAAAACCTGTGGGGAAAAAAAAAATTCTAAGCCCCGGGGTCACAACATCAGCAAAAATCTGAAATTCTCCAATTCTCTCAAAAATGGTGCCAAACTGTTGCAAATTCTCCCATGAAATGTTTGGCGGTGGAAACAGAAGTCTTTTTGTCATAGGAAATGAAATCAGCCCTCGAAGACAAAACCTGTGGGAAAAAAATTTTCTAAGCCCCGGGGTCACAATTTCAGCAATAATCTGAAATTCTCCAATTCTCTCAAAAATGGTGCCAAACTGTTGCAAATTCTCCCATGAAAGGTTTGGCGGTGGAAACAGAAGTCTTTTTGGCATAGGAAATGAAATCAGCCCTCGACAACTTTACCTGTAAAAAAAAAAATTCTAAGCCCCGATGTCACAACTTCAGCAAAAATCTGAAATTCTCCAATTCTCTCAAAAATGGTGCCAAACTGTTGCAAATTCTCCCATGAAAGGTTTGGCGGTGGAAACAGAAGTCTTTTTGTCATAGGAAATGAAATCAGCCCTCGAAGACAAAACCTGTGGGGGAAAAAAATTCTAAGCCCCGGGGTCCCAATTTCAGCAAAAATCTGAAATTCTCCAATTCTCTCAAAAATGGTGCCAAACTGTTGCAAATTCTCCCATGAAAGGTTTGGCGGTGGAAACAGAAGGCTTTTTGTCATAGGAAATGAAATCATCCCTCGAATACAAAACCTGTGAAAAAAAAAATTCTAAGCCCCGGGGTCACAATTTCAGCAAAAATCTGAAATTCTCCAATTCTTTCAAAAATGGTGCCAAACTGTTGCAAATTCTCCCATGAAAGGTTTGGTGGTGGAAATAGAAGTCTTTTTGTCATAGGAAATGAAATCAGCCCTCGAAGACAAAACCTGTGGGGAAAAAATTTTCTAAGCCCCGGGGTCACAATTTCAGCAAAAATCTGAAATTCTCCAATTCTCTCAAAAATGGTGCCAAACTGTTCCAAATTCTCCCCTGAAAGGTTTGGCGGTGGAAACAGAAGGCTTTTTGTCATAGGAAATGAAATCAGCCCTCGACAAATTTACCTGTGGAAAAAAAAAATTCTAAGCCCCGGGGTCACAATTTCAGCAAAAATCTGAAATTCTCCAATTCTCTCAAAAATGGTGCCAAACTGTTGCAAATTCTCCCATGAAAGGTTTGGCGGTGGAAACAGAAGTCTTTTTGTCATAGGAAATGAAATCAGCCCTCGACAACTTTACCTGTGAAAAAAAAAATTCTAAGCCCCGGGGTCACAATTTCAGCAAAAATCTGAAATTCTCCAATTCTCTCAAAAATGGTGCCAAACTGTTCCAAATTCTCCCCTGAAAGGTTTGGCGGTGGAAACAGAAGTCTTTTTGTCATAGGAAATGAAATCAGCCCTCGAAGACAAAACCTGTGGGGGAAAAAAATTCTAAGCCCCGGGGTCCCAATTTCAGCAAAAATCTGAAATTCTCCAATTCTCTCAAAAATGGTGCCAAACTGTTGCAAATTCTCCCCTGAAAGGTTTGGCGGTGGAAACAGAAGGCTTTTTGTCATAGGAAATGAAATCAGCCCTCGACAACCTTACCTGTGAAAAAAAAAAATTCTAAGCCCCGGGGTCACAATTTCAGCAAAAATATGAAATTCTCCAATTCTCTCAAAAATGGTGCCAAACTGTTCCAAATTCTCCCCTGAAAGGTTTGGCGGTGGAAACAGAAGGCTTTTTGTCATAGGAAATGAAATCAGCCCTCGACAACTTTACCTGTAAAAAAAAAAAAATTCTAAGCCCCGTGGTCACAACTTCAGCAAAAATCTAAAATTCTCCAATTCTCTCAAAAATGGTGCCAAACTGTTCCAAATTCTCCCCTGAAAGGTTTGGCGGTGGAAACAGAAGGCTTTTTGTCATAGGAAATGAAATCAGCCCTCGAAGACAAAACCTGTGGGGAAAAAAAAATTCTAAGCCCCGGGGTCACAATTTCAGCAATAATCTGAAATTCTCCAATTCTCTCAAAAATGGTGCCAAACTGTTCCAAATTCCCCCCTGAAAGGTTTGGCGGTGGAAACAGAAGGCTTTTTGTCATAGGAAATGAAATCAGCCCTCGACAACTTTACCTGTAAAAAAAAAAAAATTCTAAGCCCCGTGGTCACAACTTCAGCAAAAATCTGAAATTCTCCAATTCTCTCAAAAATGGTGCCAAACTGTTGCAAATTCTCCCATGAAAGGTTTGGCGGTGGAAACAGAAGTCTTTTTGTCATAGGAAATGAAATCAGCCCTCGAAGACAAAACCTGTGGGAAAAAAATTTTCTAAGCCCCGGGGTCACAATTTCAGCAATAATCTGAAATTCTCCAATTCTCTCAAAAATGGTGCCAAACTGTTGCAAATTCTCCCATGAAAGGTTTGGCGGTGGAAACAGAAGTCTTTTTGGCATAGGAAATGAAATCAGCCCTCGACAACTTTACCTGTAAAAAAAAAAAATTCTAAGCCCCGGTGTCACAACTTCAGCAAAAATCTGAAATTCTCCAATTCTCTCAAAAATGGTGCCAAACTGTTGCAAATTCTCCCATGAAAGGTTTGGCGGTGGAAACAGAAGTCTTTTTGTCATAGGAAATGAAATCAGCCCTCGAAGACAAAACCTGTGGGGGAAAAAAATTCTAAGCCCCGGGGTCCCAATTTCAGCAAAAATCTGAAATTCTCCAATTCTCTCAAAAATGGTGCCAAACTGTTGCAAATTCTCCCATGAAAGGTTTGGCGGTGGAAACAGAAGGCTTTTTGTCATAGGAAATGAAATCAGCCCTCGAATACAAAACCTGTGAAAAAAAAAAATTCTAAGCCCCGGGGTCACAATTTCAGCAAAAATCTGAAATTCTCCAATTCTTTCAAAAATGGTGCCAAACTGTTGCAAATTCTCCCATGAAAGGTTTGGTGGTGGAAATAGAAGTCTTTTTGTCATAGGAAATGAAATCAGCCCTCGAAGACAAAACCTGTGGGGAAAAAATTTTCTAAGCCCCGGGGTCACAATTTCAGCAAAAATCTGAAATTCTCCAATTCTCTCAAAAATGGTGCCAAACTGTTCCAAATTCTCCCCTGAAAGGTTTGGCGGTGGAAACAGAAGGCTTTTTGTCATAGGAAATGAAATCAGCCCTCGACAAATTTACCTGTGGAAAAAAAAAATTCTAAGCCCCGGGGTCACAATTTCAGCAAAAATCTGAAATTCTCCAATTCTCTCAAAAATGGTGCCAAACTGTTCCAAATTCTCCCCTGAAAGGTTTGGCGGTGGAAACAGAAGTCTTTTTGTCATAGGAAATGAAATCAGCCCACGAAGAGAAAACCTGTGGGGAAAAAAAATTCTAAGCCCCGGGGTCCCAATTTCAGCAAAAATCTGAAATTCTCCAATTCTCTCAAAAATGGTGCCAAACTGTTGCAAATTCTCCCATGAAAGGTTTGGCGGTGGAAACAGAAGGCTTTTTGTCATAGGAAATGAAATCAGCCCTCGAGAACCTTACCTGTGAAAAAAAAAATTCTAAGCCCGGTCACAATTTCAGCAAAAATCTGAAATTCTCCAATTCTCTCAAAAATGGTGCCAAACTGTTGCAAATTCTCCCATGAAAGGTTTGGCGGTGGAAACAGAAGTCTTTTTGTCATAGGAAATGAAATCAGCCCTCGAAGACAAAACCTGTGGGAAAAAATTTTCTAAGCCCCGGGGTCACAATTTCAGCAATAATCTGAAATTCTCCAATTCTCTCAAAAATGGTGCCAAACTGTTGCAAATTCTCCCATGAAAGGTTTGGCGGTGGAAACAGAAGTCTTTTTGGCATAGGAAATGAAATCAGCCCTCGACAACTTTACCTGTAAAAAAAAAAATTCTAAGCCCCGATGTCACAACTTCAGCAAAAATCTGAAATTCTCCAATTCTCTCAAAAATGGTGCCAAACTGTTGCAAATTCTCCCATGAAAGGTTTGGCGGTGGAAACAGAAGGCTTTTTGTCATAGGAAATGAAATCACCCCTCGAAGACAAAACCTGTGAAAAAAAAAAATTCTAAGCCCCGGGGTCACAATTTCAGCAAAAATCTGAAATTCTCCAATTCTTTCAAAAATGGTGCCAAACTGTTGCAAATTCTCCCATGAAAGGTTTGGCGGTGGAAACAGAAGTCTTTTTGTCATAGGAAATGAAATCAGCCCTCGAAGACAAAACCTGTGGGGGAAAAAAATTCTAAGCCCCGGGGTCCCAATTTCAGCAAAAATCTGAAATTCTCCAATTCTCTCAAAAATGGTGCCAAACTGTTGCAAATTCTCCCATGAAAGGTTTGGCGGTGGAAACAGAAGGCTTTTTGTCATAGGAAATGAAATCATCCCTCGAATACAAAACCTGTGAAAAAAAAAAAATCTAAGCCCCGGGGTCACAATTTCAGCAAAAATCTGAAATTCTCCAATTCTTTCAAAAATGGTGCCAAACTGTTGCAAATTCTCCCATGAAAGGTTTGGTGGTGGAAATAGAAGTCTTTTTGTCATAGGAAATGAAATCAGCCCTCGAAGACAAAACCTGTGGGAAAAAATTTTTCTAAGCCCCGGGGTCACAATTTCAGCAAAAATCTGAAATTCTCCAATTCTCTCAAAAATGGTGCCAAACTGTTGCAAATTCTCCCATGAAAGGTTTGGCGGTGGAAACAGAAGTCTTTTTGTCATAGGAAATGAAATCAGCCCTCGACAACTTTACCTGTGAAAAAAAAAATTCTAAGCCCCGGGGTCACAATTTCAGCAAAAATCTGAAATTCTCCAATTCTCTCAAAAATGGTGCCAAACTGTTGCAAATTCTCCCATGAAAGGTTTGGCGGTGGAAACAGAAGTCTTTTTGTCATAGGAAATGAAATCAGCCCTCGAAGACAAAACCTGTGGGGAAAAAATTTTCTAAGCCCCGGGGTCACAATTTCAGCAAAAATCTGAAATTCTCCAATTCTCTCAAAAATGGTGCCAAACTGTTCCAAATTCTCCCCTGAAAGGTTTGGCGGTGGAAACAGAAGTCTTTTTGTCATAGGAAATGAAATCAGTCCTCGACAACTTTACCTGTGAAAAAAAAAAATTCTAAGCCCCGGGGTCACAATTTCAGCAAAAATCTGAAATTCTTCAATTCTCTCAAAAATGGTGCCAAACTGTTCCAAATTCTCCCCTGAAAGGTTTGGCGGTGGAAACAGAAGGCTTTTTGTCATAGGAAATGAAATCAGCCCTCGACAACTTTACCTGTAAAAAAAAAAAAAATCTAAGCCCCGTGGTCACAACTTCAGCAAAAATCTGAAATTCTCCAATTCTCTCAAAAATGGTGCCAAACTGTTGCAAATTCTCCCATGAAAGGTTTGGCGGTGGAAACAGAAGTCTTTTTGTCATAGGAAATGAAATCAGCCCTCGAAGACAAAACCTGTGGGAAAAAAATTTTCTAAGCCCCGGGGTCACAATTTCAGCAATAATCTGAAATTCTCCAATTCTCTCAAAAATGGTGCCAAACTGTTGCAAATTCTCCCATGAAAGGTTTGGCGGTGGAAACAGAAGGCTTTTTGTCATAGGAAATGAAATCAGCCCTCGAAGAGAAAACCTTACCTGTGAAAAAAAAAATTCTAAGCCCCGGGGTCACAATTTCAGCAAAAATCTGAAATTCTCCAATTCTCTCAAAAATGGTGCCAAACTGTTGCAAATTCTCCCATGAAAGGTTTGGCGGTGGAAACAGAAGTCTTTTTGGCATAGGAAATGAAATCAGCCCTCGAGAACCTTACCTGTGAAAAAAAAAATTCTAAGCCCGGTCACAATTTCAGCAAAAATCTGAAATTCTCCAATTCTCTCAAAAATGGTGCCAAACTGTTGCAAATTCTCCCATGAAAGGTTTGGCGGTGGAAACAGAAGTCTTTTTGGCATAGGAAATGAAATCAGCCCTCGAAGACAAAACCTGTGGGAAAAAATTTTCTAAGCCCCGGGGTCACAATTTCAGCAATAATCTGAAATTCTCCAATTCTCTCAAAAATGGTGCCAAACTGTTGCAAATTCTCCCATGAAAGGTTTGGCGGTGGAAACAGAAGTCTTTTTGGCATAGGAAATGAAATCAGCCCTCGACAACTTTACCTGTAAAAAAAAAAATTCTAAGCCCCGATGTCACAACTTCAGCAAAAATCTGAAATTCTCCAATTCTCTCAAAAATGGTGCCAAACTGTTGCAAATTCTCCCATGAAAGGTTTGGCGGTGGAAACAGAAGGCTTTTTGTCATAGGAAATGAAATCACCCCTCGAAGACAAAACCTGTGAAAAAAAAAATTCTAAGCCCCGGGGTCACAATTTCAGCAAAAATCTGAAATTCTCCAATTCTTTCAAAAATGGTGCCAAACTGTTGCAAATTCTCCCATGAAAGGTTTGGTGGTGGAAATAGAAGTCTTTTTGTCATAGGAAATGAAATCAGCCCTCGAAGACAAAACCTGTGGGAAAAAAATTTTCTAAGCCCCGGGGTCACAATTTCAGCAAAAATCTGAAATTCTCCAATTCTCTCAAAAATGGTGCCAAACTGTTCCAAATTCTCCCCTGAAAGGTTTGGCGGTGGAAACAGAAGGCTTTTTGTCATAGGAAATGAAATCAGCCCTCGACAAATTTACCTGTGGAAAAAAAAAAATTCTAAGCCCCGGGGTCACAATTTCAGCAAAAATCTGAAATTCTCCAATTCTCTCAAAAATGGTGCCAAACTGTTCCAAATTCTCCCCTGAAAGGTTTGGCGGTGGAAACAGAAGGCTTTTTGTCATAGGAAATGAAATCAGCCCTCGAAGACAAAACCTGTGGGGGAAAAAAATTCTAAGCCCCGGGGTCCCAATTTCAGCAAAAATCTGAAATTCTCCAATTCTCTCAAAAATGGTGCCAAACTGTTGCAAATTCTCCCATGAAAGGTTTGGCGGTGGAAACAGAAGGCTTTTTGTCATAGGAAATGAAATCAGCCCTCGACAACCTTACCTGTGAAAAAAAAAAATTCTAAGCCCCGGGGTCACAATTTCAGCAAAAATCTGAAATTCTCCAATTCTCTCAAAAATGGTGCCAAACTGTTGCAAATTCTCCCATGAATGGTTTGGCGGTGGAAACAGAAGTCTTTTTGTCATAGGAAATGAAATCAGCCCTCGACAACTTTACCTGTGAAAAAAAAAATTCTAAGCCCCGGTGTCACAACTTCAGCAAAAAACTGAAATTCTCCAATTCCCTCAAAAATGGTGCCAAACTGTTGCAAATTCTCCCATGAAAGGTTTGGCGGTGGAAACAGAAGTCTTTTTGTCATAGGAAATGAAATCAGCCCTCGAAGACAAAACCTGTGGGGGAAAAAAATTCTAAGCCCCGGGGTCCCAATTTCAGCAAAAATCTGAAATTCTCCAATTCTCTCAAAAATGGTGCCAAACTGTTGCAAATTCTCCCATGAAAGGTTTGGCGGTGGAAACAGAAGGCTTTTTGTCATAGGAAATGAAATCATCCCTCGAATACAAAACCTGTGAAAAAAAAAAAATCTAAGCCCCGGGGTCACAATTTCAGCAAAAATCTGAAATTCTCCAATTCTTTCAAAAATGGTGCCAAACTGTTGCAAATTCTCCCATGAAAGGTTTGGTGGTGGAAATAGAAGTCTTTTTGTCATAGGAAATGAAATCAGCCCTCGAAGACAAAACCTGTGGGAAAAAATTTTTCTAAGCCCCGGGGTCACAATTTCAGCAAAAATCTGAAATTCTCCAATTCTCTCAAAAATGGTGCCAAACTGTTGCAAATTCTCCCATGAAAGGTTTGGCGGTGGAAACAGAAGTCTTTTTGTCATAGGAAATGAAATCAGCCCTCGACAACTTTACCTGTGAAAAAAAAAATTCTAAGCCCCGGGGTCACAATTTCAGCAAAAATCTGAAATTCTCCAATTCTCTCAAAAATGGTGCCAAACTGTTGCAAATTCTCCCATGAAAGGTTTGGCGGTGGAAACAGAAGTCTTTTTGTCATAGGAAATGAAATCAGCCCTCGAAGACAAAACCTGTGGGGAAAAAATTTTCTAAGCCCCGGGGTCACAATTTCAGCAAAAATCTGAAATTCTCCAATTCTCTCAAAAATGGTGCCAAACTGTTCCAAATTCTCCCCTGAAAGGTTTGGCGGTGGAAACAGAAGGCTTTTTGTCATAGGAAATGAAATCAGCCCTCGACAACTTTACCTGTGAAAAAAAAAATTCTAAGCCCCGGGGTCACAATTTCAGCAAAAATATGAAATTCTCCAATTCTCTCAAAAATGGTGCCAAACTGTTCCAAATTCTCCCCTGAAAGGTTTGGCGGTGGAAACAGAAGGCTTTTTGTCATAGGAAATGAAATCAGCCCTCGACAACTTTACCTGTAAAAAAAAAAAAATTCTAAGCCCCGTGGTCACAACTTCAGGAAAAATCTGAAATTCTCCAATTCTCTCAAAAATGGTGCCAAACTGTTCCAAATTCTCCCCTGAAAGGTTTGGCGGTGGAAACAGAAGGCTTTTTGTCATAGGAAATGAAATCAGCCCTCGAAGACAAAACCTGTGGGGAAAAAAAAATTCTAAGCCCCGGGGTCACAATTTCAGCAAAAATCTGAAATTCTCCAATTCTCTCAAAAATGGTGCCAAACTGTTCCAAATTCTCCCCTGAAAGGTTTGGCGGTGGAAACAGAAGGCTTTTTGTCATAGGAAATGAAATCAGCCCTCGACAACTTTACCTGTAAAAAAAAAAAAAATCTAAGCCCCGTGGTCACAACTTCAGCAAAAATCTGAAATTCTCCAATTCTCTCAAAAATGGTGCCAAACTGTTGCAAATTCTCCCATGAAAGGTTTGGCGGTGGAAACAGAAGTCTTTTTGTCATAGGAAATGAAATCAGCCCTCGAAGACAAAACCTGTGGGAAAAAAATTTTCTAAGCCCCGGGGTCACAATTTCAGCAATAATCTGAAATTCTCCAATTCTCTCAAAAATGGTGCCAAACTGTTGCAAATTCTCCCATGAAAGGTTTGGCGGTGGAAACAGAAGGCTTTTTGTCATAGGAAATGAAATCAGCCCTCGACAACCTTACCTGTGAAAAAAAAATTCTAAGCCCCGGGGTCACAATTTCAGCAAAAATCTGAAATTCTCCAATTCTCTCAAAAATGGTGCCAAACTGTTGCAAATTCTCCCATGAAAGGTTTGGCGGTGGAAACAGAAGTCTTTTTGGCATAGGAAATGAAATCAGCCCTCGACAACTTTACATGTAAAAAAAAAAATTCTAAGCCCCGGGGTCACAATTTCAGCAAAAATCTGAAATTCTCCAATTCTCTCAAAAATGGTGCCAAACTGTTGCAAATTCTCCCATGAAAGGTTTGGCGGTGGAAACAGAAGGCTTTTTGTCATAGGAAATGAAATCAGCCCTCGAAGACAAAACCTGTGGGGAAAAAAATTCTAAGCCCCGGGGTCCCAATTTCAGCAAAAATCTGAAATTCTCCAATTCTCTCAAAAATGGTGCCAAACTGTTGCAAATTCTCCCCTGAAAGGTTTGGCGATGGAAACAGAAGTCTTTTTGTCATAGGAAATGAAATCAGCCCTCGACAACCTTACCTGTGAAAAAAAAAATTCTAAGCCCCGGGGTCACAATTTCAGCAAAAATCTGAAATTCTCCAATTCTCTCAAAAATGGTGCCAAACTGTTGCAAATTCTCCCATGAAAGGTTTGGCGGTGGAAACAGAAGTCTTTTTGTCATAGGAAATGAAATCAGTCCTCGACAACTTTACCTGTGAAAAAAAAAAATTCTAAGCCCCGGGGTCACAATTTCAGCAAAAATCTGAAATTCTTCAATTCTCTCAAAAATGGTGCCAAACTGTTCCAAATTCTCCCCTGAAAGGTTTGGCGGTGGAAACAGAAGGCTTTTTGTCATAGGAAATGAAATCAGCCCTCGACAACTTTACCTGTAAAAAAAAAAAAAATCTAAGCCCCGTGGTCACAACTTCAGCAAAAATCTGAAATTCTCCAATTCTCTCAAAAATGGTGCCAAACTGTTGCAAATTCTCCCATGAAAGGTTTGGCGGTGGAAACAGAAGTCTTTTTGTCATAGGAAATGAAATCAGCCCTCGAAGACAAAACCTGTGGGAAAAAAATTTTCTAAGCCCCGGGGTCACAATTTCAGCAATAATCTGAAATTCTCCAATTCTCTCAAAAATGGTGCCAAACTGTTGCAAATTCTCCCATGAAAGGTTTGGCGGTGGAAACAGAAGGTTTTTTGTCATAGGAAATGAAATCAGCCCTCGAAGAGAAAACCTTACCTGTGAAAAAAAAAATTCTAAGCCCCGGGGTCACAATTTCAGCAAAAATCTGAAATTCTCCAATTCTCTCAAAAATGGTGCCAAACTGTTGCAAATTCTCCCATGAAAGGTTTGGCGGTGGAAACAGAAGTCTTTTTGGCATAGGAAATGAAATCAGCCCTCGACAACTTTACATGTAAAAAAAAAAATTCTAAGCCCCGGGGTCACAATTTCAGCAAAAATCTGAAATTCTCCAATTCTCTCAAAAATGGTGCCAAACTGTTGCAAATTCTCCCATGAAAGGTTTGGCGGTGGAAACAGAAGGCTTTTTGTCATAGGAAATGAAATCAGCCCTCGAAGACAAAACCTGTGGGGAAAAAAATTCTAAGCCCCGGGGTCCCAATTTCAGCAAAAATCTGAAATTCTCCAATTCTCTCAAAAATGGTGCCAAACTGTTGCAAATTCTCCCCTGAAAGGTTTGGCGAAGGAAACAGAAGTCTTTTTGTCATAGGAAATGAAATCAGCCCTCGACAACCTTACCTGTGAAAAAAAAAAATTCTAAGCCCCGGGGTCACAATTTCAGCAAAAATCTGAAATTCTCCAATTCTCTCAAAAATGGTGCCAAACTGTTGCAAATTCTCCCATGAAAGGTTTGGCGGTGGAAACAGAAGTCTTTTTGTCATAGGAAATGAAATCAGCCCTCGACAACTTTACCTGTGAAAAAAAAAAATTCTAAGCCCCGGGGTCACAATTTCAGCAAAAATCTGAAATTCTTCAATTCTCTCAAAAATGGTGCCAAACTGTTGCAAATTCTCCCATGAAAGGTTTGGCCGGGAAAACAGAAGTCTTTTTGTCATAGGAAATGAAATCAGCCCTCGAAGACAAAACCTGTTTGAAAAAAATTTTCTAAGCCCCAGGGTCACAACTTCAGCAAAAATCTGAAATTCTCCAATTCTCTCAAAAATGATGCCAAACTGTTCCAAATTCTCCCCTGAATGGTTTGGCGGTGGAAACAGAAGGCTTTTTGTCATAGGAAATGAAATCAGCCCTCGACACCTTTACCTGTGAGAAAAAATTTTTATAAGCCCCGGGGTCACAATTTCAGCAAAAATCTGAAATTCTCCAATTCTCTCAAAAATGGTGCCAAACTGTTCCAAATTCTCCCCTGAAAGGTTTGGCGGTGGAAACAGAAGGCTTTTTGTCATAGGAAATGAAATCAGCCCTTGACAACTTTACCTGTGGAAAAAAAAAATTCTAAGCCCCGGGGTCACAATTTCAGCAAAAATCTGAAATTCTCCAATTCTCTCAAAAATGGTGCCAAACTGTTCCAAATTCTCCCCTGAAAGGTTTGGCGGTGGAAACAGAAGGCTTTTTGTCATAGGAAATGAAATCAGCCCTCGACAACTTTACCTGTGGAAAAAAAAAATTCTAAGCCCCGGGGTCACAATTTCAGCAAAAATCTGAAATTCTCCAATTCTCTCAAAAATGGTGCCAAACTGTTGCAAATTCTCCCATGAAAGGTTTGGCGGTGGAAACAGAAGTCTTTTTGTCATAGGAAATGAAATCAGCCCTCGAAGACAAAACCTGTGGGGAAAAAAATTTCTAAGCCCCGGGGTCACAATTTCAGCAAAAATCTGAAATTCTCCAATTCTCTCAAAAATGGTGCCAAACTGTTCCAAATTCTCCCCTGAATGGTTTGGCGGTGGAAACAGAAGGCTTTTTGTCATAGGAAATGAAATCAGCCCTCGACACCTTTACCTGTGAGAAAAAATTTTTATAAGCCCCGGGGTCACAATTTCAGCAAAAATATGAAATTCTCCAATTCTCTCAAAAATGGTGCCAAACTGTTCCAAATTCTCCCATGAAAGGTTTGGCGGTGGAAACAGAAGGCTTTTTGTCATAGGAAATGAAATCAGCCCTCGACACCTTTACCTGTGAGAAAAAATTTTTATAAGCCCCGGGGTCACAATTTCAGCAAAAATATGAAATTCTCCAATTCTCTCAAAAATGGTGCCAAACTGTTCCAAATTCTCCCATGAAAGGTTTGGCGGTGGAAACAGAAGGCTTTTTGTCATAGGAAATGAAATCAGCCCTCGACAACTTTACCTGTGGGGAAAAAAAATTCTAAGCCCCGGGGTCACAATTTCAGCAAAAATCTGAAATTCTCCAATTCTCTCAAAAATGGTGCCAAACTGTTCCAAATTCTCCCCTGAAAGGTTTGGCGGTGGAAACAGAAGTCTTTTTGTCATAGGAAATGAAATCAGCCCTCGAAGACAAAACCTGTGGGGAAAAAATTTTCTAAGCCCCGGGGTCACAATTTCAGCAAAAATATGAAATTCTCCAATTCTCTCAAAAATGGTGCCAAACTGTTCCAAATTCTCCCCTGAAAGGTTTGGCGGTGGAAACAGAAGGCTTTTTGTCATAGGAAATGAAATCAGCCCTCGACAACTTTACCTGTAAAAAAAAAAAAATTCTAAGCCCCGTGGTCACAACTTCAGGAAAAATCTGAAATTCTCCAATTCTCTCAAAAATGGTGCCAAACTGTTCCAAATTCTCCCCTGAAAGGTTTGGCGGTGGAAACAGAAGGCTTTTTGTCATAGGAAATGAAATCAGCCCTCGAAGACAAAACCTGTGGGGAAAAAAAAATTCTAAGCCCCGGGGTCACAATTTCAGCAAAAATATGAAATTCTCCAATTCTCTCAAAAATGGTGCCAAACTGTTCCAAATTCTCCCATGAAAGGTTTGGCGGTGGAAACAGAAGGCTTTTTGTCATAGGAAATGAAATCAGCCCTCGACAACTTTACCTGTAAAAAAAAAAAAAATCTAAGCCCCGTGGTCACAACTTCAGCAAAAATCTGAAATTCTCCAATTCTCTCAAAAATGGTGCCAAACTGTTGCAAATTCTCCCATGAAAGGTTTGGCGGTGGAAACAGAAGTCTTTTTGTCATAGGAAATGAAATCAGCCCTCGAAGACAAAACCTGTGGGAAAAAAATTTTCTAAGCCCCGGGGTCACAATTTCAGCAATAATCTGAAATTCTCCAATTCTCTCAAAAATGGTGCCAAACTGTTGCAAATTCTCCCATGAAAGGTTTGGCGGTGGAAACAGAAGGCTTTTTGTCATAGGAAATGAAATCAGCCCTCGACAACCTTACCTGTGAAAAAAAAATTCTAAGCCCCGGGGTCACAATTTCAGCAAAAATCTGAAATTCTCCAATTCTCTCAAAAATGGTGCCAAACTGTTGCAAATTCTCCCATGAAAGGTTTGGCGGTGGAAACAGAAGTCTTTTTGGCATAGGAAATGAAATCAGCCCTCGACAACTTTACATGTAAAAAAAAAAATTCTAAGCCCCGGGGTCACAATTTCAGCAAAAATCTGAAATTCTCCAATTCTCTCAAAAATGGTGCCAAACTGTTGCAAATTCTCCCATGAAAGGTTTGGCGGTGGAAACAGAAGGCTTTTTGTCATAGGAAATGAAATCATCCCTCGAATACAAAACCTGTGAAAAAAAAAATTCTAAGCCCCGGGGTCACAATTTCAGCAAAAATCTGAAATTCTCCAATTCTTTCAAAAATGGTGCCAAACTGTTGCAAATTCTCCCATGAAAGGTTTGGTGGTGGAAATAGAAGTCTTTTTGTCATAGGAAATGAAATCAGCCCTCGAAGACAAAACCTGTGGGAAAAAAATTTTCTAAGCCCCGGGGTCACAATTTCAGCAAAAATCTGAAATTCTCCAATTCTCTCAAAAATGGTGCCAAACTGTTCCAAATTCTCCCCTGAAAGGTTTGGCGGTGGAAACAGAAGGCTTTTTGTCATAGGAAATGAAATCAGCCCTCGACAAATTTACCTGTGGAAAAAAAAATTCTAAGCCCCGGGGTCACAATTTCAGCAAAAATCTGAAATTCTCCAATTCTCTCAAAAATGGTGCCAAACTGTTGCAAATTCTCCCATGAAAGGTTTGGCGGTGGAAACAGAAGTCTTTTTGTCATAGGAAATGAAATCAGCCCTCGACAACTTTACCTGTGAAAAAAAAAATTCTAAGCCCCGGGGTCACAATTTCAGCAAAAATCTGAAATTCTCCAATTCTCTCAAAAATGGTGCCAAACTGTTCCAAATTCTCCCCTGAAAGGTTTGGCGGTGGAAACAGAAGTCTTTTTGTCATAGGAAATGAAATCAGCCCTCGAAGACAAAACCTGTGGGGGAAAAAAATTCTAAGCCCCGGGGTCCCAATTTCAGCAAAAATCTGAAATTCTCCAATTCTCTCAAAAATGGTGCCAAACTGTTGCAAATTCTCCCCTGAAAGGTTTGGCGGTGGAAACAGAAGGCTTTTTGTCATAGGAAATGAAATCAGCCCTCGACAACCTTACCTGTGAAAAAAAAAAATTCTAAGCCCCGGGGTCACAATTTCAGCAAAAATATGAAATTCTCCAATTCTCTCAAAAATGGTGCCAAACTGTTCCAAATTCTCCCCTGAAAGGTTTGGCGGTGGAAACAGAAGGCTTTTTGTCATAGGAAATGAAATCAGCCCTCGACAACTTTACCTGTAAAAAAAAAAAAATTCTAAGCCCCGTGGTCACAACTTCAGCAAAAATCTAAAATTCTCCAATTCTCTCAAAAATGGTGCCAAACTGTTCCAAATTCTCCCCTGAAAGGTTTGGCGGTGGAAACAGAAGGCTTTTTGTCATAGGAAATGAAATCAGCCCTCGAAGACAAAACCTGTGGGGAAAAAAAAATTCTAAGCCCCGGGGTCACAATTTCAGCAATAATCTGAAATTCTCCAATTCTCTCAAAAATGGTGCCAAACTGTTCCAAATTCCCCCCTGAAAGGTTTGGCGGTGGAAACAGAAGGCTTTTTGTCATAGGAAATGAAATCAGCCCTCGACAACTTTACCTGTAAAAAAAAAAAAATTCTAAGCCCCGTGGTCACAACTTCAGCAAAAATCTGAAATTCTCCAATTCTCTCAAAAATGGTGCCAAACTGTTGCAAATTCTCCCATGAAAGGTTTGGCGGTGGAAACAGAAGTCTTTTTGTCATAGGAAATGAAATCAGCCCTCGAAGACAAAACCTGTGGGAAAAAAATTTTCTAAGCCCCGGGGTCACAATTTCAGCAAAAATCTGAAATTCTCCAATTCTCTCAAAAATGGTGCCAAACTGTTGCAAATTCTCCCATGAAAGGTTTGGCGGTGGAAACAGAAGTCTTTTTGGCATAGGAAATGAAATCAGCCCTCGACAACTTTACCTGTAAAAAAAAAAAATTCTAAGCCCCGGTGTCACAACTTCAGCAAAAATCTGAAATTCTCCAATTCTCTCAAAAATGGTGCCAAACTGTTGCAAATTCTCCCATGAAAGGTTTGGCGGTGGAAACAGAAGTCTTTTTGTCATAGGAAATGAAATCAGCCCTCGAAGACAAAACCTGTGGGGGAAAAAAATTCTAAGCCCCGGGGTCCCAATTTCAGCAAAAATCTGAAATTCTCCAATTCTCTCAAAAATGGTGCCAAACTGTTGCAAATTCTCCCATGAAAGGTTTGGCGGTGGAAACAGAAGGCTTTTTGTCATAGGAAATGAAATCAGCCCTCGAATACAAAACCTGTGAAAAAAAAAATTCTAAGCCCCGGGGTCACAATTTCAGCAAAAATCTGAAATTCTCCAATTCTTTCAAAAATGGTGCCAAACTGTTGCAAATTCTCCCATGAAAGGTTTGGTGGTGGAAATAGAAGTCTTTTTGTCATAGGAAATGAAATCAGCCCTCGAAGACAAAACCTGTGGGGAAAAAATTTTCTAAGCCCCGGGGTCACAATTTCAGCAAAAATCTGAAATTCTCCAATTCTCTCAAAAATGGTGCCAAACTGTTCCAAATTCTCCCCTGAAAGGTTTGGCGGTGGAAACAGAAGGCTTTTTGTCATAGGAAATGAAATCAGCCCTCGACAAATTTACCTGTGGAAAAAAAAAATTCTAAGCCCCGGGGTCACAATTTCAGCAAAAATCTGAAATTCTCCAATTCTCTCAAAAATGGTGCCAAACTGTTCCAAATTCTCCCCTGAAAGGTTTGGCGGTGGAAACAGAAGTCTTTTTGTCATAGGAAATGAAATCAGCCCTCGAAGAGAAAAGCTGTGGGGGAAAAAAATTCTAAGCCCCGGGGTCCCAATTTCAGCAAAAATCTGAAATTCTCCAATTCTCTCAAAAATGGTGCCAAACTGTTCCAAATTCTCCCCTGAAAGGTTTGGCGGTGGAAACAGAAGGCTTTTTGTCATAGGAAATGAAATCAGCCCTCGACAAATTTACCTGTGGAAAAAAAAATTCTAAGCCCCGGGGTCACAATTTCAGCAAAAATCTGAAATTCTCCAATTCTCTCAAAAATGGTGCCAAACTGTTGCAAATTCTCCCATGAAAGGTTTGGCGGTGGAAACAGAAGTCTTTTTGTCATAGGAAATGAAATCAGCCCTCGACAACTTTACCTGTGAAAAAAAAAATTCTAAGCCCCGGGGTCACAATTTCAGCAAAAATCTGAAATTCTCCAATTCTCTCAAAAATGGTGCCAAACTGTTCCAAATTCTCCCCTGAAAGGTTTGGCGGTGGAAACAGAAGTCTTTTTGTCATAGGAAATGAAATCAGCCCTCGAAGACAAAACCTGTGGGGGAAAAAAATTCTAAGCCCCGGGGTCCCAATTTCAGCAAAAATCTGAAATTCTCCAATTCTCTCAAAAATGGTGCCAAACTGTTGCAAATTCTCCCCTGAAAGGTTTGGCGGTGGAAACAGAAGGCTTTTTGTCATAGGAAATGAAATCAGCCCTCGACAACCTTACCTGTGAAAAAAAAAAATTCTAAGCCCCGGGGTCACAATTTCAGCAAAAATATGAAATTCTCCAATTCTCTCAAAAATGGTGCCAAACTGTTCCAAATTCTCCCCTGAAAGGTTTGGCGGTGGAAACAGAAGGCTTTTTGTCATAGGAAATGAAATCAGCCCTCGACAACTTTACCTGTAAAAAAAAAAAAATTCTAAGCCCCGTGGTCACAACTTCAGCAAAAATCTAAAATTCTCCAATTCTCTCAAAAATGGTGCCAAACTGTTCCAAATTCTCCCCTGAAAGGTTTGGCGGTGGAAACAGAAGGCTTTTTGTCATAGGAAATGAAATCAGCCCTCGAAGACAAAACCTGTGGGGAAAAAAAAATTCTAAGCCCCGGGGTCACAATTTCAGCAATAATCTGAAATTCTCCAATTCTCTCAAAAATGGTGCCAAACTGTTCCAAATTCCCCCCTGAAAGGTTTGGCGGTGGAAACAGAAGGCTTTTTGTCATAGGAAATGAAATCAGCCCTCGACAACTTTACCTGTAAAAAAAAAAAAATTCTAAGCCCCGTGGTCACAACTTCAGCAAAAATCTGAAATTCTCCAATTCTCTCAAAAATGGTGCCAAACTGTTGCAAATTCTCCCATGAAAGGTTTGGCGGTGGAAACAGAAGTCTTTTTGTCATAGGAAATGAAATCAGCCCTCGAAGACAAAACCTGTGGGAAAAAAATTTTCTAAGCCCCGGGGTCACAATTTCAGCAAAAATCTGAAATTCTCCAATTCTCTCAAAAATGGTGCCAAACTGTTGCAAATTCTCCCATGAAAGGTTTGGCGGTGGAAACAGAAGTCTTTTTGGCATAGGAAATGAAATCAGCCCTCGACAACTTTACCTGTAAAAAAAAAAAATTCTAAGCCCCGGTGTCACAACTTCAGCAAAAATCTGAAATTCTCCAATTCTCTCAAAAATGGTGCCAAACTGTTGCAAATTCTCCCATGAAAGGTTTGGCGGTGGAAACAGAAGTCTTTTTGTCATAGGAAATGAAATCAGCCCTCGAAGACAAAACCTGTGGGGGAAAAAAATTCTAAGCCCCGGGGTCCCAATTTCAGCAAAAATCTGAAATTCTCCAATTCTCTCAAAAATGGTGCCAAACTGTTGCAAATTCTCCCATGAAAGGTTTGGCGGTGGAAACAGAAGGCTTTTTGTCATAGGAAATGAAATCAGCCCTCGAATACAAAACCTGTGAAAAAAAAAAATTCTAAGCCCCGGGGTCACAATTTCAGCAAAAATCTGAAATTCTCCAATTCTTTCAAAAATGGTGCCAAACTGTTGCAAATTCTCCCATGAAAGGTTTGGTGGTGGAAATAGAAGTCTTTTTGTCATAGGAAATGAAATCAGCCCTCGAAGACAAAACCTGTGGGGAAAAAATTTTCTAAGCCCCGGGGTCACAATTTCAGCAAAAATCTGAAATTCTCCAATTCTCTCAAAAATGGTGCCAAACTGTTCCAAATTCTCCCCTGAAAGGTTTGGCGGTGGAAACAGAAGGCTTTTTGTCATAGGAAATGAAATCAGCCCTCGACAAATTTACCTGTGGAAAAAAAAAATTCTAAGCCCCGGGGTCACAATTTCAGCAAAAATCTGAAATTCTCCAATTCTCTCAAAAATGGTGCCAAACTGTTCCAAATTCTCCCCTGAAAGGTTTGGCGGTGGAAACAGAAGTCTTTTTGTCATAGGAAATGAAATCAGCCCTCGAAGAGAAAAGCTGTGGGGGAAAAAAATTCTAAGCCCCGGGGTCCCAATTTCAGCAAAAATCTGAAATTCTCCAATTCTCTCAAAAATGGTGCCAAACTGTTGCAAATTCTCCCATGAAAGGTTTGGCGGTGGAAACAGAAGGCTTTTTGTCATAGGAAATGAAATCAGCCCTCGAGAACCTTACCTGTGAAAAAAAAAATTCTAAGCCCGGTCACAATTTCAGCAAAAATCTGAAATTCTCCAATTCTCTCAAAAATGGTGCCAAACTGTTGCAAATTCTCCCATGAAAGGTTTGGCGGTGGAAACAGAAGTCTTTTTGTCATAGGAAATGAAATCAGCCCTCGAAGACAAAACCTGTGGGAAAAAATTTTCTAAGCCCCGGGGTCACAATTTCAGCAATAATCTGAAATTCTCCAATTCTCTCAAAAATGGTGCCAAACTGTTGCAAATTCTCCCATGAAAGGTTTGGCGGTGGAAACAGAAGTCTTTTTGGCATAGGAAATGAAATCAGCCCTCGACAACTTTACCTGTAAAAAAAAAAATTCTAAGCCCCGATGTCACAACTTCAGCAAAAATCTGAAATTCTCCAATTCTCTCAAAAATGGTGCCAAACTGTTGCAAATTCTCCCATGAAAGGTTTGGCGGTGGAAACAGAAGTCTTTTTGTCATAGGAAATGAAATCAGCCCTCGAAGACAAAACCTGTGGGGGAAAAAAATTCTAAGCCCCGGGGTCCCAATTTCAGCAAAAATCTGAAATTCTCCAATTCTCTCAAAAATGGTGCCAAACTGTTGCAAATTCTCCCATGAAAGGTTTGGCGGTGGAAACAGAAGGCTGTTTGTCATAGGAAATGAAATCACCCCTCGAAGACAAAACCTGTGAAAAAAAAAATTCTAAGCCCCGGGGTCACAATTTCAGCAAAAATCTGAAATTCTCCAATTCTTTCAAAAATGGTGCCAAACTGTTGCAAATTCTCCCATGAAAGGTTTGGTGGTGGAAATAGAAGTCTTTTTGTCATAGGAAATGAAATCAGCCCTCGAAGACAAAACCTGTGGGAAAAAAATTTTCTAAGCCCCGGGGTCACAATTTCAGCAAAAATCTGAAATTCTCCAATTCTCTCAAAAATGGTGCCAAACTGTTCCAAATTCTCCCCTGAAAGGTTTGGCGGTGGAAACAGAAGGCTTTTTGTCATAGGAAATGAAATCAGCCCTCGACAAATTTACCTGTGGAAAAAAAAAATTCTAAGCCCCGGGGTCACAATTTCAGCAAAAATCTGAAATTCTGGAATTCTCTCAAAAATGGTGCCAAACTGTTCCAAATTCTCCCCTGAAAGGTTTGGCGGTGGAAACAGAAGGCTTTTTGTCATAGGAAATGAAATCAGCCCTCGAAGACAAAACCTGTGGGGGAAAAAAATTCTAAGCCCCGGGGTCCCAATTTCAGCAAAAATCTGAAATTCTCCAATTCTCTCAAAAATGGTGCCAAACTGTTGCAAATTCTCCCATGAAAGGTTTGGCGGTGGAAACAGAAGGCTTTTTGTCATAGGAAATGAAATCAGCCCTCGACAACCTTACCTGTGAAAAAAAAAAATTCTAAGCCCCGGGGTCACAATTTCAGCAAAAATCTGAAATTCTCCAATTCTCTCAAAAATGGTGCCAAACTGTTGCAAATTCTCCCATGAATGGTTTGGCGGTGGAAACAGAAGTCTTTTTGTCATAGGAAATGAAATCAGCCCTCGACAACTTTACCTGTGAAAAAAAAAATTCTAAGCCCCGGTGTCACAACTTCAGCAAAAATCTGAAATTCTCCAATTCTCTCAAAAATGGTGCCAAACTGTTGCAAATTCTCCCATGAAAGGTTTGGCGGTGGAAACAGAAGTCTTTTTGTCATAGGAAATGAAATCAGCCCTCGAAGACAAAACCTGTGGGGGAAAAAAATTCTAAGCCCCGGGGTCCCAATTTCAGCAAAAATCTGAAATTCTCCAATTCTCTCAAAAATGGTGCCAAACTGTTGCAAATTCTCCCATGAAAGGTTTGGCGGTGGAAACAGAAGGCTTTTTGTCATAGGAAATGAAATCATCCCTCGAATACAAAACCTGTGAAAAAAAAAATTCTAAGCCCCGGGGTCACAATTTCAGCAAAAATCTGAAATTCTCCAATTCTTTCAAAAATGGTGCCAAACTGTTGCAAATTCTCCCATGAAAGGTTTGGTGGTGGAAATAGAAGTCTTTTTGTCATAGGAAATGAAATCAGCCCTCGAAGACAAAACCTGTGGGAAAAAAATTTTCTAAGCCCCGGGGTCACAATTTCAGCAAAAATCTGAAATTCTCCAATTCTCTCAAAAATGGTGCCAAACTGTTCCAAATTCTCCCCTGAAAGGTTTGGCGGTGGAAACAAGGCTTTTTGTCATAGGAAATGAAATCAGCCCTCGACAAATTTACCTGTGGAAAAAAAAAATTCTAAGCCCCGGGGTCACAATTTCAGCAAAAATCTGAAATTCTCCAATTCTCTCAAAAATGGTGCCAAACTGTTGCAAATTCTCCCATGAAAGGTTTGGCGGTGGAAACAGAAGTCTTTTTGTCATAGGAAATGAAATCAGCCCTCGACAACTTTACCTGTGAAAAAAAAAATTCTAAGCCCCGGGGTCACAATTTCAGCAAAAATCTGAAATTCTCCAATTCTCTCAAAAATGGTGCCAAACTGTTCCAAATTCTCCCCTGAAAGGTTTGGCGGTGGAAACAGAAGGCTTTTTGTCATAGGAAATGAAATCAGCCCTCGAAGAGAAAACCTGTGGGGAAAAAAAATTCTAAGCCCCGGGGTCCCAATTTCAGCAAAAATCTGAAATTCTCCAATTCTCTCAAAAATGGTGCCAAACTGTTGCAAATTCTCCCCTGAAAGGTTTGGCGGTGGAAACAGAAGGCTTTTTGTCATAGGAAATGAAATCAGCCCTCGAGAACCTTACCTGTGAAAAAAAAAAATTCTAAGCCCCGGGGTCACAATTTCAGCAAAAATCTGAAATTCTCCAATTCTCTCAAAAATGGTGCCAAACTGTTGCAAATTCTCCCATGAAAGGTTTGGCGGTGGAAACAGAAGTCTTTTTGTCATAGGAAATGAAATCAGCCCTCGACAACTTTACCTGTGAAAAAAAAAATTCTAAGCCCCGGGGTCACAATTTCAGCAAAAATCTGAAATTCTCCAATTCTCTCAAAAATGGTGCCAAACTGTTGCAAATTCTCCCATGAAAGGTTTGGCGGTGGAAACAGAAGTCTTTTTGTCATAGGAAATGAAATCAGCCCTCGAAGACAAAACCTGTGGGGAAAAAATTTTCTAAGCCCCGGGGTCACAATTTCAGCAAAAATCTGAAATTCTCCAATTCTCTCAAAAATGGTGCCAAACTGTTCCAAATTCTCCCCTGAAAGGTTTGGCGATGGAAACAGAAGGCTTTTTGTCATAGGAAATGAAATCAGCCCTCGACAACTTTACCTGTGAAAAAAAAAATTCTAAGCCCCGGGGTCACAATTTCAGCAAAAAAATGAAATTCTCCAATTCTCTCAAAAATGGTGCCAAACTGTTCCAAATTCTCCCCTGAAAGGTTTGGCGGTGGAAACAGAAGGCTTTTTGTCATAGGAAATGAAATCAGCCCTCGACAACTTTACCTGTAAAAAAAAAAAAATTCTAAGCCCCGTGGTCACAACTTCAGGAAAAATCTGAAATTCTCCAATTCTCTCAAAAATGGTGCCAAACTGTTCCAAATTCTCCCCTGAAAGGTTTGGCGGTGGAAACAGAAGGCTTTTTGTCATAGGAAATGAAATCAGCCCTCGAAGACAAAACCTGTGGGGAAAAAAAAATTCTAAGCCCCGGGGTCACAATTTCAGCAAAAATATGAAATTCTCCAATTCTCTCAAAAATGGTGCCAAACTGTTCCAAATTCTCCCCTGAAAGGTTTGGCGGTGGAAACAGAAGGCTTTTTGTCATAGGAAATGAAATCAGCCCTCGACAACTTTACCTGTAAAAAAAAAAAAAATCTAAGCCCCGTGGTCACAACTTCAGCAAAAATCTGAAATTCTCCAATTCTCTCAAAAATGGTGCCAAACTGTTGCAAATTCTCCCATGAAAGGTTTGGCGGTGGAAACAGAAGTCTTTTTGTCATAGGAAATGAAATCAGCCCTCGAAGACAAAACCTGTGGGAAAAAAATTTTCTAAGCCCCGGGGTCACAATTTCAGCAATAATCTGAAATTCTCCAATTCTCTCAAAAATGGTGCCAAACTGTTGCAAATTCTCCCATGAAAGGTTTGGCGGTGGAAACAGAAGGCTTTTTGTCATAGGAAATGAAATCAGCCCTCGACAACCTTACCTGTGAAAAAAAAATTCTAAGCCCCGGGGTCACAATTTCAGCAAAAATCTGAAATTCTCCAATTCTCTCAAAAATGGTGCCAAACTGTTGCAAATTCTCCCATGAAAGGTTTGGCGGTGGAAACAGAAGTCTTTTTGGCATAGGAAATGAAATCAGCCCTCGACAACTTTACATGTAAAAAAAAAAATTCTAAGCCCCGGGGTCACAATTTCAGCAAAAATCTGAAATTCTCCAATTCTCTCAAAAATGGTGCCAAACTGTTGCAAATTCTCCCATGAAAGGTTTGGCGGTGGAAACAGAAGGCTTTTTGTCATAGGAAATGAAATCAGCCCTCGAAGACAAAACCTGTGGGGAAAAAAATTCTAAGCCCCGGGGTCCCAATTTCAGCAAAAATCTGAAATTCTCCAATTCTCTCAAAAATGGTGCCAAACTGTTGCAAATTCTCCCCTGAAAGGTTTGGCGATGGAAACAGAAGTCTTTTTGTCATAGGAAATGAAATCAGCCCTCGACAACCTTACCTGTGAAAAAAAAAAATTCTAAGCCCCGGGGTCACAATTTCAGCAAAAATCTGAAATTCTCCAATTCTCTCAAAAATGGTGCCAAACTGTTGCAAATTCTCCCATGAAAGGTTTGGCGGTGGAAACAGAAGTCTTTTTGTCATAGGAAATGAAATCAGTCCTCGACAACTTTACCTGTGAAAAAAAAAAATTCTAAGCCCCGGGGTCACAATTTCAGCAAAAATCTGAAATTCTTCAATTCTCTCAAAAATGGTGCCAAACTGTTCCAAATTCTCCCCTGAAAGGTTTGGCGGTGGAAACAGAAGGCTTTTTGTCATAGGAAATGAAATCAGCCCTCGACAACTTTACCTGTAAAAAAAAAAAAAATCTAAGCCCCGTGGTCACAACTTCAGCAAAAATCTGAAATTCTCCAATTCTCTCAAAAATGGTGCCAAACTGTTGCAAATTCTCCCATGAAAGGTTTGGCGGTGGAAACAGAAGTCTTTTTGTCATAGGAAATGAAATCAGCCCTCGAAGACAAAACCTGTGGGAAAAAAATTTTCTAAGCCCCGGGGTCACAATTTCAGCAATAATCTGAAATTCTCCAATTCTCTCAAAAATGGTGCCAAACTGTTGCAAATTCTCCCATGAAAGGTTTGGCGGTGGAAACAGAAGGCTTTTTGTCATAGGAAATGAAATCAGCCCTCGACAACCTTACCTGTGAAAAAAAAAATTCTAAGCCCCGGGGTCACAATTTCAGCAAAAATCTGAAATTCTCCAATTCTCTCAAAAATGGTGCCAAACTGTTGCAAATTCTCCCATGAAAGGTTTGGCGGTGGAAACAGAAGTCTTTTTGGCATAGGAAATGAAATCAGCCCTCGACAACTTTACATGTAAAAAAAAAAATTCTAAGCCCCGGGGTCACAATTTCAGCAAAAATCTGAAATTCTCCAATTCTCTCAAAAATGGTGCCAAACTGTTGCAAATTCTCCCATGAAAGGTTTGGCGGTGGAAACAGAAGGCTTTTTGTCATAGGAAATGAAATCAGCCCTCGAAGACAAAACCTGTGGGGAAAAAAATTCTAAGCCCCGGGGTCCCAATTTCAGCAAAAATCTGAAATTCTCCAATTCTCTCAAAAATGGTGCCAAACTGTTGCAAATTCTCCCCTGAAAGGTTTGGCGATGGAAACAGAAGTCTTTTTGTCATAGGAAATGAAATCAGCCCTCGACAACCTTACCTGTGAAAAAAAAAAATTCTAAGCCCCGGGGTCACAATTTCAGCAAAAATCTGAAATTCTCCAATTCTCTCAAAAATGGTGCCAAACTGTTGCAAATTCTCCCATGAAAGGTTTGGCGGTGGAAACAGAAGTCTTTTTGTCATAGGAAATGAAATCAGCCCTCGACAACTTTACATGTAAAAAAAAAAATTCTAAGCCCCGGGGTCACAATTTCAGCAAAAATCTGAAATTCTCCAATTCTCTCAAAAATGGTGCCAAACTGTTGCAAATTCTCCCATGAAAGGTTTGGCGGTGGAAACAGAAGGCTTTTTGTCATAGGAAATGAAATCAGCCCTCGAAGACAAAACCTGTGGGGAAAAAAATTCTAAGCCCCGGGGTCCCAATATCAGCAAAAATCTGAAATTCTCCAATTCTCTCAAAAATGGTGCCAAACTGTTGCAAATTCTCCCCTGAAAGGTTTGGCGATGGAAACAGAAGTCTTTTTGTCATAGGAAATGAAATCAGCCCTCGACAACCTTACCTGTGAAAAAAAAAAATTCTAAGCCCCGGGGTCACAATTTCAGCAAAAATCTGAAATTCTCCAATTCTCTCAAAAATGGTGCCAAACTGTTGCAAATTCTCCCATGAAAGGTTTGGCGGTGGAAACAGAAGTCTTTTTGTCATAGGAAATGAAATCAGCCCTCGACAACTTTACATGTAAAAAAAAAAATTCTAAGCCCCGGGGTCACAATTTCAGCAAAAATCTGAAATTCTCCAATTCTCTCAAAAATGGTGCCAAACTGTTGCAAATTCTCCCATGAAAGGTTTGGCGGTGGAAACAGAAGGCTTTTTGTCATAGGAAATGAAATCAGCCCTCGAAGACAAAACCTGTGGGGAAAAAAATTCTAAGCCCCGGGGTCCCAATTTCAGCAAAAATCTGAAATTCTCCAATTCTCTCAAAAATGGTGCCAAACTGTTGCAAATTCTCCCCTGAAAGGTTTGGCGATGGAAACAGAAGTCTTTTTGTCATAGGAAATGAAATCAGCCCTCGACAACCTTACCTGTGAAAAAAAAAAATTCTAAGCCCCGGGGTCACAATTTCAGCAAAAATCTGAAATTCTCCAATTCTCTCAAAAATGGTGCCAAACTGTTGCAAATTCTCCCATGAAAGGTTTGGCGGTGGAAACAGAAGTCTTTTTGTCATAGGAAATGAAATCAGTCCTCGACAACTTTACCTGTGAAAAAAAAAAATTCTAAGCCCCGGGGTCACAATTTCAGCAAAAATCTGAAATTCTTCAATTCTCTCAAAAATGGTGCCAAACTGTTCCAAATTCTCCCCTGAAAGGTTTGGCGGTGGAAACAGAAGGCTTTTTGTCATAGGAAATGAAATCAGCCCTCGACAACTTTACCTGTAAAAAAAAAAAAAATCTAAGCCCCGTGGTCACAACTTCAGCAAAAATCTGAAATTCTCCAATTCTCTCAAAAATGGTGCCAAACTGTTGCAAATTCTCCCATGAAAGGTTTGGCGGTGGAAACAGAAGTCTTTTTGTCATAGGAAATGAAATCAGCCCTCGAAGACAAAACCTGTGGGAAAAAAATTTTCTAAGCCCCGGGGTCACAATTTCAGCAATAATCTGAAATTCTCCAATTCTCTCAAAAATGGTGCCAAACTGTTGCAAATTCTCCCATGAAAGGTTTGGCGGTGGAAACAGAAGGCTTTTTGTCATAGGAAATGAAATCAGCCCTCGACAACCTTACCTGTGAAAAAAAAAATTCTAAGCCCCGGGGTCACAATTTCAGCAAAAATCTGAAATTCTCCAATTCTCTCAAAAATGGTGCCAAACTGTTGCAAATTCTCCCATGAAAGGTTTGGCGGTGGAAACAGAAGTCTTTTTGGCATAGGAAATGAAATCAGCCCTCGACAACTTTACATGTAAAAAAAAAAATTCTAAGCCCCGGGGTCACAATTTCAGCAAAAATCTGAAATTCTCCAATTCTCTCAAAAATGGTGCCAAACTGTTGCAAATTCTCCCATGAAAGGTTTGGCGGTGGAAACAGAAGGCTTTTTGTCATAGGAAATGAAATCAGCCCTCGAAGACAAAACCTGTGGGGAAAAAAATTCTAAGCCCCGGGGTCCCAATTTCAGCAAAAATCTGAAATTCTCCAATTCTCTCAAAAATGGTGCCAAACTGTTGCAAATTCTCCCCTGAAAGGTTTGGCGATGGAAACAGAAGTCTTTTTGTCATAGGAAATGAAATCAGCCCTCGACAACCTTACCTGTGAAAAAAAAAAATTCTAAGCCCCGGGGTCACAATTTCAGCAAAAATCTGAAATTCTCCAATTCTCTCAAAAATGGTGCCAAACTGTTGCAAATTCTCCCATGAAAGGTTTGGCGGTGGAAACAGAAGTCTTTTTGTCATAGGAAATGAAATCAGCCCTCGACAACTTTACATGTAAAAAAAAAAATTCTAAGCCCCGGGGTCACAATTTCAGCAAAAATCTGAAATTCTCCAATTCTCTCAAAAATGGTGCCAAACTGTTGCAAATTCTCCCATGAAAGGTTTGGCGGTGGAAACAGAAGGCTTTTTGTCATAGGAAATGAAATCAGCCCTCGAAGACAAAACCTGTGGGGAAAAAAATTCTAAGCCCCGGGGTCCCAATTTCAGCAAAAATCTGAAATTCTCCAATTCTCTCAAAAATGGTGCCAAACTGTTGCAAATTCTCCCCTGAAAGGTTTGGCGATGGAAACAGAAGTCTTTTTGTCATAGGAAATGAAATCAGCCCTCGACAACCTTACCTGTGAAAAAAAAAAATTCTAAGCCCCGGGGTCACAATTTCAGCAAAAATCTGAAATTCTCCAATTCTCTCAAAAATGGTGCCAAACTGTTGCAAATTCTCCCATGAAAGGTTTGGCGGTGGAAACAGAAGTCTTTTTGTCATAGGAAATGAAATCAGCCCTCGACAACTTTACCTGTGAAAAAAAAAAATTCTAAGCCCCGGGGTCACAATTTCAGCAAAAATCTGAAATTCTTCAATTCTCTCAAAAATGGTGCCAAACTGTTGCAAATTCTCCCATGAAAGGTTTGGCCGGGAAAACAGAAGTCTTTTTGTCATAGGAAATGAAATCAGCCCTCGAAGACAAAACCTGTTTGAAAAAAATTTTCTAAGCCCCAGGGTCACAACTTCAGCAAAAATCTGAAATTCTCCAATTCTCTCAAAAATGGTGCCAAACTGTTCCAAATTCTCCCCTGAATGGTTTGGCGGTGGAAACAGAAGGCTTTTTGTCATAGGAAATGAAATCAGCCCTCGACACCTTTACCTGTGAGAAAAATTTTTTATAAGCCCCGGGGTCACAATTTCAGCAAAAATCTGAAATTCTCCAATTCTCTCAAAAATGGTGCCAAACTGTTCCAAATTCTCCCCTGAAAGGTTTGGCGGTGGAAACAGAAGGCTTTTTGTCATAGGAAATGAAATCAGCCCTTGACAACTTTACCTGTGGAAAAAAAAAATTCTAAGCCCCGGGGTCACAATTTCAGCAAAAATCTGAAATTCTCCAATTCTCTCAAAAATGGTGCCAAACTGTTCCAAATTCTCCCCTGAAAGGTTTGGCGGTGGAAACAGAAGGCTTTTTGTCATAGGAAATGAAATCAGCCCTCGACAACTTTACCTGTGGAAAAAAAAAATTCTAAGCCCCGGGGTCACAATTTCAGCAAAAATCTGAAATTCTCCAATTCTCTCAAAAATGGTGCCAAACTGTTGCAAATTCTCCCATGAAAGGTTTGGCGGTGGAAACAGAAGTCTTTTTGTCATAGGAAATGAAATCAGCCCTCGAAGACAAAACCTGTGGGGAAAAAAATTTCTAAGCCCCGGGGTCACAATTTCAGCAATAATCTGAAATTCTCCAATTCTCTCAAAAATGGTGCCAAACTGTTCCAAATTCTCCCCTGAAAGGTTTGGCGGTGGAAACAGAAGGCTTTTTGTCATAGGAAATGAAATCAGCCCTCGACAACTTTACCTGTAAAAAAAAAAAAAATCTAAGCCCCGTGGTCACAACTTCAGCAAAAATCTGAAATTCTCCAATTCTCTCAAAAATGGTGCCAAACTGTTGCAAATTCTCCCATGAAAGGTTTGGCGGTGGAAACAGAAGTCTTTTTGTCATAGGAAATGAAATCAGCCCTCGAAGACAAAACCTGTGGGAAAAAAATTTTCTAAGCCCCGGGGTCACAATTTCAGCAATAATCTGAAATTCTCCAATTCTCTCAAAAATGGTGCCAAACTGTTGCAAATTCTCCCATGAAAGGTTTGGCGGTGGAAACAGAAGGCTTTTTGTCATAGGAAATGAAATCAGCCCTCGACAACCTTACCTGTGAAAAAAAAAATTCTAAGCCCCGGGGTCACAATTTCAGCAAAAATCTGAAATTCTCCAATTCTCTCAAAAATGGTGCCAAACTGTTGCAAATTCTCCCATGAAAGGTTTGGCGGTGGAAACAGAAGTCTTTTTGGCATAGGAAATGAAATCAGCCCTCGACAACTTTACATGTAAAAAAAAAAATTCTAAGCCCCGGGGTCACAATTTCAGCAAAAATCTGAAATTCTCCAATTCTCTCAAAAATGGTGCCAAACTGTTGCAAATTCTCCCATGAAAGGTTTGGCGGTGGAAACAGAAGGCTTTTTGTCATAGGAAATGAAATCAGCCCTCGAAGACAAAACCTGTGGGGAAAAAAATTCTAAGCCCCGGGGTCCCAATTTCAGCAAAAATCTGAAATTCTCCAATTCTCTCAAAAATGGTGCCAAACTGTTGCAAATTCTCCCCTGAAAGGTTTGGCGATGGAAACAGAAGTCTTTTTGTCATAGGAAATGAAATCAGCCCTCGACAACCTTACCTGTGAAAAAAAAAAATTCTAAGCCCCGGGGTCACAATTTCAGCAAAAATCTGAAATTCTCCAATTCTCTCAAAAATGGTGCCAAACTGTTGCAAATTCTCCCATGAAAGGTTTGGCGGTGGAAACAGAAGTCTTTTTGTCATAGGAAATGAAATCAGCCCTCGACAACTTTACATGTAAAAAAAAAAATTCTAAGCCCCGGGGTCACAATTTCAGCAAAAATCTGAAATTCTCCAATTCTCTCAAAAATGGTGCCAAACTGTTGCAAATTCTCCCATGAAAGGTTTGGCGGTGGAAACAGAAGGCTTTTTGTCATAGGAAATGAAATCAGCCCTCGAAGACAAAACCTGTGGGGAAAAAAATTCTAAGCCCCGGGGTCCCAATTTCAGCAAAAATCTGAAATTCTCCAATTCTCTCAAAAATGGTGCCAAACTGTTGCAAATTCTCCCCTGAAAGGTTTGGCGATGGAAACAGAAGTCTTTTTGTCATAGGAAATGAAATCAGCCCTCGACAACCTTACCTGTGAAAAAAAAAAATTCTAAGCCCCGGGGTCACAATTTCAGCAAAAATCTGAAATTCTCCAATTCTCTCAAAAATGGTGCCAAACTGTTGCAAATTCTCCCATGAAAGGTTTGGCGGTGGAAACAGAAGTCTTTTTGTCATAGGAAATGAAATCAGCCCTCGACAACTTTACCTGTGAAAAAAAAAAATTCTAAGCCCCGGGGTCACAATTTCAGCAAAAATCTGAAATTCTTCAATTCTCTCAAAAATGGTGCCAAACTGTTGCAAATTCTCCCATGAAAGGTTTGGCCGGGAAAACAGAAGTCTTTTTGTCATAGGAAATGAAATCAGCCCTCGAAGACAAAACCTGTTTGAAAAAAATTTTCTAAGCCCCAGGGTCACAACTTCAGCAAAAATCTGAAATTCTCCAATTCTCTCAAAAATGGTGCCAAACTGTTCCAAATTCTCCCCTGAATGGTTTGGCGGTGGAAACAGAAGGCTTTTTGTCATAGGAAATGAAATCAGCCCTCGACACCTTTACCTGTGAGAAAAATTTTTTATAAGCCCCGGGGTCACAATTTCAGCAAAAATCTGAAATTCTCCAATTCTCTCAAAAATGGTGCCAAACTGTTCCAAATTCTCCCCTGAAAGGTTTGGCGGTGGAAACAGAAGGCTTTTTGTCATAGGAAATGAAATCAGCCCTTGACAACTTTACCTGTGGAAAAAAAAAATTCTAAGCCCCGGGGTCACAATTTCAGCAAAAATCTGAAATTCTCCAATTCTCTCAAAAATGGTGCCAAACTGTTCCAAATTCTCCCCTGAAAGGTTTGGCGGTGGAAACAGAAGGCTTTTTGTCATAGGAAATGAAATCAGCCCTCGACAACTTTACCTGTGGAAAAAAAAAATTCTAAGCCCCGGGGTCACAATTTCAGCAAAAATCTGAAATTCTCCAATTCTCTCAAAAATGGTGCCAAACTGTTGCAAATTCTCCCATGAAAGGTTTGGCGGTGGAAACAGAAGTCTTTTTGTCATAGGAAATGAAATCAGCCCTCGAAGACAAAACCTGTGGGGAAAAAAATTTCTAAGCCCCGGGGTCACAATTTCAGCAATAATCTGAAATTCTCCAATTCTCTCAAAAATGGTGCCAAACTGTTCCAAATTCTCCCCTGAATGGTTTGGCGGTGGAAACAGAAGGCTTTTTGTCATAGGAAATGAAATCAGCCCTCGACACCTTTACCTGTGAGAAAAAATTTTTATAAGCCCCGGGGTCACAATTTCAGCAAAAATATGAAATTCTCCAATTCTCTCAAAAATGGTGCCAAACTGTTCCAAATTCTCCCATGAAAGGTTTGGCGGTGGAAACAGAAGGCTTTTTGTCATAGGAAATGAAATCAGCCCTCGACACCTTTACCTGTGAGAAAAAATTTTTATAAGCCCCGGGGTCACAATTTCAGCAAAAATATGAAATTCTCCAATTCTCTCAAAAATGGTGCCAAACTGTTCCAAATTCTCCCATGAAAGGTTTGGCGGTGGAAACAGAAGGCTTTTTGTCATAGGAAATGAAATCAGCCCTCGACAACTTTACCTGTGGGGAAAAAAAATTCTAAGCCCCGGGGTCACAATTTCAGCAAAAATCTGAAATTCTCCAATTCTCTCAAAAATGGTGCCAAACTGTTCCAAATTCTCCCCTGAAAGGTTTGGCGGTGGAAACAGAAGTCTTTTTGTCATAGGAAATGAAATCAGCCCTCGAAGACAAAACCTGTGGGGAAAAAATTTTCTAAGCCCCGGGGTCACAATTTCAGCAAAAATCTGAAATTCTCCAATTCTCTCAAAAATGGTGCCAAACTGTTCCAAATTCTCCCCTGAAAGGTTTGGCGGTGGAAACAGAAGGCTTTTTGTCATAGGAAATGAAATCAGCCCTCGACAACTTTACCTGTGAAAAAAAAAATTCTAAGCCCCGGGGTCACAATTTCAGCAAAAATATGAAATTCTCCAATTCTCTCAAAAATGGTGCCAAACTGTTCCAAATTCTCCCCTGAAAGGTTTGGCGGTGGAAACAGAAGGCTTTTTGTCATAGGAAATGAAATCAGCCCTCGACAACTTTACCTGTAAAAAAAAAAAAATTCTAAGCCCCGTGGTCACAACTTCAGGAAAAATCTGAAATTCTCCAATTCTCTCAAAAATGGTGCCAAACTGTTCCAAATTCTCCCCTGAAAGGTTTGGCGGTGGAAACAGAAGGCTTTTTGTCATAGGAAATGAAATCAGCCCTCGAAGACAAAACCTGTGGGGAAAAAAAAATTCTAAGCCCCGGGGTCACAATTTCAGCAAAAATATGAAATTCTCCAATTCTCTCAAAAATGGTGCCAAACTGTTCCAAATTCTCCCCTGAAAGGTTTGGCGGTGGAAACAGAAGGCTTTTTGTCATAGGAAATGAAATCAGCCCTCGACAACTTTACCTGTAAAAAAAAAAAAAATCTAAGCCCCGTGGTCACAACTTCAGCAAAAATCTGAAATTCTCCAATTCTCTCAAAAATGGTGCCAAACTGTTGCAAATTCTCCCATGAAAGGTTTGGCGGTGGAAACAGAAGTCTTTTTGTCATAGGAAATGAAATCAGCCCTCGAAGACAAAACCTGTGGGAAAAAAATTTTCTAAGCCCCGGGGTCACAATTTCAGCAATAATCTGAAATTCTCCAATTCTCTCAAAAATGGTGCCAAACTGTTGCAAATTCTCCCATGAAAGGTTTGGCGGTGGAAACAGAAGGCTTTTTGTCATAGGAAATGAAATCAGCCCTCGACAACCTTACCTGTGAAAAAAAAATTCTAAGCCCCGGGGTCACAATTTCAGCAAAAATCTGAAATTCTCCAATTCTCTCAAAAATGGTGCCAAACTGTTGCAAATTCTCCCATGAAAGGTTTGGCGGTGGAAACAGAAGTCTTTTTGGCATAGGAAATGAAATCAGCCCTCGACAACTTTACATGTAAAAAAAAAAATTCTAAGCCCCGGGGTCACAATTTCAGCAAAAATCTGAAATTCTCCAATTCTCTCAAAAATGGTGCCAAACTGTTGCAAATTCTCCCATGAAAGGTTTGGCGGTGGAAACAGAAGGCTTTTTGTCATAGGAAATGAAATCAGCCCTCGAAGACAAAACCTGTGGGGAAAAAAATTCTAAGCTCCGGGGTCCCAATTTCAGCAAAAATCTGAAATTCTCCAATTCTCTCAAAAATGGTGCCAAACTGTTGCAAATTCTCCCCTGAAAGGTTTGGCGATGGAAACAGAAGTCTTTTTGTCATAGGAAATGAAATCAGCCCTCGACAACCTTACCTGTGAAAAAAAAAAATTCTAAGCCCCGGGGTCACAATTTCAGCAAAAATCTGAAATTCTCCAATTCTCTCAAAAATGGTGCCAAACTGTTGCAAATTCTCCCATGAAAGGTTTGGCGGTGGAAACAGAAGTCTTTTTGTCATAGGAAATGAAATCAGTCCTCGACAACTTTACCTGTGAAAAAAAAAAATTCTAAGCCCCGGGGTCACAATTTCAGCAAAAATCTGAAATTCTTCAATTCTCTCAAAAATGGTGCCAAACTGTTCCAAATTCTCCCCTGAAAGGTTTGGCGGTGGAAACAGAAGGCTTTTTGTCATAGGAAATGAAATCAGCCCTCGACAACTTTACCTGTAAAAAAAAAAAAAATCTAAGCCCCGTGGTCACAACTTCAGGAAAAATCTGAAATTCTCCAATTCTCTCAAAAATGGCGCCAAACTGTTGCAAATTCTCCCATGAAAGGTTTGGCGGTGGAAACAGAAGTCTTTTTGTCATAGGAAATGAAATCAGCCCTCGAAGACAAAACCTGTGGGAAAAAAATTTTCTAAGCCCCGGGGTCACAATTTCAGCAATAATCTGAAATTCTCCAATTCTCTCAAAAATGGTGCCAAACTGTTGCAAATTCTCCCATGAAAGGTTTGGCGGTGGAAACAGAAGGCTTTTTGTCATAGGAAATGAAATCAGCCCTCGACAACCTTACCTGTGAAAAAAAAAATTCTAAGCCCCGGGGTCACAATTTCAGCAAAAATCTGAAATTCTCCAATTCTCTCAAAAATGGTGCCAAACTGTTGCAAATTCTCCCATGAAAGGTTTGGCGGTGGAAACAGAAGTCTTTTTGGCATAGGAAATGAAATCAGCCCTCGACAACTTTACATGTAAAAAAAAAAATTCTAAGCCCCGGGGTCACAATTTCAGCAAAAATCTGAAATTCTCCAATTCTCTCAAAAATGGTGCCAAACTGTTGCAAATTCTCCCATGAAAGGTTTGGCGGTGGAAACAGAAGGCTTTTTGTCATAGGAAATGAAATCAGCCCTCGAAGACAAAACCTGTGGGGAAAAAAATTCTAAGCCCCGGGGTCCCAATTTCAGCAAAAATCTGAAATTCTCCAATTCTCTCAAAAATGGTGCCAAACTGTTGCAAATTCTCCCCTGAAAGGTTTGGCGATGGAAACAGAAGTCTTTTTGTCATAGGAAATGAAATCAGCCCTCGACAACCTTACCTGTGAAAAAAAAAAATTCTAAGCCCCGGGGTCACAATTTCAGCAAAAATCTGAAATTCTCCAATTCTCTCAAAAATGGTGCCAAACTGTTGCAAATTCTCCCATGAAAGGTTTGGCGGTGGAAACAGAAGTCTTTTTGTCATAGGAAAGGAAATCAGCCCTCGACAACTTTACCTGTGAAAAAAAAAATTCTAAGCCCCGGGGTCACAATTTCAGCAAAAATCTGAAATTCTTCAATTCTCTCAAAAATGGTGCCAAACTGTTGCAAATTCTCCCATGAAAGGTTTGGCCGGGAAAACAGAAGTCTTTTTGTCATAGGAAATGAAATCAGCCCTCGAAGACAAAACCTGTTTGAAAAAAATTTTCTAAGCCCCAGGGTCACAACTTCAGCAAAAATCTGAAATTCTCCAATTCTCTCAAAAATGGTGCCAAACTGTTCCAAATTCTCCCCTGAATGGTTTGGCGGTGGAAACAGAAGGCTTTTTGTCATAGGAAATGAAATCAGCCCTCGACACCTTTACCTGTGAGAAAAATTTTTTATAAGCCCCGGGGTCACAATTTCAGCAAAAATCTGAAATTCTCCAATTCTCTCAAAAATGGTGCCAAACTGTTCCAAATTCTCCCCTGAAAGGTTTGGCGGTGGAAACAGAAGGCTTTTTGTCATAGGAAATGAAATCAGCCCTTGACAACTTTACCTGTGGAAAAAAAAAATTCTAAGCCCCGGGGTCACAATTTCAGCAAAAATCTGAAATTCTCCAATTCTCTCAAAAATGGTGCCAAACTGTTCCAAATTCTCCCCTGAAAGGTTTGGCGGTGGAAACAGAAGGCTTTTTGTCATAGGAAATGAAATCAGCCCTCGACAACTTTACCTGTGGAAAAAAAAAATTCTAAGCCCCGGGGTCACAATTTCAGCAAAAATCTGAAATTCTCCAATTCTCTCAAAAATGGTGCCAAACTGTTGCAAATTCTCCCATGAAAGGTTTGGCGGTGGAAACAGAAGTCTTTTTGTCATAGGAAATGAAATCAGCCCTCGAAGACAAAACCTGTGGGGAAAAAAATTTCTAAGCCCCGGGGTCACAATTTCAGCAAAAATCTGAAATTCTCCAATTCTCTCAAAAATGGTGCCAAACTGTTCCAAATTCTCCCCTGAATGGTTTGGCGGTGGAAACAGAAGGCTTTTTGTCATAGGAAATGAAATCAGCCCTCGACACCTTTACCTGTGAGAAAAAATTTTTATAAGCCCCGGGGTCACAATTTCAGCAAAAATATGAAATTCTCCAATTCTCTCAAAAATGGTGCCAAACTGTTCCAAATTCTCCCATGAAAGGTTTGGCGGTGGAAACAGAAGGCTTTTTGTCATAGGAAATGAAATCAGCCCTCGACACCTTTACCTGTGAGAAAAAATTTTTATAAGCCCCGGGGTCACAATTTCAGCAAAAATATGAAATTCTCCAATTCTCTCAAAAATGGTGCCAAACTGTTCCAAATTCTCCCATGAAAGGTTTGGCGGTGGAAACAGAAGGCTTTTTGTCATAGGAAATGAAATCAGCCCTCGACAACTTTACCTGTGGGGAAAAAAAATTCTAAGCCCCGGGGTCACAATTTCAGCAAAAATCTGAAATTCTCCAATTCTCTCAAAAATGGTGCCAAACTGTTCCAAATTCTCCCCTGAAAGGTTTGGCGGTGGAAACAGAAGGCTTTTTGTCATAGGAAATAAAATCAGCCCTCGACAACTTTACCTGTGGAAAAAAAAAATTCTAAGCCCCGGGTCACAATTTCAGCAAAAATCTGAAATTCTCCAATTCTCTCAAAAATGGTGCCAAACTCTTGCAAATTCTCCCCTGAAAGGTTTGGCGGTGGAAACAGAAGGCTTTTTGTCATAGGAAATGAAATCAGCCCTCGAAGACAAAACCTGTGGGAAAAATTTTTTCTAAGCCCCGGGGTCACAACTTCAGCAAAAATCTGAAATTCTCCAATTCTCTCAAAAATGGTGCCAAACTGTTCCAAATTCTCCCCTGAAAGGTTTGGCGGTGGAAACAGAAGGCTTTTTGTCATAGGAAATGAAATCAGCCCTCGACAACTTTACCTGTGGGGGAAAAAAAATTCTAAGCCCCGGGGTCACAATTTCAGCAAAAATCTGAAATTCTCCAATTCTCTCAAAAATGGTGCCAAACTGTTGCAAATTCTCCCATGAAAGGTTTGGCGGTGGAAACAGAAGTCTTTTTGTCATAGGAAATGAAATCAGCCCTCGAAGACAAAACCTGTGGGGAAAAAAATGAGATGCCCACTGCAGGGGGTTGGACTAGATGACCCCTGGACCCCTTCCTATTCTATCATTCTACGTAATGCTTGCAAACATGACCCTGTGAAGCATCATACAGTGGTGCCTGGCAAGACGAAATTAATTCGTTCTGCGAGTTTTTTCGTCTTGCGAAGCACGGTTTCAATTTTTTCAAAATAATCTTCAAAAAAGGCTACCACACCGCGTGCTATGAGTTGCTCCCCGAAGTCAAGTCACGACTGCACCTCTTCAAGCAATGCACCCTGTATTACTGTAACGGTTTTAAGAAAAAGGAAACAAACTTGCAAGACGTTTCCGTCTTGCGAAGCAAGCCCATAGGGAAATTCGTCTCGCGAAGCAACTCAAAAAACGAAAAACTCTTTCGTCTTGCGAGTTTTTCGTCTTGAGAGGCATTCGTCTTGCGAGGTACCACTGTACATTCCTTTTGGGACCATTTATGGAATCACTTCGGGCAAAGGCTCCCTTCAAACAACATGTGGGAGTCACTGCATACCCAACGCCACATCAAAGTGTGGTCATGCGTGTGTGCACACGGGAAACACATAAGCAGCGCTAATGGGGTTGGGTCTCCCCAGGTGGTTATTGCTGTCCCTTCCACTGGGAACGTGGTGATCAGGCAGAAGAGAGCCATGCTTTCAGCCTCTCTTCCAAGCAGCTGTGAGAGTCACATATACTCCCCACTGGGACTGCAGCCCAGGGAAGCAATTCACAGGTCATTCTGGGTCCCCATGTGCACTTTCTGGGAACCTACTTCTCTATTTTGGAGTCTTACAAGGTAGCCTGGGAGTTAAAAGCAAGTTCTGCCACCAACTGTCCACCTTAAATACTAGGAATGTCAAGCAGCAGTTGGACAGGAAAATTGGCTTCCAGGTGGAAAAATCAAAATTAGAAACAGAACTGATAGAACCCAATACTAAGAACTTGTCAAGAATGTATAACTTGCTGTTGAAATGGAATACACAAGACGAAACAGTGAAATCAGCTATGATAAAGTGGGCACAAGATATTGGTCATAACATTATGTTTGCTGAATGGGAACAGTTGTGGAACACCGGTATGAAATTTACGGCATGTAATGCCTTAAAGGAAAATATTATGAAAATGATTTATAGGTGGTACATGACCCCAGTCAAGCTTGCAAAAATCTACCACTTGCCTGACAATAAATGTTGGAAATGTAAAGAAACTGAAGGTACTTTTTTCACCTTTGGTGGACGTGCCCAAGGATTAAGGCTTTCTGGGAAATGATATATAATGAAATGAAAAAGGTATTTAAATATACCTTCCCTAAGAAACCAGAAGCCTTTCTCCTGGGCATTGTCAGCCAATCGGTGTTAAAGAAAGACAGAACATTCTTTATGTATGCTACAACAGCAGCAAGAATACTCATCGCAAAGTATTGGAAGACACAAGATCTACCCACCTTGGAAGAATGGCAGATGAAGGTGATAGACTATATGGGACTAGCAGAAATGACTGGCAGAATCTGAGACCAGGGAAAAGAGACGGCAGAAGAGGATTGGAAGAAATTAAAGAATTATCTTAAGAAACATTGTAAAATCAATGAATGTTAGAATGTTGTTGGTTTAGAAATTAAGGTAAGTGGATTACAGCTGTAAAGATTAAGTTAAAAGAAAAGAAAGGTTAACAATTAGATAAAATTAAGGGTGAGGATTTGCTGAACTAATATTTGAAATTGGAATGCAGAAAGGGGAGGTATGAGGAGGTTGGTGAAGTAAGTTTTAAGAAAATAAGTTTTCGAAATTATACTTGTCTTTTTTAATTTTTGTTTGTGGTTGTGTGTATTGTTATGTCTGTTATAATTTGTAAAATCCTAATAAATATTTATTTTAAAAAAAGGAATGTCAAGCAGCAATATAGTGAGTGTCTCTGAGCATATGCAGAACGCATTCTCACCCAATAAAGAGAATCGCTTCCAACAGGCCTGCGTTTAGTAGCAAGGCTTTTCGTCAGGCTTGAACCCAGGCACTTCTCTTTTGTGAACTCTTGATGCTCTACTCCAGGCTGCATCAAACTCGGCCCTCCAGATCCTTTTGGCCTACAACTCCCATGATCCCTAGCTAGCAGGACCAGTGGTCAGGGCTGATGGGAACTGTAGTCTCAAAACATCTGGAGGGCCGAGTTTGAGGAAGCCTGCTCTGCTCTCAAAGGACCACACCAAAATATCATCACGTTGGACTAGATGAGCCTCAGGGTCCTTTCCAATTCTACGATTCTCTGTGAAGCTAGATGATTATGTCCTTAAAGTCTCATGTTAGGCAATAAATAAGAATGTACCGTTTCACAGCCAAGTTCTTTCTAAGGATGGAGGCAACTGAGGATTAGTTTTATTTACTTGAAACAGAAGTCTTCGCTAAACAGTGAGGACTCAAAAGTGATAAATACTACCAGAGGCTAAAAATTCATCCTTCCTCAGTCTATAACAAATCTGAGTCAACAGAATTCTAAGGCAAGGACAGGCAATGAGGAAATCTTATTCATTTATTTTCTTAAAATGCAAAAAGGAAAAGGAAAAAAGCAATGTGGTATATTAATTTAAACAGAGATCCTGGATGTTCTAATCAGAATCCAAGTGTGCCTCTGTTGAAAATATTTCTCCCTTTAAGAACTCAACTGCCTCGTCTTTCTTCAGTTTCTGGAATTCCTGGTAATGAACCTGAACAGAAAAAGGGAAGAATGAAATCATGTCAGTTTTCATCCGAATTACAAAAGACCTGTACATTTTAGGTGATTTATAAAGAATAAAGCAGGAATCCCAATCTTCCACCTGGCAGTGGCAGGCCAAAGCCACTGTTGCGTCCACAGCCCTGCCATTCACACCAGCCCCATTCATTTCTTTGCCAGCACTAGGCTTCACTGCAGAATCTTTTGCTGGCTATTACCAGCAGAGAAATCACCATCTGCCCACCCATGCCCTTGGTGAGTGCAGCGGAGCTCCTTTACCAGTAGAGCTGAGCTGGGCAGAGGAACACCCCTGCCACATCCAAAACCCCACCAGTGTGGTAGAAAAGGGGCTTGGATTGCTCCATAAACAGCAGAATCATCTGCATGTGTACGCCCACGTTTCCAAAGTTCAAGAATTAATATATCAATTAATATATATATTCAAGCCATGTTCCAAACTAATATAAATAATTTGCCTTCTTACTGTAAAGTTTATGCAAAGCCTGTAAATACAGGCATTCGGGTATTAAAAATAAAAGTGCTTTTATCCAGAGACACAGATTAATACAGGCTCCTCATTTGCGTGCATTCTGTTTGCTCACAAACACACACACACACGCATGGGGCCAGGTACCCGGAAATGAGGAGCACCCTCAGGAGGCCTCCCGGCTCGTGAGGAGACCCTTCCCGAAGCCCAAAGAGGACGTCCTCTTTGGGCTCCGCGAAGAGTCTCCTCACAAGCCGGAGGGGCAGCAGGGCTTTGTTGGACTGCTCAGCCTCCCCAGCTAACAGCTGACATCTGGGGTAGCGCAGCAGCCTCAGCCATTTCCCCACCTGTTAGCTGTGCAAATATTAGGGGAAATAAACCAGAAGGACTGAGGCACTTGGTTGACCAGCTCAGCTGATGTGCTGGGAAGGTTCCCTGTGTGTTAGCTTTGCAGCCTCAACAAGCCTCTGACTCATGAGACAGTGCCCAGGGCCCGAAGAGGACGCCTGGGCTTGCACAGTTAAGGGCAGGAGCCTTCAGGACCTGGGGAGGGTCTCTGCACGAGCTGGAGAGACAGTGGGATTTTCTCAGCACACACACAGGGTGTTCCCCATTTTATGTGATTTGGTGTATACACACAGGGGCCTGGAATGTCACCCGTACCTTGTTTTGTTTTCAAATTTTTCTTACAACCTGCTCGAGACTACTGAAATTAACAGAGTTCCAAGTTTTCTGATGGAGCAGCATTTTGGCTTCCCTTACCAGAATCACGCGATAGCCCAGAAGATGCAGATGTCTCATCCTCATGGCCAACCTCCCTCGGGGATGTTTGGACGCAAAACAGAGCGCGGACGCAGGAGCACACAGCACGGCTATCCTATAACCAAGAGAAGCAGTAATGATGTCTACAAAAGTCATGAACTTGGCTGCACTAGTCTGAAGGACACTGCAGCTAACAGTGTACTGAAACAAGGATCATGGGGCAGAAGGCATGCGTGTTCGGTGACAATTACATTGACACTTATTTTCTTTTAAAAAAACACGTCGCCACTTCTGACTCGCAAGGCACTCTTGAGAGTGTCCAGTGGGGGGTTGCCTCACATTTTTGTTTTAGTTATCAAATTCCTTGCCACAAACTATCAGGTGAGCAAGTGGCTATGATCTAGTTAGTAAATACATTTGTAATACAAATAGGCCAGAAAATAAGGCAAAGTGTTTGTTATAGCTCTCCATTGAAATTATAGATAGGTAGCCGTGTTGGTCTGCCATAGTCAAAATAAAAAATTCCTTCCAGTAGCACCTTAAAGACCAACTAAGTTAGTTCTTGGTATGAGCTTTCGTGTGCATGCACACTTCTTCAGATACACTGAAACAGAAGTTGCCAGATCCTTCTATATAGTGAGAAGGTGGGGAGGGGTATTACTCAGAAGGGTGGTGGGAATGGGTGATTGGCAGATAGCTGAGATGAGCCTGTTGACGACTCTTAACGACTGCAATAGGTCTTACAGGAAAAGGCAAGGGGTGAGAAGGTGAAAAATGGCTTAGTCATGTATAATGAGATAAGAATCCAATGTCTTTGTTCAGACCAGGTCTCTCCATGGTTTTAAGTTTGGTAATGAGTTGCAATTCAGCAGCTTCTCTTTCCAGTCTATTTCTGAAATTCCTTTGTAGTAAAACAGCTACTTTGAGATCTTGTATAGAATGTCCTGGGAGATTGAAGTGTTCTCCTACTGGTTTCTCTGTTTTGTGATTCTTGCAAGAATCTGCATTGAATCTGCAAGAACTGTCATTGTCCAGGAGAGGTTGTAGATCTCTGATCATGGAGAGACCTGGTCTGAACAAAGACATTGGATTCTTATCTCATTATACATGACTAAGCCATTTTTCACCTTCTCACCCCTTGCCTTTTCCTGTAAGACCTATTGCAGTCGTTAAGAGTCGTCAACAGGCTCATCTCAGCTATCTGCCAATCTCCCATTCCCACCACCCTTCTGAGTAATACCCCTCCCCACCTTCTCACTATATAGAAGGATCTAGCAACTTCTGTTTCAGTGTATCTGAAGAAGTGTGCATGCACACGAAAGCTCATACCAAGAACTAACTTAGTTGGTCTTTAAGGTGCTACTGGAAGGAATTTTTTTATTTTGACATTGAAATTATGTTTCCAGCACATTCTGACTAACCTCTTCACTAAAATATATGGACCACCCCTGCAAATAAATTAACTTTTCATGTCTTTGAATATTAAGAAAGCTAAACCGTTGAGGCTGGAAAAAGCCCATGAAATAAAAATGGAAAGAAACCCTGTACTCAGGCTAAAGGTACCTTTGAATGTCAGACTTCTCTGTCACTTCAGCATTTGGTATCACTATTCCCTTCTCTGCATCCATTAAGATTTCAAAATCTGAAAAAAAGGAAAATATTACATTCTTATAAAATAAATTGTTACAAGATTGCACTCTATTCAGGAACGTGCAGTAAAAAAGAAAATGTGCAAACACTAGTGTTTCAGTAACAGTTATATCAAATATACATTATCAGGGCTATAAATTTTTACAGCCACTAATAAAGGCAAGTACAACTCTTGCAGCAGCCTGGGGAAAGGCAGGTTTAAATGGAAAGAAAGGGAAATTGCAGAGATGAGCCACAATCCAGCACACGCTGGATATTTTCCTCAGACCATGGAGCGGCGTTAATTTGTGCCAGGTGCAATTCAAGCATTTATTTCCAATGCCATGGTTTTATCCAGAAATGAAAGGTGCACAAATGGGTAAATTGGCATTTTGGCATGCGCAACGCTAATATCTCTCACTGCTGAGAAAGGAATCAAAGAACTGTACCTCTGGAAGGGACCCAGAGGGTCATCCAGTCCAACCCCCTGCAATGCCGGAATCTCAACAGGACCCACACTCAGGGGGGATTTGGCAAAAGGCAAGAGCTTCCAGATGAGAAGGTACCATTTCCAGATAGACCTGAGCCTCAGCTCCTCTCTTTCTGGCCCACTGAAATCAGCAGAAGTAACCATCTCTCCCCACCAGATGACCAGCGTTCATCCTGATTTGCATGAGCAAATGTGGTGGTTAAATTGTCTCTGGTCTTTTTTGAGCACCTGTTTGTGGAGAGACTATACCATTCATGCCGATTATCTTGTGGGGTGTTTACTTGTCTTCCCATCAAACATTCATTTCGGGTCACACTTTACATTTCCTGGTCACTTTCCAGATTGCAAGAAGTCAAGATTCTTTGTTAGATTTGTTGTGCTAGGACAACAAACTGCTTTAATCTACTTTAATCATGCAACTGCAGATCACAACAAAGATGCTACTGGTAAGTTTCTGCTCAAGCCAAGTGCCTCTTTGTGCTCATTGCTCCTCTCTTCCCACTTTGCCCTCCTCGGTTTTCCGCAAATTGCCATTATGTTATAAAGGCAGTGACCATAATGCGCTCTCCCATACCTAGAGAGAAACCGTGAACCACTGGTACGTTTGCTCGAAACAGACTTTCATCTCCCAACAGTGAAAGCAGAACCTCCTTAACGTCAGGAAAACTAAAAGCAGGGGTTGATGGTAGTTCCTTCACCGATAAGGCTGCTGGCTTAGTGAAACAATTCCTATCGAGTTCTAAACAAGCATTTATGGTATGCAACATTACTTCATTCTGCTCTATATTCTGGCCATCTGGGGAAAACAAAAGAAACAGCAATATTATTTTCAAACAACCTTAACATACAGTTCTTCTGTAGCAGGAAAAGTCTTGATGAACAGTAGTTTAATATTTTTACATGACTTCATTGAAATAAATCTGCTCTAATGCCCTACAAACAATGACTTCATTGAAATAAATCTTCTCTAATGCCCTACAAACAAGTGGCTAGACCGCATGGTGGTATTTACCTAGGTTTTCCCAGAGTAGAATCACTGAAATTAAGGTTCTACTCTGAGTAAAACTTAGGTGAATAACACCCAGAGGCTATAGGATACCTGGTCATCAGGTAGGGGGAAAGTGAGCAACTAGCACAGGGGAAAGAGGGGGATACTGCTTTATGAAAAAAGAGGTGGGAGTGTTAGAATTCCTGCTCCATGACTGCAGTCAGAGGATTGTTGTCTATCACATGATGGTGTATGTTTTGACTCCACAGAGTGGGAAGTGAAGGAGACAGGATGTTTGTGTTACTGTGTTCTGTGAAGTGGGACTATTGTCCTTTGTTCCTTCTCTTTGCTGTCTGATGCTAGAGAGAGAGGGAGCCATGTTGCAGTGCTCCGTGTGTGTTTATATGTAAATAAAGTAGATTAGCCAAAATGCTGAGTTGCTGAGGTCTGTTACGCAAGCTGCGAAGACTCTGCGGATCCCTAAGTGTGCCGGTGTCTGTTGGCATCGGTCGCTGTGATGTTCGGGCTGAAGAAAGCTTTTGAAGCTCCCGAACGATCGACCAGGAGGGAGAGAACATGCCAGTCGGGAATGTGTCTCTGCCAGGGTCCTACTCGAGTGTAGGACGAGCTCCTGACAGGGAGAACTGATTTATTTAAAAATCTGTTTAGACTGCTTATCTACAACAGTATCCAAAACAGCGTGCAAAAATAAACAACCCACCACAAAACAACTCAATGGAATCAACTGCAGAGTTACCACTATTCTACTGCATTTTACCTTGAGGTTTGCATTCTGGGGGAAATAAGTGATGCCTACTTACTGCGGGAATGATGTACAGTGCAAAGAAAAAAGGGGGGAGGAAGATTTGTGAGCCCAGGTGCAGTGGAGCTGCGGGTGGTGGCACCGAGGCAGAAAATAGTTGAAGTAAACACAGGACGAACAACTGGGATTTAATCAAGCCCCAACATTATTGATTACAGGTGTCAGCAGGTTTTGGTGTGGGCACTGGGTGTGTATCCTGACTGCTGGTCGATTTGGCAGGGTTAACCAAGGTTAAGGATTGCCCTATGGCATAAAACAAATCAGGGTGACACCTGCCCCCAAGATGACCATTGCAGGGTGCTGTGGCCCATCAGCATCCTATTTTGGTGTCTGGACAGAAGCACCTCCCACAGGATCCCTTTAAGGGGATACCCTGATCCCTAAGAGCAGAGTGGGGGGAAGCACCCCCTGTCCAATTTAACTAGGGATCCAACCCAATGCCTTATCCCCCACAAAGCTGTGACAGTTGCTACGAGGGAGGCAAAATGCTAGTCTGATGGCAGGACGCTTCCTGACCCCAAATACAGCGGCCGAGGACTTAAACAGCGAAGTCCTACACAGGGCTTGCCGCTGTATCCTTGGGCAGCCCGTAAGCATAAAGATTGGGAGGGTGGAATCCAGCAACGACTGAGGCTGAGACCTGGGCATGGCTGGCTTTTATCGCCAGGGACTGGACCAGCAGGAAGAAGTCTTCCATCTGGTCTGCTCCCAAACTGTGCCCCCTAGCTCACCTGCAGCATGGCTGGGGGAGAAGAAAGCGATGTCCTCCCTCAGCTGCCCCAACTCACTGCACCAGACCACAACCGCCACCTCTCTCCAGCTGACGGTAAGTGTTCTTTGACAAAAAGCTTCTGATTTTTAGTCATCCAAATACCCATGGAAAACTACATTTTGTAGATCACTGAATTCCTGTTTTGTTTATTGAGGCATCTGTCACCCAGATTAAATTATTTAACAATAATGTGTGTGGGGGGGGGAGTTCCATTGCGGAAACAGAAACTATTGTGCTTTGTTTGAGGCTATCCACAGTGGCAAATCAAGCACCCTAATGCGATAGAATAAAAACACACCCGAACTTTCCTTGTTTCTTACATGGGCACAGGGAAGAAAACTGCAAAACTAATATACCAAAGCACTATAAGCAGTTGTTTTCTGCTGAAAGCGAAGATGAGCATTTAATGCACTTTTTTATTATAGGACTAATTTAAGGAACTCTAAAACACAGTACAGTGGTGCCTCGCAAGACGAAAAGAATCCGTTCCGCGAGTCTCTTCGTCTTGCGGTTTTTTCGTCTTGCGAAGCAAGCCCATTAGCGGCTTAGCGGATCAGCTGATAAGCGGCTTAGCTGTTAAGCGGCTTAGGATCAGCTGATAAGCGTTTTAGCGGCTTGGGGGAAAGGGGGGGAGGGGAAAAAACCCGCAGGAACTCGCAAGACATTTTCGTCTTGCGAAGCAAGCCCATAGGAAATTCGTTTTGTGAAGCACCTCCAAAACGGAAAACCCTTTCGTCTAGCGGGTTTTCAGTCTTGCGAGGCATTCGTCTTGCGGGGCACCACTGTATTGATTTTGCAAACAAATAACACATTTCATTCACAATCTAAAACTATGGCGTCAGCTTTCATTTAAGGAAGTATATGAGTCAAGATGAATATCTGACCTGTTGCTACCAGATTGTGGAGGATTTCATCTACTAGAAGCTGCTTAAGTGCAGATTGGGGGAAGTATCCTAAAATGCAGAACGAATACACAGCTTTCAGTAAGTCCACGTCAGATATCTTGGGGAGATACTTATCCAAGACACTATTCAGTGCCTCAAGGAACCTTCAAAATGTGAGAAAAGAATACTGTCAAGAAGAAATTCATGATTTAATTAACAATATACTCTGCCTCACTACAGGTATAGAGAGCTATGTAATTAATAAACATGACTGGCTGACAAGACACAGATGCTACACACAGACACACAACGAGTTTTCATCTGATAGATACAAGTTCCTGTTTTCTAATGGAAATGCAATCTCCCCACTGATTCCAGTGTACAAAGAGCAACTTAATTTTCACAGCCTGTCCCATTTTATAAATTTGTGACTTGGTTTGCCCTGTACTAGAGTGGGGGCTTCTGTTTTAATATTAACTAGGTCCCAAATTTTGTTTATGTAGTCAAGTCACCCTAATTGCATCTTTTTATGTGATTTGATAGTCCCATGACAATGTAGACACTTCTAAGAGGCAGACAGTCCTATATGCCTTTAATTTTATGTATCAATCATAGGTGTCAGAGCTGCCCGAGGTCCCAGCTCACAAAGGACCAACGCTGTTATATACAAAAGTCTTTATTGAAGTTCAGTTTCGCTTTCACAGCCGCAGCGCGCAGCTCTACGTCTGAAACTCTAGACCGCTGAAGCTCCGTCTGAATCTCCTCCCCCCAGACACCAGTTTAAGACTCTGGCCTTGCTCCAACTCTTCCTTTGCTCTTTCCTCCTCTGGTTCCGCCTGTCCGCTGGGGTCTTGCCCTTCCTAGACTCTTCTGACGCTGAGTCCCCTGAGTCTTCCCCCTGCCTCCGGCGGGCTTTAGGACCTGGTTCCCAATCCGGGTTTTCTGCTGTCCCACGCGCCTGTACATTCGAACTTGGCGCGCGCGCCCAGCCGGCAACCTTCCTCCTGACCGTTACACTGCTCCTGTCACTGCTTCCCCCTTCGGGGAGGCTAGCTGGACCTGACCTCCCCTCCGTTCCCCCACTCTCCGATAGAGGCGTGGTCAGCCCTGACTCATCTTCTCTCCCTGCTGGAGGAGACGCTGGCCCTGACACATGGGACTCTTCCCCCCCACTACGCTCTGGTGGGGAAGCTGGTCCTGATCTCCCGCTGCTGCTTTGGGAGTCCCTGCTGGCCCCTTGTTTCTGGTGCGTCCCCCCTGGGACCCCCCTTGCCCTGACCATCGCGCCTCCTTCTGGGAATCTTCCGATTCGCTGGAGAAGCTCATGGAATCTCTCGGATCACTGTCATACTCCCCTACGCTGCCCTCAGATTCTTCCCCTTCGCTCTCCATTTCCTTCCTCCCCTGTGCCTCTGTTCCTGAGCCCCTGACAATAGGAAATACAGTTTTGTACACCAGAGGCACCCTCAGCCATTCCTGAATCAGCCACTAAAATCCACACAGAGCTGATTCATACGAAGGTTCCATTCCTAGCTGCGATTGGTTATAGGCACAGCCAATGGTCTTAGCCCAAAATATCTGGAAGGAAGGCTGGCCTAAGCCATCATGCCAATGTCCATCGCATTTGAAGCATTGGATAGGTTAATTCTGTGGCAAATGATGATAGTGCTATCTGGGCTAAATTTCTCCGTTAGCTACCATGTAATACAATAATAAATGTTCTAAGCCAGAACCTACTCCTGATTTTGGCTTTTGGGGGTGTGGTTGAGAGAAGAATAGGCTCGCAGAACGGTCACAAGATCCTTCATGCTTAAGCATTCAGGATCGGACGTCACTTTCTCAGCAAACGCATCCATCAGATCAACGGGTCGAAAGCCAACATTCTCAAAGGCAGAAAGAAACAGGACTACCTGAAATCAAAAGAGAAGTCAGCATAATATGCATATATCAAGCGCGCTACTGAGACAACTGGGCTGAAGACTTTTCTTAATATAAAACTATATTCAGCTGAAATATGTGTAACTGAAACAAATGCACATTCTTGCCCAGCTGAAGGCTTCTTTAATTTCCCACCACCTCCTCTGCTGTGCCCCCTGTATCTAATTTTAGACACACCCCCTTCATTTTGAAACATCAATTAAAGATGCAATCCTAATTCCAGTTGGCAGCAGTGCTCTCACTGGCCAGGACAGGTTGCCGGGTGGAGCGAGGGGAAAATGTCCCTTTGTCACACCAGCACCCTAGCTGACACAGCAGAGAGGCCTGCATTGCGAACGCTGCCCTTGTAAAACGGAACCAGCAGATCACGTGGTGGCCCAGTCCTGCCTCATGTCGGGGGGTTTCCACAGGCTACTGCTGTCAGCAAGACCACGAGACGTGGCTTAAGCCCACCTCCCTCTTGGGTGGGTACACTGGGGCACTCCTTGCTGGCAGGGCTGTCCTGCTGATGCCAGACCTCCTTCACTCGCAGAAGCAGGCGGATCAAGGGTTAGGATTGCTCCGCAAAACAGCATTGCCAGTAAACACAATCTGGACTAGATTATTGCAATGAATTGGATTACTGTCAGGCTGCCCTGGTGAATCTGGTGTCTGGGCCTCATTATTCAGATTTGGATTATCCTCAGCGTTAGGGTTATCCCAGCAGATATTGGCCATGTTTGCAGGTAACAAAAAATGTAAAGGTAAAGGGACCCCTGACCATTAGGTCTAGTCATGACCGACTCTGGGGTTGCGGCGCTCATCTCGCTTTACTGGCTGAGGGAGCCGGCGTACAGCTTCCAGGTCATGTGGCCAGCATGACTAAGCCGCTTCTGGAGAACCAGAGCAGCGCACGGAAACGCCGATTACCTTCCTGCCAGAGCGGTACCTATTTATCTACTTGCACTTTGACGTGCTTTCCAGCTGCTAGGTTGGCAGGAGCAGGGACCGAGCAACGGGAGCTCACCCCGTCGCGGGGATTCGAACCGCCAACCTTCTGATCAGCAAGTCCTAGACGCTGTTGTTTAACCCACAGCGCCACCCACGTCCCTAACAAAAAGCCACAGCTAATGCAAATCAAGGTTTGTAAGCTTCTTCGTGGTTAATAAACCATGGTTAAGCTGCTGGGTCAGGTTTGGACAATCCAATAAACCAGTTTAATAAACGATGCCTTAGCATTACATGTAACTCAAAATGCTGAGAAGTTAACACTTGAGAACTACAACTACTGAAGTCTACAGCCAGCTCCATACTGGCATCAATTTTCTATTTAAAATGCCAGAAATGTGCAAATTAATATTGTTATCCCAAAGTTTACCTGCTTTGTGTCCCACATATAGAAGACGGATGCTGCATAATCCGCTATTGCAGAACAAAGCTTGCTGTTGCGATACAGGAGGTCTTTGCAAGACCTCAAAATATTCAGCAGACGCCGGAAGGGAGTTCCAGGGATATTCTCTGATACACACACAAAAATAAAAATGGAAATTCCACTAACTGCATTGAAGTAACCCTTGAGATGGAAGTATGTATTTCATTTGTTAAAAGAAATGTCACCTAAAACCACAGCAAAACATAAAGGTAATGGAACGAAGGAGCTGCTTCAGATAATAAAAGGGACCCGAGTTAACCCAGGAGTTTTTTGATATTCCTCCTTTGAACAGTGGAAGCCATGCCATACAACAAACCGTTCTCAAAACATTCCTCTGTTGCAAATTCTGCTTGTCATGTGATAGTGGGGGCTGCAGTTACAAAGTAAATTGAGTCCCACCCACCACACACTTGGACTCACAGAATTAGCTGCATAGTTCCTTGGATCCTGGTCCATATTATTTTGGACCAACCCTCTCAAACCATGGCAACTGGACAGATTCAAACAGAGTATAACTACATGCAGAGTTGCAGAGAACAGTTCTCCTTTGACTATCCCAAATCCCCATTTCTCTCTTCTTCTTGTGTTCCTTGACAGATGGCTCTGCTCTCCATACGTTCTTATTAAACTGTTGTCCTCCTTTAGTTTAAGCAAGCTTTTTTAAAAAAAATTAAAGACAAAAATTCTTACATTCTTTCTGACTTACCTATTATTTTGTTACTGCAGGCATTCAGGATTGGAACAGAGCGGTAATTCATTTCAGCCAGCAAGGTGAACATGTGCTGAGCATTTGGGACAGTAAGTTGGTCTATGTGATACAAAATCTTGTTCTGAAAGAAAACAGATTTGAATGAGACAGAAATATCAATGTCCTAAGATGCACAATTTGTATACGGTGTCTGTTTCATAATGTGTGGTTTGCTACGCCTAATAAAGGATATTTGATTTGAATTTATTTAAAGACCCCTGTAAACAGTTAAAATCATTAGCAGGGATGTAATGACACTTGGAATGTGGAATTGCTTATGAAAACCATGGATATTTAATAGATGGATAAGGGTAAAAAATGCAGCAAATTTAATCTTAAACATGGAACCCATGGAGGGAGGGAAGGGGGTCCAAAGATTCAAAAGAACCTTGTATTTTAATGATTGAAATGCTTAAGTTAAAATGTATAAAACTGTGAAAAAACCAATAAAAATATATATATTTTTAAAAGGAACAAATATCTATATCCAATTACTTATCGGTTTTCCCCTTTCTTTCTACACTGAGACTGCTTTTCTACACTGAGTTGCTTTCTTTCAAAATGGTTGAAAAAGGAACAGCAGAGCTTCAGGCAATATTGCATTTACTTCTACTGTGCAGCTGCAATTACAAAAGTTAATACCATATGAAATAAATGGATTCTTTATATTACATGATACCACTCTCAAAACCCTCAGAATAATGGAAGCCTTTTCCTCCATTGTTAAAATGTGTTGTGGTCTGTAGGATGTGGCTGTGTGGGAATCATATTGGGGACTGCTTCTAATACAAGCTTCTAGTCGTAGAATGACTTACATACCTCTTCCTTTACCTAATGCTGTTCCAGTGGTGTTTTGCTTGTGAAAGAGTATTTCCATTTCCTCTCCCCCTGTGCGCCCCCAAAATCTTTCCCAGTTGGTCTCCCAACCCTCTGGCATGGGTTTTGAGGATGTAAGTAGGCTGGAGGGAACAGGAGTGGAAGAGGAAGCTCTGTTGCACAGAGGAAGTCCATTGTGCAAGCAGAGCTGCAGCAATGCTTATGGCCCTATACCTGGATTCACTGAATAAATAAACTCCCATTTTTTACCTCCAGTTTTGTCTTAAGCTTGAGTGGTGCATCCTTCCCAAGACCCTTCATCATGTTTTGCAACATAAGCACATTTGAGATTTTGGGGATTCTCTGCTCCACCAGTAATCTGTTTTTTTGAAAAGAGCAAGGGATTCAATCAGCTTGGAAAAAGAACGTGACATGGGCAGAAGCACACAGGACAGTTAGCAACAACAACAACAACTTATTTCCTGCCAGAGCGGTACCTATTTATCTACTTGCACTTTGTCGTGCTTTCGAACTGCTAGGTTGGCAGGAGCAGGGACCAAGCAATGGGAGCTCACCCCATTGCGGGGATTCGAACAGCCGACCTTCTGATCGGCAAGTCCTAGGCTCTGTGGTTTAACCCACAGCGCCACCCGTGTCCCACAGACAAAATAAAAGCATCTAAAAACATAGGGGTGGGAAATCGCCCGAAGACTATAGAAACTGGGAGAATACAATCTTTCAGATAGCCTAGACCTAAAACATAGAGGGCTTTATAGGTTGTAACCCACATTTTGAATTGTGCCCAGAAACAATTAGTAGCAGGTGCAGCTGTTATAACAAGGGAGTTGTATGTTCCCTGTAACCAGCCCCATTCAACAATCTGGCTGCAGCTCTTTGAGCCAGCTGAAGTTTATGAGCGCTTTTCAAAGGCAGCCCTACATAGAGTGCATTGCAGTCATCCAAATGGGATGTAACTAAGGCGTGTGTCACCATGACCAAATCAACATCTCAAGGAACGGTCGCAGCCAGAGCATTCGCTTCAACTGTGTGAATGCACTCCTGGCCACCAAAGAGACCTGACGCATCCATGCTCAGAGCTGAATCCAGGAGCCTGCCCAAAGCGCAAACCTGTGTCTTCAAAGGGAGTGTTACCCCATTCAGCACAGGCTGAATTCCCTGTTCGGCCTTCCGACCGACCAAGGGCACCTCTGTCACGTCTGGATTAAATTTCAATTTGCTCACTCTCGTCCAGTCCATTAAGGATGACAGACACAGGCTTAGAACCAAGACAGTTTCCTTGGATTTAAGAGGAAATGCCTTTAAAAAATGGCAATATATGAATGTGGCATTTTAGATGTCATATACTCTCCATCAGAAAGGAATCATTTTGTTTCTGAAACATTAAGAGAGAAAAAACACATTACTGATCTTAAGTGGGGGACTGGTATTTTGCTTGCCTTATCTGTTCCCAGGCATCGCCACCTGATCATATCACACACTGTAAGTTAAAGAAAGAACAGTTATGTAGCTTGGGGTTGCTCCTGGATCCATTACTGTCATTAGAGGCCCAGGTGAGCTCTGTGACAAGGAGGGAATTCCAAAACTTGCTTGGTATGCCCTTTCCTGGACAGGGATGGCTTGGCCAGTGTGATCCATATACTGGTGACCTTACAGCAAGGTTTTTGTAATTATTATCAATTACAAGCATGATGCCTATTAGAAGTCAATGTATTTTTTTTCCTTACTGCAATCCAACTTGAAGAGCTTCCACATTCTTGGACTTTTCCATTCCTTGCAAAGTGTTTGCAACAACTGAGAGACATCGGTCATCAAATTCATTGAGACGTTCCTATTCAAAGCACAAGAAAACCCGGTTTACAGCAATCTTTCATGTAAAGGGAGCACGTCTCCTCAGAAGTACGTCTGAGAACTGCAGCCTCAAGGACAGTTATTCATTCCAAATTTTACCATTTAAACAAATATTAAACAAATGCATTTTCAACTCCAGATTTACCATGACTCAATTACGTCGAATTAACAAAGTGTACTTGTTTGGTGCGATTACTCCTTATTTACTGCTGTGTTCTTCAAACTGTAAGTATGGCAATTCTTACAATGTGGAAATTCCCGTGTGCAAAATGTACATTAAGAAGTTAACAGGAGCCTCCAGCAACACCCTGTCCACCAGGAGGGCTTGCCACGCCGCTATGCCAACTGCTATGCGGTTCTCTCATTCTCCTATCTATCCTTAAAGAGCAGGTGGAGAACAGAGTTCACAAGACTGTGTGCCTCAGAGGTAACAGATAGGAGAGTTGGAAAAGGAATGAGCGTTAGGGCTGCTCTATGACCTATTTTACCCAATTATGAGAATGTACGTGGGAGAACTTTGAAAACCAAAGTATTCATTATAAAATCATTAGTTTAGCTTGCTAGAGTTTCCCTGCCCATGCCAGATGAATGGCCCCACTGACAAGTCTAGAGCTCAATTCACTACTATATAATCATCCCTTATGTTCAGTGCAAGACTATAGAATTTCTGTGACTTACCTGGCATACCCTCAGCAAGGTCTGAACCAACCGGGTGTTCTGTGGGACGCCCAGTTTCACCACAGCTAGCAGGCTGTATGCCAAGTCATCACGCCACATGTATTTGGCCTCCTGCATCACACACTGACAGACCTGGCTAAACTGAGGGTGCTCAAACATCAACCGTCTCTCATAATGTTTCTGATCTTCTGAGAGCTTTTTTGTGAGCGTCCACATAGTGGCAAGACAGGTACTGGCATACTTTGGAGCATCTGGAAATTTTGAAGCCAGGTCTAGTACATCACTGGGAGATGTACATTTTTGAAGGTCCTTAAAGAATTGCTGGGGCGTGTTTTCTTCATCCTTTTCTTCCACTGTACTTCTGACTTCCTTTGGGGATCCCAAGAAACCAGATGGAAGTTGGGTGGGTGCAACGGTCATTAGGTCAGGGCCTTGCACATGATCATCTAAGAGGGCATCAGCAGTTTTTTGTTCATTTGCACTGGTACTGTCTGTATTAATACTTAGGGTACCTTGAGAAAAAAATCTAACAGATGATTGCAGCCGGTAAGGAGATGCATAAGACAGGAGTCGCCTCGGGTAAATACTGTGTGCAGCACTTTTAGGCCCATCAACCCTCAGTGCAAACGCTCTCCTTGTGGTTTGAGAAAAAGGACTCTGTGCGTAATGACACGCCTGCAGCTGTCTCACTGTCCTTAGAAAAAAATCCAGGTTCTTATTCATTTTGCTCTTTAGTGCTTTATGATGACTTGTTCAAAGAAAACAACTTCATAAAATTCTCAGAACACAAATAAGGCAGTCAGAAGTACGTCGTGTAGATTACCTGTTAAATGAATTCAAAATGTTAGTTTCATGAACATAATACACTTGCAATATTACCATCAAATGTACACATACTTGGTGTAGTATGCATATGTGTGTGTTTGTGTATGTGTGTGTGTGAGAGAGAGTGAGTATATATGTGTGTGTGTGTGTGTGTGTGTGTGTGTGTGTGTGGTGGTTTTATGTATGTGTGTGTGTGTGTGTGTGTGTGTGTGAGAGAGAGAGAGAGAGAGAGAGAGTGTATATATATATATATATATATATATATATATATTTGCTTTCGTAGATTTTCACGGGTACAGGAATGCAGGTTTTGGTGTCTTCGGGTGTCTTCCCGTGTAAGAGTTGGGGTGTCTAGGCGACGTTTCGACGAGGTCTCACTCGTCATCTTCAGGCTGGTGCTTTCGGCTTCTTGTTACTGGAACAGAGCAGGATCTCAGTGTTTGAGTTCCTATAAATACTGTTGAGGGGGTGTGGTGTATAGCCTCCAACGTTCTGGGCAGAGAGGAAGTTCCCAGGTTAGTGTGCCTTTTCTTCTTTTGTTCCTTAATTACTTGAGGGATATCTTGAGTGATTTCTTGAGTGATATTCTGAGTACCACTTAGGTGGGTCATTAGGTGTGGATTAGTTGCTAAAGCTTTCGTGTCTTGACCTCTTGAGCTTGTGAAGAGTTTTTCTGAGAAGATGGCTGTACTGCACTTAGTTGTGCTCTGGCTTGGCTTCGTGTATAGGGGCGAGCTGTGGTTTTGTGCCCTGTGCCAGCCAGATCTGTGTAGGGATTGCAGGGGGGTGCAGCATCAGGAGGTGCCACTATGGTTTGGCTACTGGATGGTGTCTGTAATTTATCTGTGGAGACACGTCCCGCCTGCCAGACATCTGGAAATTAGCCCTCCCCACAAAAACCGACACCAGAACCAGAGGCACACAGAACGCCATCACCAATCAACCACACCAGACCCAAACCCAGACCCTCTCCACAGATAAATTACAGACACCATCCAGTAGCCAAACCATAGTGGCACCTCCTGATGCTGCACCCCCCTGCAATCCCTACACAGATCTGGCTGGCACAGGGCACAAAACCACAGCTCGCCCCTATACACGAAGCCAAGCCAGAGCACAACTAAGTGCAGTACAGCCATCTTCTCAGAAAAACTCTTCACAAGCTCAAGAGGTCAAGACACGAAAGCTTTAGCAACTAATCCACACCTAATGACCCACCTAAGTGGTACTCAGAATATCACTCAAGAAATCACTCAAGATATCCCTCAAGTAATTAAGGAACAAAAGAAGAAAAGGCACACTAACCTGGGAACTTCCTCTCTGCCCAGAACGTCGGAGGCTATACACCACACCCCCTCAACAGTATTTATAGGAACTCAAACACTGAGATCCTGCTCTGTTCCAGTAACAAGAAGCCGAAAGCACCAGCCTGAAGATGACGAGTGAGACCTCGTCGAAACGTCGCCTAGACACCCCAACTCTTACACGGGAAGACACCCGAAGACACCAAAACCTGCATATATATATATATATATATATATATATGGTGGTTTTAGATTTTAATTTTCTTCTGTGAACCACCCTGAGACCTCCAGGTATAGGGCAGTACACAATTATATATTATTATTATTATTATTATTATTATTATTATTATTATTATTATTATCAAAATCACTCTAAAAAAAACACAATCACATATTAAATGGCTTGATCTTTTCCCAACACAGAGGGGTGCCCTATTGTAGCTCTGATCCAAATGCGAGAGAAAGGAAAACTGGCAGGAAGACTCAACAAACTTGGCAGCAGACCAGGCAAGTGAGACATGGACACTCCACTCCCATGTAAACCAAATTCAACGTTTTGGGAGCGTAGAAGAGAAAGAGAAGCCTTAGTTGCAGCATAGGCAACACCTTGGTGTAATCCATAATAGACCCAGGCCACGCGCCTCCGCTCCCCCCCCTCCCCCTCAGGAACTGCGAGGGGACGCGGCTCTGGCGCCGCTCTCTCCGCCTCGCCCTCACCTGCCGGGGTCTCCTCACATGGGCGCCGCCATCGCGCTAGGCTGACACGTGACCCGAGCCGGCGAGTGAAGTGCGCGGGGTGAGACGGGGAGAGAAAGGAAACAAGCCTCCCTTGAACGTACGGGTGCCCGGAGCGGACAAAATGGCCTCTTCCGGCTCGGTCAGGCTGTGCGTGCCTGGTTGCCTGGCAACCGCCCCGCTCTCCTCCGGCCTAGCTCCCGAGGCGCCCGCGCGAAAACACACACCTGTTGTTGTTGGGGTTTTTTTTTGGGGGGGGGGGATGGCCAAATTCGTGCTCGCAGGTGAGGCGGCGGCGGCGGCTCCGCCCCGCCTTGCAGTCTCTCTGTCTGTCTGTGTCTGTCTGTCTGTCTGTCTGTCTCTCTCTCTCACACACACACAAACACAACGTCCTGCTCGGGTTTCGTAGGGCTGGGCTGGCTCGCGCCCCCTGAGCATGCACAGAGTGCTGCACTCCCGGCAGTCGCTCTGGGATGAGGAATGAGCTTGCCGGGCGAGTCGAAGCAGCTCCATCAAGCAAGAATAAATAAATAAAGAGGAGGCTGCTTCCCTCACCTGTGCGTCCACGGCACACCCCTCTGTGTTAGGAAGCAGATCAACCCAGTTAATATACGATTGTGTTTTTCTTAGAACGATTTGTTTTTATTATTATTATGGTGTGTGTGTGTGTGTGTGTGTGTGTGTGTAGTAAATAATAGGGGCCATCTGCCTTCCCTGGAAAGTAAGCAGGCAGCAAGTATTCATAAGCTTGTGAATATACCGGTATATACTGTATTCACTCCTTTGACTTCACAAGCTTATGAATACTTGCTGCCTGCTTACTTTCCAGGGAAGGCAGATGGCCCCTATTATGCTAAGGCGAATGAAGATATATATGTATATCTTCCACCTTATATATATATTCCACCTTCTTTCTCTGGCAGGACCTCAAGGCAACTTACAGATAAAAATAGGAACAGCTAAAAACATGGCAGGGGCAGGAAAACAGCAACAACAAATAAGAAACAATTAAACCTTAACAGAATTAAAACTATAGTACAGTGATCGCCTTTCTGCCATTAATGGCACTGTGACTGATTTTCATTTTGTACACCTCAGTCAGTTTTACTGGACGCTTCTGAGCACCTGCTAATGTTTATTTGTTCATTCATTAGGATGGATCAGGAGCCCCGTTAGATCCGTGAAGGGGACATGAAGCCACAAAGATCTGGCCCTATTTCTGTCTAGGCCAAGATCCCTTCCTTCCTGTTTGCGATTCCCAGCAGCCGGTGCTCAGAGGCATACTGGTTGCCTCCAACAGCCCTCGGCTGATCGCCTAATCAGCCCTTGGCTAATTTGCCCAAACTCCTTTTCATCTAAACCACTCTAGCCGTCGCTACATCTTATGGCAGGAAATTCCAGGAGTTGACTCAGTAGAAACTTACAGAGTGGGGTGCATGGAAGTCGGGCGTGGGGAAGTAATGCACTCTTGCTCTGCCCCGGTTATCATCCCCCTTTGCAATAAGTGTTCACTCCTTTCACTTCATGAGCTTATGAATACTTACTTGCTTTCTTACTTTCCAGGGAAGGCAGATTGCCCCTATTATGCTAAGGCAGAACTCCTTGCTGATTATTTGCAGAAAAATCTGCCTCACTTCAGGATACACAAGATTACTCAGCATCCAGACAACTGGGAGGTAAAATAAATCCATGTGGTTCACTAGTGCAGTAATGACGCCTCGCAGGGCTGGTCCTGTCATTAGGGATAGTGAAACATAGTGATTATGTTTTTGTAAAAGATGTTAATTTATGGTTGGTGGTGTTAGCCATCTTGACCTTTTTATCAGGGAAGGTGGGGTACAAATATTTTACATAAATATGTGATGTGATGTGGGCAAACCTGTAATGGCCTGCTATTTCTCTAGCACACTTATGCTCCCTAGATGGAAGAGTATAACTGGACAAGCACCGACTTATAGAGAATATGGGCACAGTGCCTCTGTTGACCCTTTTTGTTAGGATATTTCCATTCCACCTTAAAAGGGAGCAGGCTTTGAGAGTCACAGAGTCTGCGTATTTCCTGTTCGCAGGATGTTTATGTTTTCTGTTGCTTTCGTTTTCTCTCTGTGTCTGGAGACACTGATGCAGGCAGTCATGTCTTTCTTTGTTCTGATCAACGCTGAATAAAACTTGTAAATAATGCTCTCCTGAGTGCGACTTTTGCTGTGAATTATCTGCTGATAGAGTATGCATGAGCTCTGGAATGTGGCAAGATATTTTCTAGAAACTCATGTCGCTAATTGCTGATACTGCGTGCCTACGGGAGATCGATGGATCGTCCGGCAGACGGCTTGGGGCCACGATGGACTTTGTCTCCCTGGCAGTATCCCAACACTTTTTGGGATATATTTCTATTTCTTTTGTCTTCTTTCTGTTGAAAATTTATAGCCTGGGTGCTGAAGGAGGCTCTTGGTTGAAGCATTTGAAATCCTGCCCCCTAGTGGATGCATCTGTATATTTGACTAGCATGCTGCTTCGCTAAAAAGTGTGTTGGCTAAAGCTTTCTTAAAATTTCCTGAAGCAGTACTGGTCCACACTGGTCCTTTCATACATTCAAGCAGACATTGGTCTGCATTTTTTTCCTCACTGCAGCTTCCAGTTCAATGCACTTGCTTGCAACTAATCCATAAATGCCTTATTAATGTATACATTCAAATTAGCATTAGATGCACAGGTACAAAATGTATGAGCCTGTTATAAAATATGAAGGGAAAGTGTTTGGACATATCATCTTGGGAAATTACTGTTTCAGTATTGCCTTGAAAGCTTTTTCTAGATTTAACACATTAACAAATTTCATGCTTGCTTTGGGGGATTTTGCTTCTAGAAGTGGCTGCAGGAGATCTGTGAACAGAATGGATGGAAACATAAGCGCTCTCCAATTATTTGGAGGGAATTGTTGGACCGTGGAGGAAAGGGACTTCTTCTGGGAGGATTCAATGAATTCCTTGAACACGCCCAGGTCTGCTTCTTCTTCTTCTCTTCTTGTCTCTACGCTTAGTGAGTATTCAGTTGGCTAAATAATATCCCATCTCCCAACAAAATACTACAATCAGAAGAATGCTTGTGAGCGAGATAGTAAATGCAAATTTATATTACTTTGTAACCACACTAGAATCACACTCAAAGACCATAAGATCTTTTAATGGACTTCCAACCTCCTTCAGCCCTAAGCAGCATAGTCTGTGGTTAGGAATGGTGGAAGTTGTAGTCCAACAACATCCAGGGACGGACACAAGTTCCCTATCCATGTCATAAGGAGCTTGGAAAACCTACCATAATTAGAGAGAAGTTTTGATTACTGAGGACACAGGGAAAGGGTAATGAGGAATGAGTTTGGGCTTAATTTGATTATCAGGAAAGTATTCCTAACGTAGGGATTGCCTATGGCAATACTGCTACTGCAATGGACTGGCCATGGTAATGATAATGGTACTACTGTATTCTGCTTTGATCAGAACCCACACAGTTTAATTTAGGAAGGATATCAACAAACTGAAGCATGTCTAGAGGGCAGCAATTGTGAGGAGCTTATATTGCAATAAATATCAAGATCAAGTCCTCCGAGGAAAGGTTGTAGGAATTGGCTGTGCTTAGCCTGAAAAAAAGATTACTGAGAAGCAAAATAGTAGCCATTTTCAAAAATGAGGTCCAGTGCCGAGGGCCTTCTGGCAGTTCCCTTGCTGTGAGAAGCCAAGTTACAGGGAACCAGGCAGAGGGCTTTCTCGGTAGTGGCATCCACCCTGTGGAATGCCCTCCCATCAGATGTCAAGGAAATAAACAACTACCAGACTTTTAGAAGACATCTGAAGGCAGCCCTGTTTAGGGAAGCTTTTAATGTTTGACGGACTATTGTATTTTAATATTTTGTTGGAAGCAGCCCAGAGTGGCTGGGGAAACCCAGCCAGATGGGCGGGGTATAATTAATAATTAATAATTAATAATTAATAATTAATAATTAATAATTATTATTATAAATATTTGAAGGACTGTCACACTAATGATAAATCACATTTGTTTTTTGTTTTTGTTGCTCCAGAGGGTAGGAACCAAACCAAATAACCTGAAAAGTATTTAGACTAAACATTAGAAAGAACTTCCTGATGGGACAAACTGTTTGATAGTAGAGGCTGGATGGTTGCTGTAGTACTGTAGTGGGTTACTTGCTTCAGGAGGGGTTTGGACTAGATTCCTTTTGAGGATCTTTCCAGCACCAATGATTTGATGATGATAGTAAATTATTATTTCTCTTCTACCAAGATACTTGGAGCATCCATCACAGATGGAACTTAATGAAGGATTTCCTTATTCTGTCCCTTCGTTCCTCTCCCCTCCCGCAAACACACACATTTTTTTTAAAAAAGGTTTTGTTCTTCAGATTTTTGATTAAATGGTGATAATGTCTGAGCCATATTTGGATGCCTGCTGATGACTCTTTTTAATCTTCAGCAATACTATAACATCACATCCGACATGTTGACTGAGCAGATGCTCTTAATAGCCAAGGAGAACTTGCAGACCCACATAGTGATTGACCAAGAGGAGGAAGAACTTAAAGGCCTTATCAATCCATTACACATTTGGATAAACAGGTGGGAAAGATGAAAATAAACTGCATAGGGAATCTCAAAAACTTAAGTCTGATCCTTTTCTTTTTAAACAATGCAGCTGTCAGGGGACTTGGAAAATTAGCAGAATCCGGAACCTGTACATGACTGAACACAGTCTATGCTTGTAACACAAAGATCCACATTTGTATATATGAGCACTTACAGCGCAGACCATAATTCCCATTTTTAATTTTCCAACTGCAGTGCCTTGCATTTCATCAAAGATCTCAACATTTCATCGAAGATCCCTTACCTTTCCCGCCCCGACCTGGCCACGGTGATCCATGCGACGGTCACCTCCAGGCTTGACTACTGTATTTCGCTCTACGTGGGGCTGCCCTTGAAGCTGTCCCAGAAACTCCAGTGAGTGCAGAATGCTGCAGCGAGACTCCTCACGGGGTCCCTGCCATGGGAGCATATTCACCCAGTGCTTTACCAGTTGCACTGGCTCCCGATGGAGTATCGGGTCAGGTTTAAGGTGCTGGTTTTGACCTTTAAAGCCCTTTGTGGCTTAGGGCCCTCGTACTTATGGGACTGACTCTCCTGGTCTGCCCCACAGAAGACCTTAAGGTCCATGAATAATCATAGTGTAGAGGTCCCGGGCCCTAAGGAAGTTAGATTATCCTCCACCAGGGCCAGGGCCTTCTCAGTGACTGCTCTGACCTGGTGGAATGCTCTGTCCCATGAGACCAGGACCCTGAAGGATTCCTTCCGCAGGGCCTGTAAGACAGAACTATTCCTCCTGGCTTTCAATTTGCTCCTGCCAACCTAGCAGTTCGAAAGCACGTCAAGTGCAAGTTGACAAATAGGTACCGCTCCGGCAGGAAGGTAATCGGCGTTTCCGTGCGCTGCTCTGGTTCTCCAGAAGCGGACTAGTCATGCTGGCCACATCACCCGGAAGCTGTACGCCGGCTCCCTCGGCCAGAAAAGCGAGATGAGCATCGCAACCCCAGAGTCGGCCACGACTGGACTGGACCTAATGGTCAGGGGTCCCTTTACCTTTAGCTACCAAGCCGTTCCTCAGAGCTTCCTTGACAGTGAACTGTCTGATGCTTCCACGTTTATCCATTCTGACTCCTTATGCCCACCCCCTCAACTTCCTTAATCTCTACTTTCTTTCTGGTTTTAGTTTTGACTTACTGGAAAGCAGTCCTATAGGGTACAGCCATAGGGTACAGCCGATCCCCCCTTCCACCCGCAGAGTGGGAGATCCTTGGGAGACAAAGAAGGCCTCCCTTCATGAGCTTTCCTGCTGTGGGAGCGGAAATCTCAGCTAATGCAGTAACAGCAAAAGGGGTGTGTGCCAGTGGCAGACCAGAGGAGGCTTGGGGTCCACTGGATCCAAAGACCCGCCCCCCAACTGAGGTTGAGAAAAGTGCACCAGCCCAGGATCTGGAATACTGATTTTCCCACCGTGAAAGGAAAGTTTTTTATGTTGCACACTGCCTTGCTGTATTTTCTATGAATGCGCGATTGTTAAATACAGTGGTGCCTCGCAAGACGAAATTAATTCGTTCCGCAAGTTTTTTCTTCTTGCGAAGCACGGTTTCCCATAGGAATGCATTGAAAATCAATCAATGCGTTCCTATGGAGACCGTCCGGGGACAGAGGGGAAGCGCCGCGCGTCTTCCCCTCTGTCCCCGGACCTGTTTAAAGCAAGGGAAGGGGCAGCGGGGAGAATCGTTTCTCCCTGTTGCCGCCCCTTGGTTCAAAAGGGGTCCGGGGAGAGAGGGGAAGGCGCGCGCCCTCTTCTGTCCTCTCTTTTGAAGCAAGGGGCGGAGGGGAGAAGATCGCTTCTCTCCGTTGCCGCCCCTTGGTTCAAATGGGGTCCAGGGAGAGAGGGGAAGGTGTGCGTGCCTTCCCCTCTGTCCCCGGAGATTGTGGGGCTGGCAACGGGGAGAAGCGATCTTCTCCCCGCCACCCCTTGCTTCAAAAGAGGTCCGGGGACAGCGGGGAAGACGCGCTGCGCTTCCTCGCTATCCCCGGAGCTTGCGGGGCAAGCTTCGTTTTGCGAAGCAAGCCCATAGGGAAATGCGTCTTGCGAAGCGGCTAAGAAAACGAAAAACTCCTTCGTCTAGCGAGTTTTTCATCTTCCGAGGCGTTCGTCTTGCGGGGTACCACTGTATTTACATAAAGAAGCAAACAGCAAACGACAGAAAGGAGAGAGGAGAGAAAATGGCAGAGCCACAGTCCTACCTGCCCCACACTTGGCTTGCACAAGTCCAGCAGGCCTTTAGATCTGACTGTTCAGCAGCCACAACTCCTCCCTCCCCTGACCTAGTCCGCTAATGTTTTTAAGCTGCTTTTCCTGCATTCTCACTGCAGAATTGCTATGGAATGACTGTTGTTGGGGGGGATCAATCTCAGTAGTCTATCAGCCTATGTGATTGTTAAGTCTTCAGTGTTAAGTTGTTGTTGTTTTAATAAAAAAGTAAATAAAATAAGTAGATTATAGTTTAGAAAAATCAAACAGTTATGCAGTTAAATTAATGTAGTCTTTAACCACATAACTTAAAAATAATTCAGCTTCAATGCCTGCTGTTAGAAGATTATGTCACTAGATTTCATGGCAAGGTATCCTTGTTCATTTCTAATACAAGCACTAAGGACCATGAAAACCTGTAGAATAAAAAGATTTTTTGGGGGGGAATAGCTCTCTTCTGCATAAAACCAGTGTTCGTTTGTTCATTGCTAACTACTTTTCTTATCTTAACAGAGCATCAGCTAGTATCTGCTATCATCTGATCCCTTTGTTAATCAATGGGGAAATATTTGGAATGGAAACTGAGATCAGCCTCCACTTGCTTGACAGAAAGGGCTGCGAAGAACTTCTTGAAGCTATCGTTATGGAGACTGAGGACCTGGCATCCCCTGTCCTTCGTGGTATCACTTTGTACACTGAACTGGATGACCAGACCTTTCTCGGAGCTGAAGTCATCATTTTGCTTGATGACGTCCTTCAAGAGGCAATCCCGTCTCTCGAAGAATGCATCCAGCAAGTTACCAATCAATGTGAAATCTATGGTCCTCTGATAGAGAAGAATGCCAGGAGTAATGTCAGGGTTGTTGTGATGGGGAAAACCTTTGTCAACCTTAAGGCATTGATGCTTATTACACATGCTCCGTCCATCAACCCTCAGAATATTGTCACTGTATCCCTGCTCTTGGAAAATGAAGCCAAGGCCATGCTAGCAAGAAAAATGGGAATGCATCCAGCAGGTGTGTAACAAATGATTGCAGATTAACTAATGTTTATTTAGTTATTTTGGATTGTTATATTGTCTTGCCTCAGGGCAAATCATGTTAAGCAAATGAAAAAATAAAAATAACATAGAAGCACACATCCATACTAAAACCCACAAAAAATAACCAAGGTTTAAAATATTCTAGACCATGGGTAGGCAAACTAAGGCCCGAGGGCCAGATCAGGCCCAATCGCCTTATAAATCTGGCCCGTGGTCCGTCCAGGAATCAGCGTGTTTTTACAAGAGTAGAATGTGTCCTTTTATTTAAAATGCATCTCTGGATTATTTGTGGGGCATAGGAATTCATTCATTCATTCTTTTTTCGTTCTACCCGGACACTGAGGTCCAGCACCGAGGGCCTTCTGGCGGTTCCCTCACTGCGAGAAGCCAAGTTACAGGGAACCAGGCAGAGGGCCTTCTCGGTAGTGGCGCCTTCCCTGTGGAACACCCTCCCACCAGATGTCAAAGAGAACAACAACTACCAGGCTTTTAGAAGACATCTGACGGCAGCCCTGTTTAGGGAAGCTTTTAATGTTTGATGTATTTTACTATTCTTTTGGAAGCCGTCCAGAGTGGCTGGGGAAGCCCAGCCAGATGGGCGGGGTATAAATAATTTATTATTATTATTATTATTATTATTATTAAAAATATAGTCTGACCCCCCACAAGGTTTGAGGGACAGTAGACCAGCACCTGCTGAAAAAGTTTGCTGACCTCTGTTCTAGACCATACAGTCGGAAGTCACTACTGAAATGGGAGGACTTGAACTTTCTCTGAAGGAAGCTCAGACTCTGATGCACTTTTAGGGAAAAGGCAGTTCTGCAGTACTGGTGTGTGACACTGCCTCTGAGAACGTATCTCTGCAAACCCTTTGCATGCATGCGGGCTAACCAATAGGCTGGGAGATCATAACATTGGTCCATGCTAGAAGATTTCTCAGTTTGACTCAAGATAATCAAAGCTAGGGTGCAGTGGGAGAGGGGGAAAACACAAGGAGGAATTCAACGTAGCGCTGGGCCAATCATCCCATCAACACAAGCTTTTCAGCTTGCCAGATGGAACAGTCCCCCCCCAGTGTGGTGCAGTGGTTAAGAGTGGTGGACTCGTAATCTGGTGAACTGGGTTCGCTTCCCTGCTCCTCCACATGCAGCTGCTGGGTGACCTTGGGCTAGTCACATTTCTCAGCCCCACTCACCTCACAGGGGGAGGAAGGGAAAGGAGATTGTTAGCCACTTTGAGACTCCTTCGGGTAGTGATAAAGCGGGATATCAAATACAAACTGCCTGTTGTGGGCCGTTCTGAGATTCTCCTGACCCGGCCTAGAGCTAGTGGATGTCCTTCACTGGTGGAACAAATCTAATTGAATCTTGCCCATAATTTACAGACTCTCTAAAAGGTCTGCCGTTCTACTATGGTGAACCCCACCAGGCCTTAGTTAAGGACCTTAGGCAGTTTCTTGCCTCATGGGACACAGCAGAAGACATGTCTTTTGAAAGTACTCCTTTGCTATGTGAGTTCACTTTGCTATGTGAACGGTTACCATGATCAGTGGCTCCCAAAAGCAATGGCTATGTTGAGCCTCTGGATTAGAGCTAATCTGCTTGAGGGAGCAACACCAGGGAATGGCTTTTGCCTTCATGGCCTGCTTCATGTGGGCTTCCCAGAGACATCTGACTGACCACTGTGGAACTACATGCATCCTGCAGAACCTTTGTTCTGTTCCAGTGGGGTTTTTCCTTCCATTCTTACCTGTTATGCTTATGCATCTTTCAACAGGAATAAAAAATCTCGTAGTCTGGGGTAATATCAGTGGGAACAGCTTCATCGATCTGAGTAAAACCCAGCTCTATAGATATGACAGCGCCATCTGGGGCCCACCAAGCTTTTCCCGTGATTTGATGGATGTCCTGTTTGATCGGTAATTTTTTGTGATACTTTTGATTTTTTAAAAAACTGGCTTTTATGCCATCCCTCCAAAGAGTCTGAAGTGGCGATTGCACCTTACGCATCGGCCCAAGACCTTTGCCTCTTTCATAGTCTCTTGCATTTTACAACCCCAAAGTCTACAGTACATTTCCGAGCACGATTCAAAGTGTTGGTGTTGACCTTTAAAGCCCTAAACGGCCTCGGCCCAGTATACCTGAAGGAGCGTCTCCACCCCCATCGTTCAGCCCGGACACTGAGATCCAGCGCTGAGGGCCTTCTGGCGGTTCCCTCATTGCGAGAAGTGAGGCTACAGGGAACCAGACAGAGGGCCTTCTCGGTAGTGGCGCCCGCACTGTGGAACGCCCTCCCATCAGATGTCAAAGAGATAAATAATTACCTGACATTCAGAAGACATCTGAAGGCAGCCCTGTTCAGGGAAGTTTTTAATATGTAATGCTGTATTGTTTTTAACACTGATTGGGAGCCGCCCAGAGTGGCTGGGGAAACTCAGCCAGATGGGCGGGGTATAAATAATAAATTATTATTATTATATTATTATTACTCTTCAGTGCTTTGGGGCATTGTGATGGTGTTTGAAAAATCTTAAACAAAAAACTGAGAGCATCCAACTCAAAGGCTTGAAAAATGGAAAAAGTATTCATGTGCTAAAAAGCAGAAGCATTGCTCTTTTCAGGACTCAGTTCTCAGGACAAAATCCCCAAATTGAGCCCAGAAAAGGCACAAGAATGCCAGTGCTTCCGTTTACCAAATGCAGCTTCCAAGTGAAAACCAAAGGAAGTGTGACAAAGAATATTCTAAATTAGGCGTCTCTCCTGATCTTTACTTCCACCAACAGAGAGAGCTCTGCTCCAAATCAAAGCTTCTCTAATGCACTTTTGAACCTCTGTGGAATGTTACATAAGGAACAGCATCACTATTACTTAAAACCTGATTTGGTGCTTTAAAGTTATTAAGGTCAAAGTGTAGCCTTATGAGGCTTTGCCCTCGGGTGGGGAAAATATTGCGCCCGGGAAAGGGAGATGGGAGTCAACAGACACTCAAGGAATAGTTTTGGAGAAAAAGCTTTATTTCTACCATCCATGAACTGGTAGAAGGAGCAAGTGTGATAGTTCACAAACAAGCACGAGTTCACAGTCATTTGCACAGAGCATATATTCCCCTTCCAGTTCCCTCTCCTTTCTCCTCCCCCAGGAGTCCTGCCCCATATTGAGGTTCCTGAGCATGTACAGAAGGCTCCTGTCTTGGGGCTATTGGACTCTTGGCACCCTTCCCATGGGGAATGAGAGCAGTTCAGCATGTCCAAGAAGTTGCAGCTAGAATGAGATAAAAGTCAGTTCTCAGGCCTGCTTTGAACAGAGCCTATCCATTAGCTTTTTGAAGCCGCCTTGTGCTGATAAAAGAATAACATTTTGCCTTGCAACAGCAGAGCAATTGAGCAGATGCTTAGCTGCTGAGAAAATGATTTTGAAAAGCTTTGAGAAGCTTTGAGCCTGCTTTAGGGTGGGGGGCCTTCTGGCCTAGGCGGGGTTACCTGTCCTCACCTCCTTCAAAAGTATTTAATTAAGAAATAAATGGTCTAGTTGTGGCAAGGATCATAAGCAGCAATAGCTCCAGTGCTCTGTTAGAGTCATACCATGTAAGGATCTGAAACACATTTTCCCACCCAAAATACCGTAGTATTGTTACTATTATTTATTAAATTCATTAAATGCTGGTTTCTAGATTTTGCCTATATTTGAGAGCTCCTGTTTTGTTTTTGTTTTTGAGCGCTCGTCATCAGCGTTTCCGTCACACGGCTGCCCTGTTGCAACCTGCAGGCTCCCCTGTCACTTTCAAACCTGCCAATGAGTTGGACGATGAAGCAGCCACACCTTCTCCAGACTTTTGCCCCTCCTCCTGTGGTCCACCATCTTCTCCCCCGGCAGCCCCGCTGCTTCCTGCAAGCAGGGGAACAGATGATAAAACTCGAAGGGAAACAGAGGAGAGAGGAGGTGGCTGTCTCATTTCCCAGTTCAGCGTCAGATTATAGGCAAAGGAGGAATCTCCTTGCTCGGAATGCCTGGAGGTGAAAGGGCACAAAATTCATACCATTCCCATACCATTCCAAACCTTGCTGAAGAGACTATGACAATGAATGAGGCTTGGGGGGGGGGGGGTCTGAGACTTCAGCCTCTTGATGAGGAGCTGCTTGCTTAAAAATGGTTTGGAACATGGTCTTTTCCTGTAGTTTTCTTTATTTGTATTTAAGGAAAGCTCTGCTTTCTCATTTTACAGCGAATGGATACGAGCAGAGTTTCTGACTGCAATGAGTTCGTTGAGTTCCTGGGAAATTCATTGCGTTGGCATAGCGCCAGCACATGCCATTTTTACTGTACTGAGGTACTGGTACCTAGACTCCCCTCCAGCAGAACTGGTCTCCCTGGGAGTACTCAGTGAAGGTAAATGTTGCTCTTCAGTCAAATAATCATCAAACGTTTCTCTGTCACACTGCTTCATTTCCACCAGAGACCATGTGGAAGGCTTGTGTTTTTCTCTCAAAATTAAAATCTTTGCATACGATACAGCCAAAGTTTAAGCAAAGTCCCATTGATTTCAGTAGCAGAATTTCATGTCCGCTTAAATCTCTTCCACTGAAATCAGTGTGGCAAAATACTGGGATATGGTCCATGTAATTCACAGTTTTAATGGCAAATGTATGGGTGTGTTGTTATCTGTGAATAAAATACACTTTGATTGTTTCTGTTCCTTAGGTCAGTTTGGGATTCCTGAGGGAATTGTCTACTCCATGCCTGTAACTTTCCAGAATGGCAGCTGGAAGGTCTCTACAGATCTACAAATTAGTGAGAAAAACCAAGAATGTCTTCAGAATCTAACCTATGATCTGATTCGGGTAACCTCATGCTGCTTTCATGTCCTGTACTACTGTTTTCATAATTCTTCCTTCTAGTTATGGACACATTCCAAACAAGAGACTCCCTTCATGTTAGATTTACTCCACATGTGGCGGGTGGACCGATTGCCATTGGATTCAGCATCTAAATTGATCCTTAGAGGGCAGCACTTGCTAGTGCGAACAATACATTTTTACTAGTTTAATTTTAAAGAGTGCAGTTAAGGCAAATTTCATTAGCACCGAAAGCCTGCCTAGTACTTCCTAGGTTGTACCCATTTATTTGGCCAGTTTGTGATTGTTTTGCAGACAGGAAACAAACAAAAACTCCTATATCTGTATAATGGGACAAAGGAGAAGCAGTAACTCACAACTCTTCCCCTAAAATGTTCCTTGATTCTCCAAGCTCCGAAATAAATGTTAAGATCATGGATTTGCCCATGAGTAAAATCTGAGTTGTCCGTCATGCGTAGAAGATTCGCATGAATACAAAAGGCACAAACATAACCCATAAATAAACCCTGACCCATCACTTTCAGCAGAAATTGTTAAGTGTATTTAGGATCAAACCTTTGGGGAAGTAACTAAGATCACCCTGAGGTCATAGTATTATTGTTTCATCAGTTATTGTATTGTGTCTGTGTACGCTCCACCCCGCCACCCAGTATTCGACTTTCAGATTATTGAGATGAAAGATGCTACCTTAAAACACCACTCTAATTTTTTTTTGGGGGGGGGGGTGGCAGGACTGATTATCTTTGTGGCTCAAACTGGTAGTAAATAAATGCCAACTAAATAAATAATAATTTATTTGGCAAATAAATGCCAACTAAAAATGCACTTTATTTGGGTAATAATTGTTGTGTAATAAATTTCTTGTTTCCCTACGCAGGAAAAGCAAGTTGCATTAGGTGAAGTAACAGAATTGTATCCAGAGAGAAAAGGTAAAAATCAGTAGGATGTGAGTGCTTTCTATTAATAGATAAAACACAGTGAATATGAAGACCAGATTTAAAATCAGATGTTCTCAGTGGTGAGATTTTTTAACTGAACATGCCCCAGTTATTTGAGCGAGGATCATACAATCTGAGTTGCATTTCTAATTCTGCAAGTTATAATGTCAAAAAACGATATGAGACTGTTTCATCTTAATTAATAGAGAGTTTTCTGGGCCTAGATCCAAAGAAACTAGGCTGAGGAGCCCAAGGAGATTTGATTGACTTTTCCCTCAAAGATGAGCCAATCCACCCACGTGACAAACTCCTTTTGAAACTGAGGCAGGTTTCAAAAATAGTTTGTGAAATGAGCTGGAGGCTAGCTGCTTGAAGACCAAAACGAAAACCCAGACCTAGCACAAGATCCTTGCATATGCAGCCCCTTGGATCCCTTTGATTGGCATTCTGGAGCACTTTGTGGGTTTTTCGAAGGACTATAGCACAGGTTCCAAAATGCTAGGTGTACTGAAGGGGCTGCATGTTATATAGGTCTGATTTACCGTATTTCTCGCTCCATAAGGCGCACCTACTTTGGGGGGGGGGATTCAAGGGGGAGAAATGCAGCTCTTGGGGGCTTTTGCGGGAGGTGGGGAAAGTGAGAGAGCCTCTCTCTGTCCCTTCCCCCACTTCCCACAGAAGCCAGGGATAGTCGCGTGAAGCCTCCCATGGCAGCGGGATGAAGGCTCCCCACTGCCCTGCGGAGGCTTCGCAGGCTACCCCAGAGCTGCTCTGCTTGTGGGGCTGGCGGTGGGGAAAGCCGAGCTTCCCGCACCGCCAGCCCCAGGGAGCAGCGGGAAGGCTTCACACAGCCTTTCCGCTGCTCCCCGAGCTTATGGGGCTGGTCAGGGAAGCCCGGGTGTCCCCCCCCCCCCCCAGCCCCAGAGACCACACATTCACTCCATAAGATGCACAGACATTTCCCCTTAGGTTTTAAGAGGAAAAAAGTCTTATGGAGTTATAAATACGGTATGTTTACGTAGAAGTGAATCCTACTGAGTTGAGCAAGGCTTACTCCCAGGAAAGAAGGCATAGGATTGCAGCCTTAAAGTTCAAACGACGACGAATAACTTATAGCACCTGATTAAATTCCTGTAAGTTCTCAACTGAAGCCTCTCTTGGGATTTTATATATCACCTTATTTTATTTTTTTGCTGTAGGCTGCTTCTTCAACTAAAGCTTTTGACCTCAAAAACCAGCCACAACAACCCAATTGTTATTGACATTTTCCTTTAGCTTGGCAAAGTGCATTTCGTTGATACAGTTAATGTCATTACGTGGATATTGTTTCTTACAGTCAGCCCTGTGCCACATTCAGCAGAAGAAGAGGAAAGCATCCAAGCTGAGGAGGAAGGTAACTCAACAAAGTATTTTAAATATATTATTTTATTGGGGGGAAATTGAGGGCACATTTGTTTACACAGGTTTTGGACAGGTAAAGATATTTTTATGTTTAAAGCAGCGATGGTTTTGAGAATGCTTCTAATTATTGGAGACTCTGCTTTTCAGTCATTTATATAAGTTTTTATGTGATAGCTGCATATTTTTGTTTTGAACTGTTGTTATACACTGCCCTGAGCTCAGTTTAAAGGAGGAGCAGTATAAAAATACAATTAGTAAAATAAATAAATGAGAAAAGCATTCCCATCCCCTTCACTTATTATGCAGGATAAAAATATATATGATACCAGCTATGAACTCTGGTTTAAGGAGATGGTGATGTCATATTCTTGAACTTTCTTTATGCACCTCAGAAGATTATTATTTTATTATTTTATTATTTTTTTACTTATACCCCACCCATCTGGCAGGGTCTCCCCAGCCACTCTGGGCAGCTTCCAACAGGAGATTAAAAACACAATCAAACATCAAACATTAAAAAACTTCCTAAAACAGATAGTTGTTTATTCCTTTGACATATGATGGGAGGGCATTCATAGGGCGGAAGAAAAACAGTTTTATGATAAATACATGAATAATGGAGCAGTTAGTGACTGCTTCCTCACCCCTGCAATAAATGCCAAATTTTGAGGTTTCTGTAGATTATTGCAAATTTGCAAGAATATGCAGAAAATGCAACATTTTTTTTAAAGTGTACAGACTGACTACCTTTCCAGATGAGCTCAGAGAGTATTTTTATATCCATTAGCACAGAGGAGGGAGGGAGAAATACGTAAAAGCAGTAAACATTTGCTTTATTTAAGAATGGGCGACTTCTTGAGCACCATAATTTCTGCAGAGTAGCAATGCATTTTATAAAACTGGAATGCTTGTGGTGAAACTTGCACCGTAGCTGTCAGAAATGCACAGTGTGCAGAATGTCATTTGACTGCTGCCTGCTGGAGTGACTAGAAAACATAGATTTACCTTGCCTTTTATTTGCAGAATCATTGTCCAGCTTTCCAGATGATGGCCCAAGTTTAGATATCATGAGGTTTTGGGGAGAGGGGGGGGATTTACATTTGGTTATCTTCAGAATCGTTCAATCTTTTGCTTGCCTTCCAAAATCTGCCATTGAGTTTTGAGGTTGTTTTTTTTGTAAATGCAGATTAAGGACCTATTCCGTGACCCAAGGCCCCGTGACCCAGTCGCTCCCTATGTAACGAAAAACCAGACGAGACAGCAAGATGCAGATTTTGACTTGTTTTTGACAGGTTTTTGAGAAACTCATGCTGGGTCTTAGTAATCACATTAGCCTGGCATGTGTAGAAAAAAGACATGAAATGGAAGAGGCAGGTTAATTCCAAGTTGTGCTTGTTAGTTCCAGGTTGAGTTGGGCAAATAAATAGGCTGTTTCCTGGTGAATGTGTCATTTCATCATACAGGCAGCTAAAGAATATAGCAGGTTTTTGTACTACTGCAAAAAAGTGGTATCTCATTATTGATAGTTAAGCCAGAGCAATTGTCACTGCCTGTGTTGCCCTACTCATCACCTATAGAGCTAGGTGAATAGGTGACTAAAATAAATAATACCCTTAACAACCATTACAGTTTTGCTAACAGATAGACCAAGGGTAGGCAAACTAAGGCCCGGGGGCTGGATCCAGCCCAATTGCCTTCTAAATCTGGGAATCAGCATGTTTTTACATTAGTAGAATGTGTCCTTTTATTTAAAGTGCATCTCTGGGTTATTTGTGGGGCCTGCCTGGTGTTTTTACATGAGTAGAATGTGTGCTTTTATTTAAAGTGCATCTCTGGGTTATTTGTGGGGCACAGGAATTCGTTCATTTCCCCCTCCCCAAAATATAGTCCTGCCCCCCACAAGGTCTGAGGCACAGGGAACCGGCCCCCGGCTGAAAAGTTTTGCTGACCCCTGAGATAGACTCTAGGAAAAATGTAATGGGTCTGGGAAAACCTCAGAGGGGATGAGTTCCAGCCCTGCTTATCCAGAGATAAGGGGAAAATAGCACTGCAGAGGCTGTGCCACTGCTTTTCTCATCGAAAAGGCTCTCAGGTCTGTTCTTTAATCCGCTTTCTTTTAGGACTTGGACTTTCACCCAGTAGCCAAGGAATCACCTCTGAAACTCCTGCTGAAGGTAAATCTTAAACTGTCTGCTTGTGTTTAGGACTGAGCTTAAACAGCCTCCCCAAACTATGCCCTTTTTCAGTGGTGAGGCTGGAGGGCAGGCGAAGAGACATCAAATTTTCTAGGAAAGGGGGCGGGGCCTGAAATTCTTCAATGCTTTTCCCTCAGAAAATTCTCTCCTTCAGAGGGGATGAGCTCCAGCTGTTATGTACTGAGTTGAATAGGATTCAGAATGCAGCAGTCTGATTGGTCCTGGAACAATAGGATCCAGAATGCAGCAGTCTGAGTGGTCCTAGAACAATAGGATCCAGAATGCAGCAGTCTGAGTGGTCCTAGAACAATAGGACCCAGAATGCAGCAGTCTGATTGGTCTACAGGAGCCACCCAATCCAGCTCCAGGTGGAAGTGAATCCGCAACCTGATTGGCCTACAGGAGAATCCCGGAATTAGCCAATCACGTGGGGCCCGTTGTGTAAATAATGTATATAAGGCAGACATTCTGGGGGGACTTCCTCCTCACAACTGTGAGCTGAATAAAGAGCATGAAATCCACTCTTGACTATTAGTATATTTCACCAGCCCTGCTTGCTTCACAGAGACAAGGGGGAAATAGCGCACATGGTAGCACTGATGGCTGTTTCTGTGCCACTGCTATCCTCATTGCAAAAGCTCACAGGTCTGTTCTTGAATCCGGTTTCTTTTAGGACTAGGACCATCACCCAGCGGCCAAGGAATCACCGAAGAAATCACCGAAGAAACTTCTGAAGGTAAATCTTAAACTGCAAGTATGTGCGTGTGTGTTTAGGACTGAGCTAAAATAGCCTTCCCATTTGTCGGTGGTGAAACTGAAGGCAGAAGAAGAGTCATCAAATTTTCTCGGAAAGGGAGGTGAAATTCTTCAACACTTTCCCTTCAGACAATTCTCTCCTTTCAAATTTTGACTCAGTGATGAATGCAGTGCTTCTGTCCTTGTACGTTGATGAAGGAAGCAGTGGGCTAAGAGAGAAAGGCCTCTACCTTCAATGACACTGTAATAATATTCGACAAGATCAAAACTGGATCCATAGTTTCGTCCAGAATTAACAAGTGGCAAAATTGGAGGGACCATTTTACCATATTCATCCCATGGGATGACTGCAATTCTCCAATACTTTGGGAAGAGATTGGGTAAGGGAAGTTTTCCAAAACTGGCTAAGAAAAGCTATTTTCTGGATACTTCTAGCCCAGCCCTAATTTCTTTTCCTCCACAGTTTAAAAAAAATCTCACAACAACAACAACCCAAATCTGTCCAGGCATACTTCAATACTGTCCCTTTACCACGAATTGTTTTTTGTCCGAAAAATCACTCCCCTCAAGGTGCTTCTATGTCTGATTCCTCATTCACACATTCAAGTCACTATTTGATTTGCAGTTATCAAATGACAAGCAGGCGTGTGTAAACTAGAGAAGAGAGAGAGAATTTTACTCAGGGAATTTGAAGCTGAAAAGCTGGCAACCTTGGTCTCTTGCGTGTCCTTGCTTAATTACCAGCAATGCTATTCCCAAAGCCTTTTTTTTTTTAAAAAAAAATCTAATTTAATTTACCGTATTTTTTGCCCTATAGGATGCACTTTTCCCACTCCAAAAATGAAGGGGAAATGTGTGTGCGTCCTATGGGGCGAATGCAGGCTTTCGCGGAAGCCTGGAGAGCGAGAGGGGTTGGTGCGCACCGACCCCTCTCGCTCTCCAGGCTTCAGGAAGCTATCCGCAAGCCTTGGGAGCCCGGCAGGAGTTCCCGCTGGGCTCCCAAGGCTTGTGGACAGCAGCCTGCAGCCCGAAATCCGGAGAGCACGGCGGAGCACACCCCGGGTTTCGGGCAGCTCTCCACAAGCCTTGGGAGCCCAGCGTGACTTCCCGCTGGGCTCCCAAGGCTTGCGGATAGCAGCCTGTTCTGGGGGCTAGGGTCGGGGGAAGCTCGGGCTTCCCCTGCCCCAACCCCGCGCCTGGGGGGGGGAAATAAAAAAAAATTCTTTATTTCCCCCCCCCAAAAAAACTAGGTGCACCCTATGCGCTGGTGTGCCCTATAGGGCAAAAAATACGGTAATTTTATATACCACTGAATGTAAAAATGGGCTTTCAGTTACAAAGATAAAAACTAGTTACACAAACGTTAGAATATAAACATCCACAATTAAGATACACAATTAAAGATGGTTGGCTGCAAGTTTGTTTTGTGCCATTGGCTGCTATCTTTTCCTAGCAGCACCAGTTTTGGAATTCAGGTTGGGCTGTTTTGCAAGACAGCATCAGGGCAACTTTTAGAAGTCAGAACTGAATCACTAGTATGTGCACCCAAGCCTTTGTGTGTGCACTTCCTCCTCCCCAAAGAGTTTCTGGATCCTGCCCATTGGCCGCGGTTGCGTGTAAGCGTGGGGTTGGGGCAGAGAGAGCAGATGATGGCTTAAAGCCTTTTGATTATAGTGTAGTCAATCTGGGATTTGTATTCATGTTTCCTGCATCCCAAACACAACACCCTCTCCATCAAAGCAGACTGACATTTCCTCCCTTGTCATTCTGAAGCACTTCGTTCTGATTAGCCTCTCTTTTTTTTAAGAGCAGATACAAACAGCTTTCCTTTTTTTAAAAAAATGCTTTTTTGGTTTTAAAACTGTAGAACAGAAATGATCAATAAAGGTTAAAGACAAATTAAAAATAATCATTCATTCCTTAATTGATACTTGCTTTGTACATCAATTTGTAATTACATTTAACATGACCTCTGATCTTCCCATTATGTTCCTTAATTGGATTCCTTGAATACGCACTTAACTTTATTTTCTCCATGTTGTTTAACTTACTTTACATTTTATAAAGTTATCCTATTTACACACAGAAACTCAATTGAAACCTGCCAACGGATTAATATTTTGACAATGTTCTTTTACATAAACTCTGTATATGTCCCACTCTCTGGTAAATTTTTCATCTGTAATGTCTCGTTACCTTGCTGATAGCCTTGCTAGTTCAGCGTATTCTCTTGCCAGTCTGATTGGAATGGGATAGCCTCTCCCTTCCAACCTTTTGTGATTAAAATTCTGGCAGCAACTCTAGCATACATAAAGACTCTCCTGAACTTTTTTGGAATTTCGTTACCCATAATTCCTAGCAGGAAGGCTTCAGGTTTTTTAGGGAAAGAACATTTAAACATTTTCTTTAGTTCGTTGTAAATCATTTCCCAAAACTGTCCGATCTTTTTACAGTTCCACCACATGTGGATCCATGTACCTTCAGCATCTCTGCATTTCCAGCAAATGTTTGTCCTAGATTTAAACATTTTAGCCAATTTAACAGGTGTTAAATGCCACCTGTAAGGCATTTTCATACAGTTTTCTTTTAGATCGTAGCATGCCATAAATTTGACGTCTTCCCTCCAGAGTCTCTCCCAACATTCCATGAGGATGTTGCAACCCTGGTCCCTGGCCCATTGCACCATTACGGATTTGACTTCTTCCTCCTTGACCTCCCAGTCAAGGAGTAACCTATACATTTTAGAGAGTGGTTTGTATTTATTTTGAATCTCATCTTTATTGAGTCTTGAAGGTTCTGTGGAGAAACCGGTTTATTTGTCTTTTTGGAAGGTCTCATTCAATTGAAAATATTGCATCCAATCTATCAAATGGTGCCTGGTTTTTTCAAATTTTTAAAGTTTTAACTTACCATCTTTTTCTTCCAGCAGATCTTTCTAGGTTTCGCAGATACGACTCACTTTCTTCTTTTTAACCGAAAATGCTTCTGTCGGGGACAACCACCACGGCGTTTTAGGTTCTAATAAAGTCTCATATTTAGACCACACTTTGTGTAATGATCTCTTGATTACATGGTTTAGGAAGCCTTTATGTACCTTGGCCTTCTCTTAAGCTAGATAAGAATGCCAACCGTATCAATTGTTGAACCCTTCCAGGTCTAGCAGGTCAGTATTATTCAGTGTCTTCCATTCTCGTATCCAGGAAAGGCATTCTGATGAGCATCAATGGTACAGCCCAAATGGCAATCCTCCATGCTTTTCTTAAGGGAGGGTGAGGGCCATAGTTCACTGGTGGGACAACTCTTTTGCATGAAGAAGGCTGCAGGTTCAGTCCCTCACATCTTTAGTTAGGTCTGGGAGAGACTTTGGAGCCCATCAGTTCAGAAGATGCTGAACTAGATGGACAAATTGTCTGACTCAGTATAAAGCCCCTTTCTGTGTTCCTAGCTTCTTGTGAAAAGAAGGTCAAAATATGCTAACAGATTATAAAAAGAAGAATGTTGGAAATGTGTGAAATGTAAAACTAACAATTCTTTCTACATCAGAGGCTGAAGGTTCCCCTAGTGAGGCAAAGAATCCTGAAGAAGAAAACATCAAAGAACCCACAGGCGACAATGCAGAAGATCCTGTAGATGGTAGGTCCAAGCTGCTTAAAAATAAATAAAAAATTTACTCCTTCAGATGATAAAACAGCAGTATCGTTTTAGCAAGCACACAGGGGTAAGCTCCAACTATTTGTAAACCTTATATTTTATTTGTGAAACCAGGTATTTCTTCCAGTTGGGACTCTTTAACTCAAAAAAAGTAATGTAAAAAATCGTTCTGTTTGTTGGTAGTAGGCTTCATTTTTAAAACTGTTGTGATATTTGTTGATGCCTGGCATCTTCTCAAATCTGATTTACTTTCTGGCTTCCATTAACAACAGCAGAATTGCTTTCACATACCTCAGGTTGAGCATTTTCGGGTTGCGCTCTGCGGCGATCCGGAAGTAATGGAACGCGTTACACATGCGCAGAAGCAGCGCCTCATGTTGTGGACTTTTCGGGGTTCGTATGGACCCCCGGAACGAATTAAGTTCGTATCCAGAGGGTCCACTGTAATGAGCACTTTCAGCTCTCGCAGTTTGAGCCCCTGTCTCGGCTTCCTTCATCCCTCAATACCAGAGCCATCCCTTCATTTTTAACAATAGAGACCTTTCTTTTCTGAGTTTGGAGCCCTCTTGAGCCCCTTCCCAACTTTCTCTAACAACCATAAGCACACCAATATCTGGTCTGGTGAGCACACAAAATGTGCAAAGAAGACTCACCTCTCCAGATGCTTGAGAATGCGTGGTGGGAAGCCATGATGAGCTGCAGCTCCCAGGCGCATGTCGCCTCTGTATTTGGAGATAAAAGTATCCTTTGCACACTTCCCTCACTGCATACAGTACAGAAATCACAGCGTATTGCTACATAAGCAGCCTTTTGTCTATGGCTACATGAGTGCCCCGAGTCCTGATACATTGGTGGCCTTTGAGAAATGTGACTGTGGGTTTCCCACTTCTCTTAAATATCACAGGGACTAAAATGTCTTTTTTTAAAAAAAAAATCATCCTATATCAAATACAGCGATCCATATAAAAACCGTAAACATATTGGAGAACCACTTAATTAATTAGGCAGTCTCCATGACTGTCCTATTTGGAAAAGCAAAAAAAGTAAGAAACTAAAATGCTTCCTTCTATTTGTTTATTTTTATTCTGCAGCTCCTTAAGCAGATGCCAACTTGAGCAATCGAGAATTAAGTTCAGAATTCACTGCTGCTGAATTCAGCTGCCTCAGAGAAAATCCCTGGATGCGGTAGCTTCTGTTGCTCAACAGGAAAACGTTAATTCTTCTTTCTGAATGTAATGAATTAAGTAACTGTGTAAAAACTTAAGCGTGTTTGTCTTCCGTGTGCATACTAAACAAGCATGGCACATTTTTGTTGGAGTATTTGGATCAAACCAGTTTAGCTCCATTTAAATGCAGCAATATCATCTTGAAGATCATTTTGTGGGCTGAGAAAAATGCATTAGGAATTCAAAACACATATTAAAATTTGTAGAGGGTGATGTTCAAATCCATAGTGAAATTTGGATGATGCACTCTTCTCCCTTCTTACTACACTTGATGGAGGAGTAAGATGAACCCTTTGGAGCAGCCTGAAATCTGTTTTGCACGCTCAAGCATCTAATCGACTCAAGGCTTCCCAGCACCCTCTACATTCCAGCTTTAAAGACTGCTGATTCTCGGGCTTTTCCTTCACAGCCAGCTTTCCTCTCTTATCCTCTTGTTGTGTTTTTCTCAACAACCAGCCTCAAGAAGATGTAGCTCTGGAGAACTGAAAAAACTTGCTTGCCACTTTGCAACATTTTAGTGTGTTCTAATAAAGATGAAATCTTAATAAGGCTTTGAGATTTATTTCCATTGGAACAACCCAGGTACGCTGCCGTTTTTAAAATAAGGAAGTGTTTCGGTTATGTTATAAGCAAAAGAAAGTGCAGATCGCCAGGTAAGTCATTGTGGAGTGGCGCTTTCTTGGGGGATCATTTGAGTGGGGTGGGGTGGGCATCCGAGAAGGTGCAAAAACACTGAACTTGGCTGTATAGGTTCCACATAAACTAAAGCACGGGGGGTTTGTCAGAATGAAAAGTGCAGCGGGCAAGCATTGAAAACAACTATGAGTTGGGATTCTGCATACCGTATTTTTCGCTCCATAAGATGCACTTTTTTCCTCGTAAAATCTAAGAAGAAATGTCTGTGCGTCTTATGGAGCGAATGTGTGGTCCCTGGGGCTGGGGGGGGGACCTGGGCTACCCCCGCCAGCCCCAACCTGCTCTTTGGGGCTGGGGGTGGGGGAAATCGCTTCCCCCACCGCCAGCCCCACAAGCTCAGGGAGCAGTCGGAAGGCTGCACACAGACTTTCCACTGCTCCCCGACCTGCTTTGGGGGCTGGGGGTGGGGGAAACCTGGTCTTCCCCCGACGAGCTCCCGAGCAGCTCTGGGGTAGCCCGTGAAGCCTCCTCAGGGCAGCGGGGAGCCTTCATCCTGCTTCCCTGGGGAGGCTTTGCATGGCTATCCCTGGCTTTTGCAGGAGGTGGGGGAAGGGACAGAGCAAGGCTCTCTCACTTCCCCCACTTCCCGCAAAAGTTCCCAAGAGCCGTATTTTTTTTTTTCTTGAATTCTCCCCCCAAAAAGTATTATGGTCAGGTGCACCTTATGGAGTGAAAAATACGGTACCTCAAGGTTTCTCCAAGCATCCTAATGTTTTTCAGTAACCCTGTCTTGGCTTCAGCCCCGTCAATAGTCAACCACTTCATCATTAGAGGGAATTAGAAGATGAGATGGTTAACTTCAAGGGCTGCTACAATCAGGATTTTGTGCTTCTACAAGAGCAACATAATTACTGTAATAAAGAAACCTTTTGTATCGGTCTTTTGGCTTGGTCTTCTAAAAGCATACACAGAAATAGCTAAAGCCAGCGTGGGACTATGACGCTTGTACCTATATTTAATATTCGTCAAAAAAACTAATATGATGAAATGCCTAAAACTGATTATGGTGGATCGGATTCCAAAAGCACCAATTTTTGTAACTTCCTTCCTAAGGAAACCTAATTGTTCCAGAGTTTGATTCATTACATTGAGACTTTTGAGGCCACTCATCTTGAGAGTTGCAAAAGTACATTTTATGTCCTTAAAATAATCTCTCGGGTTTTTAAGAAATTCTTTATTGCTTTAGGGGGAGTTTGTGAATTTGACGCAAGGACGGTAGCTCGCTGCCCTTTCATGTTTTTCTTCCTGTGTTACTGATAATGGCTCTTCTCTTGCTTCTCGGTCTCTATAGCAGCATCATGTTTCTCAGCTACCCAGAGATGCTCAAGTCTCACTTTCCAGAAAGACAGAGAGAGAGGGCAGACCTGTGCGTAATGGCCATCGGAGACACAGTTCAAAGACACTGCCCATTTTCAATTATTCAGAATCTCTATTATTAATTGAGTGCACTAGGGATTTTGTTGCTGTGAGAGGAGAACAGTTGCGAGGAAGCTGGGCATTTTCGCTGTAAAAGTAGTGAAGACTCCCAATTATTTCAAGGTCTTGCACTTCTCCCCAACCCTGGGATGTCAGTTTATAATGGGGGGCAGACTGTTTTGTCTTCCTTGAACCCCCTGCAGGCCTTTTGTAGATGACGACTACAGAGGTAAGGTCTTCCCTGAAGGAGAACTCGTGTATGCGGTGGCAGCAGAGTGAAAGAAAGGATGACGGAGGTGATATTTTTGATTACTGTACCTTTTGTACTTTATGTGGTATTTCCAGGCTGCAGCAGAACTGCCGTCTTCACTGATCCCTCACCTTTGCACCTGAGGGTCCTGAAACCTGTGTAGTGATAAAGACCTGGGAAAAGGATGGTTTGTATGTGTGTAAAAGCCCCAAGAAATAACACAAAAGAGCCTCAGTTGAAACTGAAGTTCCTTGTGTGTTGTCGCAAGCCATACCTTACTGAAACGTCAGATATAGCTCTTTTTACACAAACAAATGGCACTGCTGTATTTTTCCTTATCACTCAGTGCATTCAGAACCGTGGATGAGAAGGCTGGCATTGCTTTGCCTATATAGTTTATTTTGACTGCCTTTTCTTTAATCAGTGTTGACGTTTTAAAGGTCCCATTGGCAAGCATTTTGAACACGTTTCAGTTCACTAGTATGACCGGCTGTATAGTTCCACGCATTTCTTCAATTCTGGGAGTGCTTAAAATTACCGTATTTTTGGCTCTATAAGACTCACTTTTTACCTCCCAAAAAGTAAGGGGGAATGTGTGTGCGTCTTATGGAGCGAATGCAGGCTGCGCAGCTATCCCAGAAGCCAGAACAGCAAGAGGGATTGCTGCTTTTACTGCACAGCGATCCCTCTTGCTGTTCTGGCTTCTGAGATTCAGATTTCCCCCCCCTTGTTTTCCTCCTCCAAAAACTAGGTGCGTCTTATGGTCTGGTGCATCTTATAGAGCGAAAAATACAGTAAATTATTAAATTCGTTATTGTAGACATTATATCTTAGTATTATTGGACCTATCATAAATAAGAGGTATTACTGATCATTACTTAACACTGTGCTGGTTCTCGCTTTTGCTGTTTGGTCTTCCAGGACACGAGTTTAAGATCTAGTTCATCTAGGCTGATCATTCTGTGCCCTTGCTTGTGTTGTGCTTCTTGTGTATTTTCTTGCGGCTGCTTGAAAGCTGCAACTTTCTATCATAGCTCATTTACTTACAGGGACACCACCGTTGTTTTCCTGTCTCCAAGTTGAATAAGATGGATCTGGACCAACAAGGTAAATATTAAAAGGTTCCTTGTGCGCCTCAACAAGTTCTCCGTTATCTCATGCGTTGGCCTCCTGTTACAAATGGAATTGGATCTTTGTCTGAACGTTTGGTTTGCTTTTAGAGCAGAGGGGCTCTTATGCTAATTCGGGCAATGGGCCCACCCGGAAAAAAGTGCCCTCATGCGCGCGCGCGCACACACACCCTCCTGCCTTTGGGATACGCATTTCCTGTGGCTCACGTCCAAGCTATAATCTGTACACAACCATTCACTCACTTTGTGTCTCTGGTGGAATCCAGACACATACTAAAAAACGCTGTGAAAATGCCTTTTCAAAAACGTTATGAAAAATATATTGAATTTGCCATAAGCTCACCATCGCCATCTAGTGTCACATTTGAATAATGCATTAAAATGTACTTAAAATGTTGCATTTGCAGCTGTATAGCTGAATCCTCTGTCTCTGTTTCGTTCTGCCTGTCTCTTTCTCTGTGTTACACACACACACACACACACACACACACACACACGTGTGTACATGCACTTACTTGAGAGGCTGCCCCCTGGGTGGGCAGCGTGGATGCAATATCAGGGCTTGCAGCTGCTGGGTAAACTGGGCAAAGAACATCTGGAGAATGAAGTGGGGAGGGAGGGAGACAGGGCTATTGACAGGGAGGCCTCAGAGTTCCTGATAAGTGAGGAAGAAGGCAAGAGTTGGGGCAGAGAGGGTTGGAGTGGTGAACCAAAGTCCAACAAAGAGTTGGGGCTCACAGATTTGAGGGTGAAGTGTGAAGCTTCTGCCCAACTGGGGCCCCAACAAATACCAACTGGTGGGTATTCACTGGGGAACGAGCACGTGATGCAACACGCTGCCCCAAATAAGTCAATAAAGGCAGTAAACTGGGGAGTCCTGTGGTTGTAGCTATTCGGGTGCAGCCTTGTACGCCTCATTCCGGCAACTCCTGCAGCCAAGCTGGTACCCAACGTATTGCTCTGCTTTCCTTTGGACCACATCAGCGATGTTTTTGTCACAAAACCTCCATACACACTGCTCAGGTGTTCACCCCAGGGAGGTCACTTTGGTGCTACTAATGCAGTGGTTTGACTTCACCCCCAGAGGCGCACTCCATTGTCTCCGGAGGCAGACAGATGCCAACAATGTCCCTATGAAAAGTTTAGAATCCTTTCATGTCCCTGACTGTTCCTTCCTTCAAACAGTTCACCCCCCCTTCTTGTTTCAAAACTGTCTACGGTAGTACCTTGGGTTACAGACACCTCAGGTTACATACGCTTCAGGTTACAGACTCCCCTAACCCAGAAATAGTGCTCCAGGTTAAGAACTTTGCTTCAGGATGAGAACAAAAATCATGCTTCAGCGGTGCGGCAGCAGCGGGAGGCCCCATTAGCTAAAGTGGTGCTTCAGGTTAAGAACAGTTTCAGGTTAAGAACAGACCTCCAGGACGAATTAAGTTCTTAACCTGAGGTACCACTGTATTCATAGAGTTAGGGTAACAACAATGTGATGAAAGTACATAAGAAAAAGGAAGGAACATAATAAACAGAAAGTGAACGGCATTTCAGGTCACCATCAGTACCTACGTAGGAATGTACATGGGGGGGGGAAGAGTCCTAATAATAGCATGAGGTACAAAATAGGTCAACAAACATCTTCAGGCTAGCGAGTCTCTCAAGAAGAAGCCATGATTGAGAGCTCAGAGGTCGTATACCTTCTACAGAGAAGTTAGTGAACGCAATAAAGGGGAACCATGTATTTCCAAATGTATCCGGTTGAATCTGCCTCTCTGATTACCTGATGTTCTGCATTCTTTTCACAGAGGCCCTGAATACCATTGAGAATTCTGTCTACAGAACAGCCCTGAAGCTCCGTGCTGTGCAAAGCCTATGCCAGCGTAAGTGTAATAGTCCGGCCTCCTGTGCAACTCGGTAGGATCCGAGTTGGATGCAGTGCTGAACCTGCAATGCATGGCCCTAAGGCAGGGGTGTCAAACTCAAATTCATCGGGGGCCGCATCAACAGTTTGGTCACCCTCAAAGGGCCGGTTATATCTGTAGGACTATGTAAAGGACATGTAAAGTGGAGGTTTCTTGTGTAGAACGGCCGGCGCCGCTAGAGGGCAGACGTTCTCTGGCTTGTAGGCTGCCACGCATGCGCTGAAGAGGCGGCTTTCTTGTGTCCCCCCCCCAAAAAAGCGAGAATAAAAGGTGAAGGCTGGTGGCCGGCGGCGGCTACACGGGCCACATGACGAGGTCTGGCGGGCCGGATTCGGCCCGCGGGCCTTGTGTTTGACACCCGTGCTCTAAGGGTTCAGAATATTATGTTTTCATCTGCATAAACAGGTGGGAAGGAGACCTAAAGAAATGAAACACCATCGAAGCTCCCAACCGGAGAGAAGAAACTTTCACTTCAGTTTTGGATTAACCACAGTTTCCCATATTGTCCAAATCGTAAACTGCGGATAATCTTAACCATTGTTTGATAATCAAACCAGCTTCATAAACCAGTGCTTGAAGTTAGTTGTTTCAAGCAAACCACAGTTAAGATTAATCACAGTTTGTCCAAATTCAGGTGACATGACAAGCTGTAATTAATGGAAAAAAGGAGGATGAAAGCTTCCAGACTCATCCTCACAGCTGTGCCAGAAGAGGACCGGAAATGCAAAAGCCTACACTCATTCCCGCCATTGTGAAAACCATGGTTTATTGTGATGTCTGAACACAGTCACTAAGAGTTACAAAATCTGAGTTAACTTGGAGGAGGTCTATGAACCAGGCAGTGTGAGAAGTTGAAATAATGAATGACAATTTCTTCGTTCGGAGTTGAGCTGGTGGGACTTCGGAATTAATTTGTTGCTTTATTTTTTAGTCAAGCTGACTGACGTCTCTTCGATTCAGCAAATCCTGCCAAACCACAAATGCCAGGCAGAGAAGCAGAAGCCTCTCTCCGTGGAACAACTCATGCGACTGCTAAAGGAGCTGTTTAAGAGAACCAGATTAGAGAAGCCAGGCCAGGTGGAGCCAAAGGCAGCTGAATTAACTCTGAGCCTCCTGACCTCTGCGTATGACAGGTGGCAACACAGAGACACCCAGTGTCTCATGGCAGATTTATGGCAGCTTCACGTTTTGATGCAAAAATGCCTGGTTCATTTGTTTTTTTAAATCCATGGTTCTAGATATAAATATATATGGCAATTCCAAACTAGGGCCAATTTTCAGATCGACAGGTGCAGTAAATATCCCTTAGAAGTGATTTGGCACGGCATGTATTAGTTTGTTTTCAGGTTGCAGGTTATGGTATCATGGCCTCAGTAATGGGCTCTAGACCTGTGGTTCCCAGTGTGGGGCACCCCCCCACACACAGGGGGGCAATTTGATTTTTAAGGGGGGCAATTTGAGAATGAGTTAGACCAAGTTAATGGCCTTAATGGGACGCGGGTGGCGCTGTGGCTTAAACCACAGAGCCTAGGGCTTGCCAATCAGAAGGTCAGTGGTTCGAATCCCCGTGATGGGGTGAGCTCCCATTGCTCTGTCCCTGCTCCTGCCAACCTAGCAGTTCGAAAGCACGTCAAAGTGCAAGTAGATAAATAGGTACTGCTCCGGCGGGAAGGTAAATGGTGTTTCCGTGCGCTGCTCTGCTGGCCACATGACCCGGAAGCTGTACACCGGCTCCCTTGGCCAGTAATGCGAGATGAGCGCTGCAACCCCAGAGTTGTCCGCGACTGGACCTAATGGTTAGAGGTCCCTTTACTTTTAATGGCCTTTTAGCTTCCTCCACGTGAATGGGAGTTCACTTTTTGAATAATAAGAATTACAGGGGTACCTCAGGTTAAGAACCTAATTTGTTCTGGAGGTCCGTTCTTAACCTGAAGCACCACTTTAGCTAATGGGGCCTCCTGCTGCCTCTGCGCCGCCACCATGCAATTTCTGTTCTCATCCTGAAGGAAAATTCTTAACCTGAGGTACTATTTCTGGGTTAGCAGAGTCTGTAACCTGAAGTGTGTGTAACCTGAAGTGTCTGTAACCCGAGGTACCACTGTATATGTCACTGGGGGGGGCATCAGGATTTTAGAGGTGCTTAGGTGGGGCATAACCAAAAAAAAGGTTGGGAACCACTGCTCTAGACCTAAGGTGGGCAACCTGTGCCTAGCAGAGATTGGCAGAGGGGGGGACATTGCACACCTGGTTTCTTGATGCCAGGTAACACTATCACCTACTTAAAGGAGGAGGTACTGGTAGCTCAGCGTCATAAAGACACAGAAGTTGCAGCACTGGGGGGGTCTGTGTTTCCTTAATTGTGGGGTTTTTCTCCCGCATGAATTTTTCTCGTTTTGTACATTGACTTACAGGACACCCACACCTCTTGTATTTTGTCGTAAATCATCTTGAGTACAGCTCATTGTGGAAAGGCAGCATACAATTAAATAAAACAAACTACATTTAGAGGGCTTCAGATTCCACTGGTGTAGAACCTTTCTCCTTATTTTGGTCAGGAAAAGGGACTTCAAATTCCAAAGTTGGGAGATAGCTCATTGTTATGTACTGACGTTCTCACCCTGGGCCAGCAGGGGGATACTGTAGATAGTTATGCAAATAAGGGATCGAAAGTGACGTTCAGTGATTGGATAGTTTTAGAAAATTGTTACAGTTACATTGTACTGGAGCTCTATATAAGCAGGCTGACTGAACCCTTCAGTTCAGTTCTGTTCTGGCCTGTGAATAAACAAGAGCTGTTTGAAGAATTGCTGTGTCGTCTGATATGTTCACCCACAACTTAACACTCATGTAGCAGCTGTTGATTTTCCTCTTGCTTCATGCCCCTTTTTCTTACATTGTAGGAATGGGGTGGGCTTTATCCAGCCCCGATCAGCTGCAGCTGCTCTAATCGCTCTCTCAGGGGATGGCCTGCTTACCAAATATAGAGGTAAGCAGTATTGCTCTTCTGTATTTATTCTCCGCAACAAGTCAGGCTCAGAGTGCTGACAAACATATACGCTTTTTTGCACAGTAAGCAATCAAGTCTTGCTAAGCAGAGACGAAAACGTGAAAAATGAACTGCCCGCCCAAAGAGAATAGCAGAAATAAATGCAGTTTCTCTTTTCCTTTACACCTCTCAGTTTCCCTTTTTGCATCAGTAGAGGCAAGCAGTGATGGATTTAGGGCGCTGGAAGTGGTTCTCCTGCACTGGATGCTGAGACGAGGGGTGCAAAATTGAGAAGATCCATAATTGAGAAGATCCATTGGGGTGCCAAGTTTTGACCTTACTCAGGGTGCCATTATTACCCAAAATTACCGTTCCTGGAAGGGACGCGGGTGGCGCTGTGGGTTAAACCACAGAGCCTAGAACTTGCCGATCAGAAGGTCGGCAGTTTGAATCCCTGCAATGGGGTGAGCTCCCGTTGCTTGGTCCCTGCTCCTGCCAACCTAGCAATTCGAAAGCACGTCAAAGTGCAAGTAGATAAATAGGTACCACTCCGGCGGGAAGGTAAATGGTGTTTCCGTGTGCCGCTCTGGTTTGCCAGAAGCAGCTTAGTCATGCTGGCCACATGACCCGGAAGCTGTATGTCGGCTCCCTCAGCCAATAAAGCAAGATGAGCGCCGCAACCCCAGAGTCGTTCACGACTGGACCTAATGGTCAGGCATCCCTTTACAGAGGCAAACAGTGCTGGATTTAGGGTGCTAGAAGTGTTTTCCCCGCATGGGATGCTGAGCTGAGGGGGTGCAAAATTGAGAAGATCCATAATTGAGATGTTTTGGACTCTCTCAGGGTGCCATTATTACCCAAAATTACCATTCCTGGAGGCAAAGGCTTAGTATAGAAAGGAAATGGCAGAGAGACAAAATCTGCAGTGCAGCACACAGTGAACTGCGCTAAGGCTTAAATACATTCAGCTCCATGTTGGATTGTGAGTAATTGTGTAATCATGCCATGTCACTGCACCTTGGTGGTATAGTGGTTAGAGCAGGCATCCCCAAACTCGGCCCTCCAGATGTTTTGGGACTACAATTCCCATCATCCCTAGCTAACAGGACCAGTGGTCCGGGATGATGAGAACTGTAGTCCCAAAGCATCTGGAAGGCCAAGTTTGGGAATGCCTGGGTTAGAGTGTTGGGTTAGGACTGAGGGGACCCAGGTTCATGATTGTGTCTTGAAATATACTCAGAGTTGAGAGTGGATTTCATGCTCTTTATTCAGCTCATAGTGGTGAGGGGGAATGAAAGTCCCCCCAAAGTATCTGCTTTATATACATTATTTACACAATGGGCCCCACGTGATTGGCTAATTCTAGAATTCTCCTGTAGGCCAATCAGGTTGTGGATTCACTGCCCTCTGGAGCTGGATTGGGTGGCTCCTGCAGACCAATCATACTGCTGCATTGTTCTAGGACCAATCAGACTGCTGCATTCTGGATCCTATTGTTCTAGGACCAGACTTCTGCATTCTGAATCCTATTGTTCTAGGACCAATAAGACTGCTGCATTTTGGATCCTATTCAACTCAGTACATAACATGTCTCATGCATTCGGCTCCAAATACCTGACCTGAAGAACGCAGGCTAGGAAATACTGTACTTTTCTCTCTATAACACGCAGATTTTTTCTCCTAAAAAGTAAGGAGAAATGTCTGTGCGTGTTATTGAGCGAATTTGTGGTCCCTGGAGCCGACTGGCCCGAGTGCAGGCGCAAAAACCAGGCAAAAATCCAATCGCGCGAGAGAGGAAGCTGTTGCTTTCCTGCATTCTGCCTCAGGGTCTTACTGCCCACCCTCTTCTGTTTCGGTTGCTGTTTGCTCAAACGGAACAAAGAGCAGGCAAATCCCCTCCCCTCCTGGCAAGCAGAGGGGAAAGGAAAGGATCGCGTCCTTCCTTCTAATTCCTCTCCATTCTCCGGTGCTGCTGCGTCCAGGGAAGCATTTTAGGGACTCGCAGGCAGCCGGAAAACATGCAGGTGGGGGGGGCAGGCTTGGGGGGGGGGACTTTTGCCTTCCTTTCCTCCCCCCCCCCCCCGTTAAACCCCTCTCTTGCATTCTTAGCCAGCTGCTTCTCTGCACACCCCTCTCGTGCTCCTTGTCCCTTCTGTGTTTTTCCTTCCCTCCCCACTTAAAATGTGGTTACAAAGCATGGATCCACATGGATCCTCAGGATCTTTGCATTGGGTCACCCCAAATTCACCATCAGATCACATAGCATGTCCATGGCTACAGCCTGCACCAAAAAAATCACGCACCCACTGTTGCCTGGGGCCACAATGGTGCAAAAACGTGGTTACAAAGCACAGATCCACAGAGATTCTCAGGATTTTTGCATTGGGTCACCCCAAATTCACCATCAGATCACATGTCTGTGGCCACAGCATGAGGCACAAAAATGATACATCCACTGTTTCATTCAGAATTCCCCCCCCCCCTGTTTTCCTCCTCTAAAAATGATGTGCGTGTTATGGTCAGGTGCGTGTTATAGAGTGAAAAATACGGTAACTCTCTTGACTCTCCAGGAATTCTGACTGGTGTTCTCTGATGCTGGCAGCTTTCTTTCAGCTTTACGCAACCTGTGCAGGAAGGAGCGCCAGCCGGACTCATATTTCTCGAAACGGTGTGAGGAATCTGCTAACAGACTTACTCCAGGTAATTCAGCTACTGTGCAATGTGGAAGTAGAGAAGTGGTGAATCTCCTGAAGCAGACCGGTGAGAAAAACTACATGGCCCTAACATGGATATCTGATTGACGGATATTCCCAGAGCATCCTTGTTTGTTCACTTCAGAGTCTCCTAGAATACTGAGAGATAATAATAATAATAATAATAAATTTTATTTATACCCCGCCCTCCCCAGCCAAGGCCAGGCTCAGGGCGGCTAACAACCAATAAAAAAACAAGCTGAATGAATACAACTCAAAAAACAAGATTAAAATACGACATTAAAACATTGAAACATTAAAATGCATCCTCATCACAGGAGGAGAAAGGAAAAAAGAAAAAGGGGGAGGGAATCAAATTGACTCCAAGTCAAAGGCCAGGCAGAACAACTCTATCTTACAGGCCCTGCAGAAAGAAATCAGATCCTGAAGGGTCCTGGTCTCATGAGACAGAGCGTTCCATCAGGCTGGAGCCAGTGTTGAAAAGGCCCTGGCTCTGGTTGAGGCTAATCTAACTTCCTTAGGGCCCGGGACCTCTAGGGGGTTGCTATTTATGGACCTTAAGGTCCTCCATGGGGCATACCGGGAGAGGCAGTCCCGTAGGTACGAGGGTCCTAGGCCGTGAAGGGATTTAAAGGTCAAAACCAGCACCTTAAATCTGACCCTGTACTCCACCGGGAGCCAGTGCAGCTGATATAGCACTGGGTGAATATGCTCCTATGGCAGAGACCCCGTGAGGAGCCTCGCTGCAGCATTCTGCACCCACTGCAGTTTCTGGGACAGCTTCAAGGGCAGCCCCGCGTAGAGCGAATTACAGTAGTCAAGCCTGGAGGTGATCGTCGCAAGGATCACTGTGGCCAGGTCGGGGCGGGAAACGTAAGGGACCAACTGCTTGATACTGCAAAGGTGAAAAAATGTCGCCTTGGCTGTTGCTGTAACCTGCACCTCCATGGAAAGGGAGGCGTCAAGAATTACACCCAAACTCTTAACGAAAGGCAATGGCAATAATTGGGCCCCTGCAAGAGAAGGGAGTTGGTCCCTCATCCCCATACCATCCCGACCCAGCCAGAGGACCTCTGTCTTCGAAGGATTTAGTTTCAATCGGCTCCCACGAAACCAGCCACAGCTTCCAAGCATCTGGTCCGTGTGTCCGGGGCCGAGTCGGTGTGGCCATCCATCAGCAGATAGAGCTGAGTGTCATCAGATAGGAAAAATGAGATGTGCAGATCAGAGAGGGTGGGACAATAAGGAGGAATGAATCAGCTAGTCAAGAAAGGACAAACATAAGATTCCAAGGATGCTTGGATAAGAGGGAGGCACTGTCACCATGGGTTCCTTTGGTGCCAGAACGCCTGAAGAGGAAGGGCTCTTAAAGGCTCGTTTTGAAGCTAAATCCCTGTCTAATATGCCCTCTCAATCCTTAGCCTCTTCCTCTCAGGACGGGAAGCCAGAGTCCTAGGTCATGACAACGCACTGACATGCCAACATACATGCACAGAGTTAAAGTTTCAGGTGTGACACCTTAAATAAAACCCATCATCTTTTGTCAGGGCAGAAATGCCCTTTTCACTTCCCTTTATTTTTATATAGCCTCTTCTCATTCCGTTTGATGGCGGTGGTCTTTTGCTGAGGGTTTATGGTGGCAATGTGTTTTGCAGATCCTGGCAGTCGTGGGAGAACGCCGTAACCTGTCTAACGTGGAAATTGCAGTGACGAGTTGTTTCAGTGGGGTAAGTTAAAATACAGTATCAAATGTAGCTTGGGTCATGGTACGACAAGGTAAAGGTTCATAAAATGTTCAAAAACCATATTGTCAGAAAAGCAATATTTATGGTCTGGACAAAATACAATGACTTACTAGAAGGTAAGACCCCGAGGTGGTTATCACCAGTGGAGGCCAAGGCTCGAAAAAGACCCAATATGGAGGCCGGCTGGCCGAAATATTGGGAAATAATAGAAAAAATTGGAGACAATTGGAGGCTGCAGAGCTTTGAAAAATTAAAGAATAAGGTGCAAGATTGGTTTCATTATGCTCAAATTCAAGAGGTTTTTAAGTTGGACAAAAAAACAGGATTCCAGGTGGAAAAATCGAAACTAGAGACAGAACTGTTAGAACCTAAGATTAAGGTACTTTCGAGAATGTGTAACCTGCTGCTTAAATGGAACACTCAGGATGAGACAGTCAAATCAGCCATGATAAAATGGGCTCAGGATATTATGTTTGAAGACTGGGAAAGGTTATGGACCACTGGTATGAAATTCACGGCATGTAATGCCTTGAAGGAAAATATTATGAAAATGATATATAGGTGGTACATGACCCCAGTCAAGCTTGCTAAGATATATCATCTGTCTGATAATAAATGTTGGAAATGTAAGGAGGCTGAAGGGACATTCTTTCACCTCTGGTGGACCTGTCCAAAAGTGAAGGCCTTCTGGGAAATGATCTATAATGAGTTAAAAAAGGTGTTTAAGTACACCTTCCCCAAGAAACCAGAGGCCTTCCTCCTGGGCATTGTCGGCCAGAAGGTGTCAAAGAAGGATAGAACTTTTTTCATGTATGCAACTACAGCAGCAAGAATTCTCATCGCAAAATACTGGAAGACACAAGATTTGCCCACACTGGAAGAGTGGCAGACGCAATTGATGAACTATATGGAACTGGATGAAATGACTGGCAGAATCCGAGATTTGGGAGAAGAAACAATGGAGGAGGACTGGAAAAAATTTAAGGATTATTTACAAAAATTTTATAAGTTATATGAATGTTAAGAATTTGCATGATTTGGAAAATCTAGCTTCAGCAATAAGATTTGGTGGTATGGGAAATTAAGTTATATTTATGAAAGGACTAAAGTTTAAAATAACACTACATTTGTTTTAGGGTAAAAGTAAATTGATAATAAGTATTTTAAACCCAAAATATAATTATTCGAAAGAACAAAAGAATGCATGAAACAAGGTTATAATTTGCTGATATTTTTATTGTAAAGAATGCAGGTGAGGGAGATGTGGGGAAGTCCGGTTGGTTATGGAAAAATGTTTTGGAAAGATGATTTTCTTTTTCTTTCTTCTTTTCTTTTTCTGGTATCTCTTTTATATATCTGACTTAATATCTGTATCTGGAAAAAAAGCAATAAAAATATTTATTAAAAAACAAAAACAAATGTAGCTTGGGTCATATATAACCATCTTCACTGGCAGAAAATGCACTTCTGAGTTATATTACTTAATTGCACAGTCCCTTCATTCTTCTGTCACAAAACAGAGTGATTTCCTGAACTGTAAGAGACCAGATCCAATTAAGATCGCATCTTATGGACCTTGAAGACTGCTATCACCGTCACAAAAGACATTCCGCCCTTTTTGAGCAAAGACCCCAGTAGAGGCTTCACTGGTACCCTGGATACAGGGCTGGCCCAATACATTTTGGTACCTGAGGCGAACCACAAAATGGCACCTCCCTCCCCACCAGGGAAGGAGGGCCATAGCTGCCAACGTTTCCCTTTTTTAAAGGGAAATGCCCTTATTCCGAATAGGATTCCTTGCAAGAAAAGGGAAAAGTTGACAGCTATGAGGAGGGCTGAGTGAAGATCTTCATCAGGAACAAAGGGGAAATAAAGATCTACATTACGATCTGCTGCCTCTGTGAATCCTGACGCCTGAGGAGGTCACCCCACCTTGCCCCATGGGTGGGACAGCCCTGCCTGGATTGTTCCATGCAAGACTCAGGCTGGAGACTCCATAAGAGCAGAGCAGAGCAGAGTTGTTGGTTCAGCAGGAGAGCTGTGTCTTCAGAAAGAACTGCAGCTCTTTCTCAGTTGCTTTCTCCACCCTCAGTGAGAGCCGCCTCTCCAATTTTTTCAAGGACGCCAGCCTAAATTAGCAGCCATTGGCACCTGAGGTGAATCAAACAACTGGTGCCCCCTCCCAGCCAGGAAGAAGTAGTGAGCGAAGATCTACATCAGAAATGAGGGGTTGGGGTAAAGATCTACATTGGGATCCACTGCTGCGGATCCTGCCGCCTGAGGCAGTCGCCTCACTTTGCCTCACGGGTGGGCCAGCCCTGGCCATGATAGAGATTAGCTCCAAAACCAGAGAGTTGTATTCAACTGAGTCATAGAGTAGACCCATTGACATCAGTGAGAGGGCTAACCTAAGAGCATTGGTTTTAACGGGTCTCTAAGTATATCTTGAGGGACGCGGGTGGCGCTGTGGGTTAAAGCACAGAGCCTAGGACTTGCTGATCAGAAGGTCGGTGTTTCAAATCCCGTGACGGGGTGAGCTCCCGTTGTTTGGTCCCTGCCACCCTAGCAGTTCGAAAGCACGTCAAAGTGCAAGTAGATAAATAGGTACCGCTCCAGCGGGAAGGAAAACGGCATTTCCGTGCGCTGCTCTGGTTCGCCAGAAGCGGCTTAGTCATGCTGGCCACATGACCCAGAAGCTGTACGCTGGCTCCCTCGGCCAATAAAGTGAGATGAGCGCCACAACCCCAGAGTCGGCCACGACTGGACCTAATGGTCCCTTTACCTTTAAGTATGTCTTATTTGGATTCTTTTGCAGCTATAGATGAGATTTCAACACAGACTCGTAAAAAACCTGTGGGTTAGTTTTTAGAGTGATCTTTTCCAATGAAAAGCCAGACTTTGTGCTACATGTTGTGCCTGAGACAAAGTTATTGTTTGAGCTAAGGACTAGTGTTCTCTTTCAGGTTCTGGGTTCTGCAGTTGATGAAGAGAGGTTCTTAGCTTGGCTCCAGTCCGAACCTGCCATCCTTCTCTGGCTCCCCACCTGCTACAGATTGTCAGCAACAGAAATGGTCAAACACCAGGTCAAATGTAACATCTGCAAGAGCTTTCCTATCACTGGACTAAGGTGTGTTGTATCATAAGAACTAGGCCAGTGCTATTCAAAGATTCAGCCGCTTAATTGCACAAAAAATCTAGTTTTGAAGGGTGGCTGAATCTAGCTTCGTGGAGGTATAGGAAATTCTCGTTTGGTGTTTTTTGTTTCATTTACTCATGGATATTCCTCTCAAGTGAATCGAGCCGTTTCTGTGAATCTCCCACTAGGGATGGGAGGATAAGTCAGTTTCTCATTTTATTTCTCATTTTTTTTCCAATCTTAAATTCAGTTCTCCACATTTCTGCAGCAATTTGCAGGTTTGTTTTTTAATCCCTCCTGAAAACTATTCAACATTTTAGTGCAGATTTCTCCTAACAAACATATTCCTGTATATAGTGTTAACAAATGTGCACATTTCCCCCAAGCAGTTTCTCTTAGTGTAATACATTCCTGAATATTAATTTCACTAGTATCTTCATTTTGATGCACATCCCACCTCCCCCCTCCTCCCCCCGGTAATATGTGCATTTTTGTAAACATTGGCTGGAGAACTGCACCACAAATTCAGATAAGTGTGAATTTGGAAGGATGGCTGCATTCTGGTTCTCATATTGATTTGGACAGTCAGGGCAGATTTAATAAATTTGCTGTAAATGGAGACTGAATTGCATTTCTCTCTCCATCTCTACTGGTCTTTACTAGGTTTTCATTTCTTGTCTGGCCAGGTATCGTTGCCTGAAGTGCCTGAACTTTGACATTTGCCAAGTCTGTTTCTTTACCGGACAACTCTGCAAACCTCACAAGAAATCTCACCCTGTGATGGAGCACTGTGTGCCGGTTAGTCATGGACCCATTCACTTCTATTGCTCAGTCTACTAGTCTACTGAATGCTGAGTTAACTGGGTGGTTGGTGCTAAGTTTTGCATTCTGGCATGCATCACTGTGTTAAGAAAGAGTTATTTCCTAGGAAATGAAAGGATGATATTTTAGCCACAATATATTGTTGCACACCACCCCGATCTCTGAACAGGGGTTCCAGGGCTGGAGGTTTCCCCACCCCTGATCCTAAGGCAAAGTGCCTAGCAGAAAGAGAGGGCCTTTTCAGTGGTGGCACCCCATTTGTGGAGTCCTCTCCTCACAGAGATTCTCTTGACACCTGGTTCATTGTCCTTTTGGCACCAGGCAAATGTGGTTTTCTTTCTGAATGAAAGCTTTTCGGGTGTAGTGTTAATACTGCTGTTTGGGGCTGCATTCATAATTTTGCAGTTTTTAGTTTTTGTAATAATTTTGTAATAATTTTGTAATAATACTAATACTAATAATAATTTATTTATACCCCAGCCACTCTGGGCGACTCCCAACAGAATATTAAAACCACAATCAAACATCAAACATTAAAAAACTTCCTTAAACAGGGCTGCAGTCAGATGTCTTCTAAAAGTCAGATAGTTGTTTATTTCCTTGACATCTCTTGGGGGGGGGGCATTCCACAGGGCAGGTGCCACTACCGAAAAGGCCCTCTGCCTGGTTCCCTGTAACCTCACTTCTCACAGTGAGGGAACCGCCAGAAGGCCCTCTGCTGGTTATTGTATTTACATAAACAAATCTTTACCTTCCCCCAGTTCCCTCCAAGAACCCCACTTTAATCTTACTTCCCCGCCTTTCCTACAGCCCTTCCTCATCTATTACACATATCTCTCTCGTCATCTCCCCTCCCCATTTCCAAATCAGCCAAGGAGCTTTCGCCCTCCAACCCATATCGCCCCTCATTTATCTTACCTGGGCCAACTCAGTAATAGTGCCACTGTATTCTGCTCTGGTCAGACCTCACCTGGAGTACTGTGTCCAGTTCTGGGCACCACAGTTCAAGAAGGACACTGACAAACTGGAACGTGTCCAGAGGAGGGCAACCAAAATGGTCAAAGGCCTGGAAACGATGCCTTATTAGGAACGGCTAAGGGAGCTGGGCATGTTTAGCCTTGAGAAGAGGAGGTTAAGGGGTGATATGATAGCCATGTTCAAATATATAAAAGGATGTCACATAGAGGAGGGAGAAAGGTTGTTTTCTGCTGCTCCAGAGAAGCGGACACGGAGCAATGGATCCAAACTACAAGAAAGAAGATTCCACCTAAACATTAGGAAGAACTTCCTGACAGTAAGAGCTGTTTGACAGTGGAATTTGCTGCCAAGGAGTGTGGTGGAGTCTCCTACTTTGGAGGTCTTTAAGCAGAGGCTTGACAACCATATGTCAGGAGTGCTCTGATGGTGTTTCCTGCTTGGCAGGGGGTTGGACTCGATGGCCCTTGTGGTCTCTTCCAACTCTATGATTCTAGGATTCTATGAACTCTTAACATTCTTAGCTGTCCTTTTGTATATCCATCTTCTTTCTCCATCGCCCTGCCACCCAGACAGGTGTCCACAAAGGAGAGAACAAAGTTGTTTTTCCGCATCATCCGAAACAACTTGCTCCAAGGGCGCTGCGAGAGGAAGGAAGCTCTGAGAAGGAAGACCTTGATGGTGGTGGGGGATGCAGGCGACTCTGCTGACAGCCATGCACAGTGAGTGCGTCATTCGATGCTGTGTGTTTGTAGCTCTTCGGCTGCTTCTCTCTGGCCCTTGGCAGCACGTTCTCAACAGTGCGGCCACCCTGGACCAATGTCAGCCGAAATTTGTTTTCCTGCAGTTTCACTGAGCGTGGGAAGAAGGCCTCCTCTGGTTAGCCTTCAGCTGGGCTTCAGTATTGCACTTCCAGCCTAATAACTTCGTAATGAGTTGCTTTATCATGTTAAAATGTTTTCCCTTCCTTTGCTGCTTCCCTGTGCTCAGCTTTATGAGCTGAGCAGGTCATTAAGAAAAGAAGCATTTCCAGAATCCCTAAGGGTGTCGTTCCCTCATCTGCAGAGGGGTTAACGCAAATGGAAAATGTTCCTCTTTGTTTCCATTGCGGACTCCACTTGTGTGTTTTTTTTTTATTATAATATTTTATTAATTTTCCAAATATAAAACAGAAAAAGAACAAAGAAAAGAAAAACAAAGAAAAGAAAAAATAACATCAACAATAGCATCAGTAATACATATTCATAATTGAACATAAAAAAAGAAAAAATCAAGAAATTGAAAAAGGAAAAAGAAAAGTTGACTTACCCCTAGTCCCTTCCCTGGTTCCATGGTTTATCATCATACCACATGTCCATTTTAATTTTAAAAAATCATTAAAATTACTTGTTGTCCATTCATATTTCCTTACAGATATTTCTAGAATCCTGCTAATGTATTAACCTGTGTACATTGCTTCTGTATATATGCAATAGAGTCCTTCCAGACTTCTTTCAACTCGTTGTCATCTCTTCCTCTTAGTTTCAATGTCAGTTTTGCCATTTCAGCATTTTCCATTAATTTAACTTGCCAATCTTCTTTAGCTGGGACACCTTCTTCTTTCCAGTGCTGTGCTAGCAGTATTCGTGCAGCTGTAGTTGCATACTTAAATAAGTCTTTTTGTGGTCCTGGTATTTTCACTCCTGTTATACCTAATAGAAAAGCTTCTGGTTTCTTAACAAAAGTTATTTTAAGCATCTTCTTCATTTCATTATAAATCATTTCCCAATATTTCTTAACAATTTTGCAATCCCACTACTTATGAAAAAAATGTCCCTTGCAGACGCCACTTGAAATGTCTTCAGATTATGTAGGAGGCAAACCTACGCGCTTTCAATAAGCTTCTATATATCTACATGGGCATTGTGTGTGCATATTTGCACAATGTGCGTCATGTTCTCCCAGCCACGTATCCTCCTGGTCTGGCAGCTTCCTGACAAACCCTCATTTTTGTAATCTTAGGCGGGCAGCAATCATCAGGCCTGCATGGCTGGTAGGATGTGTTTGACTTGGTGAGTCATTGCAAAGGAGGAAGCCATCTGGCTGCCCGGCTGCCCTCTAAACCTGGTGCATGGGACAATGAGGAGGAGAGAACATAGATAAGATGTGCTTCATCAGAATGGCACACAGATGCCAGACCTCCTTGGCTGGAGCCCTCAATTCTTGCTCATTCAAGCAGTTCACCCACAAACGTGCCTTCCTGCATTGTCTCCCAAGACAGACAGATGCCAACAAGAAGGAATCACAGGGCTGGAGGCAGAGGTTATCGTCAGTACCTGCCCCCGAGTCAGCATTGGGTGGCTGCATCTGAAAGCCTCCTCTTACTTTTTGTTGTTGTTGTTTAGTTGTTTAGTCGTATCCGACTCTTCGTGACCCCATGGACCAGAGCACACCAGGCACTTCTGTCTTCCACTGCCTCCCGCAGTTTGGTCAGACTCATGCTGCTAGCCTCGAGAACACTGTCCAACCATCTCGTCCTCTGCCGTCCCCTCCTCCTTGTGCCCTCCATCTTTCCCAACATCAGGGTCTTTTCCAGGGAGTCTTCTCTTCTTATGAGGTGGCCCAAGTTTTGGAGCCTCAGCTTCAGGATCTGTCCTTCCAGTGAGCACTCAGGGCCTCTTACTTTACTGCTTTCAAGTAACGATTGTGAATTGGATACCTCTATTGATGGTGGATGCTTTTGTACTTGCTAATTCATGGATCTTCTGCCGCCCTCCAGTTTCACTGTCTTCTGAACTTTTTGTTTCCTTCCCGATAGTTCAGTTGCTTCAGTAACAGAAGAACCTTGTAATATTTTAGTATCTCAAGCTGCCTCCTAGTTGCCATAAACCATGCTCTGGTCTTCAGCTAGGCTTCAAATGTAGCCTGTGTCTGGGAAAGTTTGGTGCCTGCAAAATCTTGCATTTTTTCACTGCAGTGTCTGACTTCTTCTTGGAATGGCAGATATCCCATCCCTGCCATTCCATGTCACAATCAAACAGATTATCAAACTCTTCTTAATTTGTTTTTTTATACTATTTTAACATATAAATTATAAAATGTACCACTAAACTTATCACTTATACAATCTTTTTTGGTCTTCCATCAGCACCTCTGATGATCCACCGTTTTAACCACTTCTTATGCATTTCTTAACTTTATATTGCCTTTACATCTCTTAACAAATCATCCTCCCCCTTGTCCATTTTTACAATGCTTCTAATAATACTCCTCACAAAACTTCTTGCAACCCTACAAACGTCATCTGTTCTTCACAATTACTTTTCAAATAGTCCGTAAATTTACTCCAGTCTTCCGTGAATTTCTGGTCTCGCCGGTTTCGAATCCTTCCTGTTAATTTATCTAATTCTGCATAGTCCATTAACTTCAGCCTCCATTCTTCAATCGACGGTAACTCTTCTTGCTTCCATGGAAAAATGAAAACTCTTCTTAATTTGATGGGAGGATTTGCTATGCAATATGGCGGGCAGGGGGACTTCTGATCAGACTTCCAAACATCTCTTGCATATGCAGAACAACTGTGCAGTTATTTGGATCCAGAACATTATTTATATGGAAATGTTCTGGCTGCCATATGGATGAGGGGAGGAGGGAGTTTGTTCAGCATCTCATTTTATTTTATTTTTTTATAAATGTTTATTGGATTTTCACAAATTATAAAAACACACACAATACACAATACAAACATACACACAAAAAAACAAACATGTATAATTTTGAATCCTTTTTTTCTTAAAACTTACTTCACCGACTTCCCCGTACCTCCCCTTTCTGCATCCCAATTCCCAAATTTGTTTCAGCAAATCCTCCCCCTTGATTTTATCTAATTTTTCCTTATTCTTTTCTTTTACTTAATCTTTTACAGCTGTAATCCCCTATTTTTTATAACCGCAACATTTTAGCACTCATTAATTTTACAATATTTCTTAAGATAAATTTTAAATTTCAACCAATCTTCTTCCGCCGTCTCTTTCCCCTGGTCTCGGATTCTGCCAGTCATTTCAGCCAGTCCCATGGAGTCTATCACCTTCGTCTGCCTGTTCAGCATCTCATTTAATTCCTTTCTACCTTATTTTTGCAGCTTCTGCTCTCGTCATTCCACTTCTTCAAGGCAGCATGTGCCATCTCATCCTATCTGCTCAGTGCGTACTTTGGACCGACAGTTAAGCAGTCCTTTAGATGCCGAAGTATCCCAAGGACAGACGATGGCAAACAACAATAGCCTACTATGTCAAGAGAAAACATCCAGTCAGGTACGGGGCTCCAATAAACACCATCTCAGCATGTGCTGATACTTTGTAAGCTGCAAATGGTGTAAATTTGATTTCATTCCCGTAAGCATATTTTTCTTAATATAATGAAGATTCTGTGGGATAACCAGCCTCATATGACTAACATAAAGGTAAAGGTAAAGGGACCCCTGACCATTAGGTCCAGTCGTGACCGACTCTGGGGTTGCGGCGCTCATCTCGCTTTATTGGCCGAGGGAGCCGGCGTTTGTCCGCAGACAGCTTCCGGGTCATGTGGCTAGCATGACTAAGCCGCTTCTGGCGAACCAGAGCAGCGCACGGAAACACCGTTTACCTTCCCGCCAGAGTGGTACCTATTTATCTACTTGCACTTTGATGTGCTTTCGAGCTGCTAGGTTGGCAGGAGCAAGGACCAAGCAATGGAAGCTCACCCTGTCGCGGGGATTCGAACCGCCGATCTTCTGATCGGCAAGTTCTAGGCTCTGTGGTTTAACCCACAGTGCCACCCGCATCCCTATGACTAACATAAAGTAAAGGTAAAGGTACCCCTGCCCGTACGGGCCAGTCTTGACAGACTCTAGGGTTGTGCGCTCATCTCACTCTAGAGGCCGGGAGCCAGCGCTGTCCGCAGACACTTCCGGGTCATGTGGCCAGCATGACTAAGCCGCTTCTGACGAACCAGAGCAGCGCATGGAAAGGCCGTTTACCTTCCCGCCAGAGTGGTACCTATTTATCTCCTTGCACTTTTGAGGTGCTTTCGAACTGCTAGGTTGGCAGGAGCAGGGACCGAGCAACGGGTGCTGACCCCGTCATGGGGATTCGAACCGCCGATCTTCTGATCGGCAAGTCCTAGGCTCTGTGGTTTAACCCAGAGCGTCACCCGCATCCCTATGACTAACATACTTAAGTCTAATTAATGCATGAAGGGGTTAATGCCATAGAGTAAGCTGTCCTGCCAGGCTTGCGATGAAGGCAATCAAGGCTTTTATTCCCCTTCAGTCTACCTGAGAAGCTTAGCATGTAAAGAGAGAGGTCAGAGCTGATTGCTCAGACTGCATGGCTTTTAGAAGCCATTCTTGTGTTCCTGTACCAATAATTTAGGAACTTTCACCACTGTAACTACTAAGCCAAGTTTTACTGCCTGTGTTTCCTGAGTGGTGTATGGAAAAGCACATGAACTTGACTTTTGGATAGTTTGTAAGTAAGCCATCTTTAACTTATTAAATATGTGGTCTTTTCTATGCTAAGGGAAGAGGGAATTTTTGGAACTTACAACGGCATGTTTTAAAGGTCTTACAGACTTTATTTTCGTGCTTTACCTTGCTACATATTTTATGATTTCAAATCTCCGCTGAGGTTCTCTCACTGAAGAGCACTTGCCCCAAACCTGGTATCCAGAAAATTCTCCATTTATATACTTTTTTCAATGGTTTCCTGTAGGAGATAATAATGGACATAGCAATGCTTTTATAGTATCACTAATGACTGCTGTTGTGAAAGGCCACTGTGATTATTGTGAATACGCTTAAACTTTAATTAAATATCCATAGGCTGTGCATTTTGTATTTAATTGCCATTTTCAGTGTGCTCTCCCCTGTCTCCCCAGCTACACTCATGCATTCCTGCTCCCTGAGATGAACACTTCATGCAAACTGACAAAGTGGAATTTCCACAAAAGCTTATGTTGGCTTTTATCATGTCACAAGACGTGTGTGTGTGTGTGTGTGTGTGTGTGTGTGTGTGTGTGTATTCCTATATAAGGGCAATCAACCCTCTGGCATAGCATGTGGCAGAACCTCCTAAAAAGCCATTGCTGGCCGTGGACAGAAGAAGCAGCCTATTCATGTTAGACCAGGCATAGGCAAACTCAGCCCTTCAGATATTTTGGCACTACAACTCCCATCATCCCTAGCCTACAGGAACAGTGGTCAGGGATGATGGGAGCTATAGTCCCAAAACATCTGGAGGGCCGAGTTTGCCTATGCCTGTGTTAGACTGTGATTCCCCCACACCTCGTTCTGTTTTCCCCGTTCTAACCAGAAGTACAGTGGTGCCTCGCAAGACGAAAAGAATCTGTTCTGTGATTCTCTTCGTCTAGCGGTTTTTTCGTCTTGCGAAGCAAGCCCATTGACGGATTAGCGGATTAGCGCTATTAGCGGCTTTTAGCGGCTTATCTGCTGATTGGATCAGCTGATAAGCGCTTAGCGGCTTAGAAAAAGGGGGGGAAGGGGAAAAAACCAGCAGGAACTCGCAAGACATTGTCGTCTTGCGAAGCAAGCCCATTAGGAAATTCGTTTTGCGAAGCACCTCCAAAACGGAAAACTCTTTCGTCTAGCGAGTTTTCCATCTTTTGAGGCATTCGTCTTGCGGGGCACCACTGTACATAGCTAGGACAGTTAAAGGCAGCAGTTCTTGCCCAGCAAAACATGACTTTTTTCTCTTTTGTGCATCTGCTATGAACTCCCCCCCCCCTTCATCTTCCCATCTTCCCACAGACACTTGCTTCTCTTAAGGCGGAATTGGCTAAAACACAGGAATCCATCAAGGCCCTTCACAGCGAGAGGAGGTGGGTATGCAGACGTCTGTAGCCTTGATTAAGATCCTTGAGCCTTGGACTGTAACGCATGTGAGAACCATGCAGCCAAATGAGAGCGTAGCCGGGGTGGGAGGAATGGGGCACTCTCAATCAGTGGTTTACATCCTCAGCGTTCAGGAGTGTTTGTCTCTGCATCCCTGTCTCAGCAGCAAGTGCAGCAAAGTGGCTGAGCCGGCTCGAAGGGGGAAGCACTTATCATCAATCAGGTTCGGCCGCCAGGTCAGAGAAGTGGGTGATAGGTATGTCTGGTGGTCCATCTCGAATAGAGAGTAGGCAGATAATCTCTCGCGCTTCCGTTCAGGTGTGGGGGTGGCACCTTGATTGCAATCACAAAAGGGCAGCGGCAAGTTGCGATGCCAGAGAAAACGGGACGAAAGTCCCTTGGCAGCAAAGAAAGCCAGGGGAAAGTGACCGTCACATCCACCCTGCCTTGGTAGCTAGTGACTAGCGAAGGAAATCCTACATGCATATGCTCTGTGCAGCCGCCCCAAGGTCGGGACAGGGTAAAGGCACTGATCACTCTCCAGTTTTTGCTGTCTTGGTCACCAAACCCACAACATAGCAGTGGAAAGCAGGGCTCCTCAGGCTTCCTTCCTAACATCTGTTCAGTTCTGTGCCAGAAGTTGGAATAGGCTGTTGGGGAATTACTAGGATGACATGCTGACGCTGTAGCCAGTGGCGTAGCGTGGGGGGTGCAGGGGGGGCCGGCCGCACAGGGCGCAACATCTGGGGGTTAGGGTTAGGGGGTGCAAATTCACGGGTTAGGGGGCGCAAATCCACGGGTTAGGGGGTGCAAATTACTTGCCCCGGGTGCTGACAATCCACGCTACGCCACTGGCTGTAGCTGATCCGATCTGGCTGTGTGATGGCAAAATCCCTGACCAAGGTGATTGCTGGGATTGCGACCAAGAGCAGAAGGAGAAGCAGCAGCAATTAAGAAGGAAAATAGGCAACAAAGCAGCCCAGAGAAATATTTCATTCACAACCCACTCTCTGCCAATGCATAACTTTCAGCTAAAGAAACCGAACATTTGGTGCAACCCTAAGTTATAGCACTTTTTTATTATTTAAAAAAAAGAAAGGTTCCATGTGTGTTGTTGGGTTTCCAAGGGAAAATATTTCCACAGCCATCAAGGCTGCCTCTTTGCATGCTCAATTCATGTTAAAGACTGAGGAAGTGGGGGAGGAGACATTATCTAAGGCAGGGATAGCGAACCTCCACCCTGCATGCCAAAGTCGGCACCCCTGGGGTCCTAACTGATGTCACACCAGAAGTGGGCCTGGTCTAGCCATGGCTGTGATTGAGAGCTTTAAAGTACTCTTCTGATTGTTCCTTGGTCAATGGGGTTGCATGCAGCGTCTTTTAGATTTGGTATCCAATGCGACTCTTGCTAGGGTTGGCTGTTGGGATACTGCCTAGGAGACGGGGGCATCAGGCAGGCCCTCAGCTGGCTCCGGACGATCACCGGTCTCCCGTGGAACAACATCAGCCAGTCAGCGACACAAGCCTCAAATACGTTTAGAGACCCATGCACGTTTTGTCAGCAAGCAGAGTGTGTAAATCACCTCACAGCAGAAGAGGCGGACAGAGAAATATCTGCAAGCATATTTACAGCATTTACCGTATTTTTCGCTCTATAAGATGCACCAGACCACAAGACGCACCTAGTTTTTGGAGGAGGAAAATAAGAAAAAAAAAATATTCTGAATCTCAGAAGCCAGAACAGCAAGAGGGATCGCTGTACAGTGAAAGCAGCAATCCCTCTTGCTGTTCTGGCTTCTGTGATAGCTGCGCAGCCTGCATTCGCTCCATAAGACGCACACACATTTCCCCTTACTTTTTAGGAGGGAAAAAGTGAGTCTTATAGAGCAAAAAATACGGTATTCATCGTAGTTCAGGAGCAAAGGAAAACATGTCTGCTTGCCTTCGTGTCCAGCAAAACAGCCAGTATAGCAAAAGCAACATACAATGGAAGTTCCCAGCAGACTGTACCCTTTTAAGGTGGAATGGAACTATCATGCCTGTACCCTTTTAAGGTGGAATGGAACTATCATGCCTGTACCCTTTTAAGGTGGAATGGAACTATCATGCCTGTACCCTTTTAAGGTGGAATGGAACTATCATGCCTGTACCCTTTTAAGGTGGAATGGAACTATCATGCCTGTACCCTTTTAAGGTGGAATGGAACTATCATGCCTGTACCCTTTTAAGGTGGAATGGAACTATCATGCCTGTACCCTTTTAAGGTGGAATGGAACTATATCCTAACATTGGCTTCATTAGGGAACTCTCCACTGCAGAGTTCCTCCCACCATTCCTCTGCATCCAACCAGTCCAGGTAGCCATGGCGGTGCGGGAAGGTTGCCCAGGCAACCAAGCAGGAGTGGCAGTAGCAGCTAAAAGGACCCTGCCTAAATAAACTAAAAAAAAAAACTGGGCAAAAAAATCAAGGAAATTGGACACGCATTCACTGGAGAGCCAGTGTGGTGTAGTAGTTAAGAGCGGTGGACTCGTAATCTGGTGAACCGGGTTCGCTTCTCCGCTCCTCCACATGCAGCTGCTGGGTGACCTTGGGCCAGTCACACTTCTCTGAAGTCTCTCAGCCCCACTCACTTCACAGAGTGTTTGTTGTGGGGGAGGAAGGGAAAGGAGAATGTTAGCCGCTTTGAGACTCCTTCAGGTAGTGATAAAGCGGGATATCAAATCCAAACTCCTCTTCTTCTACCGCTCAGCTGCCTTAAGAGGACAAAGAGCCTAGAAAAGTCCCCAGCTCTGATGTTGTCATACAATTCAACCTGTTGGTGAGGGAAGCATCCTCAAAGAATCTGCCTCACATCAGGAAGAGCAGACTTTATCAAACTGCTCATTTTTCAGTGGTCAGGTGCCACCAAAAGCAGACATAATGGGGGTTATAATCCTATACTGCCACCACTGGTGAAAGGGTCACATTGCAGCCAAATAACTCTATATTATACTGTAATCCTATACTGCCACCACTGGGGAAAGGGTCACATTGCAGCCAAATAACTCTATATTATAATCCTATACTGCCACCACTGGGGAAAGGGTCACATTGCAGCCAAATAACTCTGCTGCCACCACAGGCCAAACACAGGTAATACAACATCAACACTACTGCACTGATCCCTGCTGAAAGTGGAGCACTGGGAGGAAATTCAACTCCAAAAGCAAGCCAATTTTTGAGCAGGAATCTTTGCAGCGATGGGTTGAATCCAAGTTGCAGTCACCAAGATTCTCCCTTCGCAACCTCAACTTAAACCTGAGTGCAGTCTTGATTCTTCATTTGAAGTTGAACCATCTGGAATAAAATAATGTCAGGTGGAAGCCTCAGGTGGCAGTCTTATGTGCCTCACAGAGAATGAGCCAGATCTGGATCCAGCCCACCAACGAAGACCAATTCCGCACACCTTCTCTAAGTTATATATGGCCCAAGCTGTTAATAGGTAAAAAGCAGTGACACAGATTTCGATAAAATATAACAGGAGAGGCAGCACAAAAAAAGGTCCACTGGTGGGATGTTTGCTTGGCAGTCTGTTCCCTGTTGAGAAGTAGAACCCATGTTCCATATCAGCTGAAAGCTGTTTTCTGGAATAACCTCACAGAAAGCACACCTGAGCAGTGCAGTTTCGGAGGTAAGATAGCTTGAAAGGCAACAACAACCAGTAAGAAAGACACAAGTCTTTGCTATATATGGTAAAGTAAAGGTAAAGGGACCCCTGACCGTTGGGTCCAGTCGTGACCGACTCTGGGGTTGCGGCGTTCATCTCACTTTATTGGCCAAGGGAGCCGGCGTACAGCTTCTGGGTCATGTGGCCAGCATGACTAAGCCGCTTCTGGAGAACCAGAGCAGCGCACGGAAAGGCCGTTTACCTTCCCGCCGGAGTGGTACCTATTTATCTCCTTGCACTTTTGAGGTGCTTTCGAACTGCTAGGTTGGCAGGAGCAGGGACCGAGCAACGGGAGCTCACCCCGTTGCGGGGATTCGAACCACAGACCTTCTGATCAGCAAGTCCTAGGCTCTGTGGTTTAACCCACAGATGGTACACTATTCTTAAGTCATCGGACTCCCAGCACTTCCTGATCTGCCTTCACGAAACCCAGGCCAATGCACAGTGTATGAAAGCTCTCCTTGTTGCTTTGTTTAATTATTTTTGGGGTTTTTTTTGGAAACATTGTGTTTTCCGGCAGGTACTTGAAGAAGCAACTGAACAAATGCAAGGGCAAAATACAGCTCCTTCACTCGGCTCAGGAAGATAGAAACCGTGCACTACAAGCAAAGTTCCGTGAGCTATTAGGAAGCCAGGATAGCCTCAGGCTGGAGCTTCAGGAAATGAGAGAGGAAATTAAGGTAACAGAATGGGGTCAACGGCTCTTTGCTTAGGGACAATTCACCCTTAATTGCTTGAAGTATCCCCTTTCTTCTCACAAGTGGAGCCTTCTGGGTCAAGAAGGGGTGACGAAGACCCGGCTTTCCCTTGCCTGGTAGGCCTGCTGTTTATCACTTGAAATTGCAGACATGGCCTCACATGACTCATCGCCATCCCATCATACGATATACGATATATCTTTATTGTCATTGTCCCATGCAGGACAATGAAATTGAAAAACTACCACAAAACTACATAAAACTACCACAAAACTACATAAAACTACCACAAAACTACATAAAACTACTACAAAACTACATAAAATATTCAAAAACCCCTAAAAACTCTAAAACCCTATTTTAAAATACACTATACTGTAGAAACTCTTTATGCTGCGTTTAGAACCAGAATTGCATTTGCATAGAAACTGTTTCTCAGGCGGCTAGTCCTGGCCTTTATAACCCTGTACCTTCTTCCAGAAGGCAGAAGCTGAAAAAGATCATTTCCGGGGTGTGTACTATCCTGTGCTATCTCTGCCGCTTTCTTATGGCACCTGGCAGCATAGATTTGATCCAAGGTGGGAAGAGTGCACCCAATTATTCTCTCTGCAGTCTTTACAACCCTGGATAGCATTGTTTTTTCCCCTCACCGTGCAGCTCCCAAACCACACGCACAGACCATAAGTTAGTACGCTCTCCACAGTGCAATGGTAAAATGCCATCAACAGGTCCTTTGAGAGATTGTTTTTCCGGAGGAAATAAATCCCTCCAACACAGAATCCAAGATGTCGGAGAGAAAGATTTAAAACTAGCTTCATCCCTAACATGCATCTAGCGAGCTTATGGAGGAACATCCCATCATGGGGAGAGTCTCCTTCTGCAGTCTGAAGTGACATGGTCCAGGCACTTCAGTGAGGACTAGGCCTAAATGGCTAGATGCTGCTCAGTTCATAATGAACATAATTAAAAGCCACACAGTTAGAAAACAGTCACATTGGAAATTTTGGCTTGTTCCTCATTTGGGCTCCATGCAGTCGCAGGATAAAGAACCAAAGCAGGTTAGTTGGAGCGCCTTATCTTCAAGGACTTTACAAGCCTGCCTCCATGATTTTCCATGTTTTGTCCCTCGGCTTTTGCATATTTCTCACCTATTTATGAAATAAATAAATTTAATATACCCCTATTGACAGATTTGCATAATATATTCCTTTGGGAGAATTTCATATCTCCTGCTTTCATTTTCCAGCTTTTTAAATGATGTCCTTGGTTATAATGTTATTTCCAATTGAATAGGCATGATTTTTTTGGCAGGATGACCCTAACAATTTTATTGTGTGAATCACCCATTCTGGACATCACGCAATTTTAAAATCTACAATATGATTTCCTCCATTAAATACTTTGAGAATCATTTCCAAGCCAGTTATCCCTTGGGCTGTTACCCTCTCCAGCTTTTGTGAACATAGTGGGAGTTGTTTAGGTAAAGGTAAAAGCACCCCTGACCATTAGGTCCAGTCGTGGCCGACTCTGGGGTTGCGGCGCTCATCTCGCTTTATTGGCCGAGGGAGCCGGCGTACAGCTTCCGGGTCATGTGGCCTGCATGACTAAGCCGCTTCTGGCAAACCAGAGCAGCGCACAGAAACGCTGTTTACCTTCCCGCCGGAGCGGTACCTATTTATCTACTTGCACTTTTGCTAGGTTGGCAGGAGCAGGGACCGAGCAATGGGAGCTCACCCCGTCACGGGGATTCAAACCGCCGACCTTCTGATCAGCAAGTCCTAGGCTCTGTGGTTTAACCCAGTGTTCCCCAACCTTGGGCCTCCAGCTGTTTTTGGACTACAATTCCCATCATCCTTGACCACTGGTCTTGCTAGCGAGGGATGATGGGAGTTGTAGTCCAAAAACAGCTGGAGGCCCAAGGTTGGGGAACACTGGTTTAACCCACAGCACCAGCCGCATCCCGGGAGTTGTTTATTGAGGCTCAGATTGTGATAACCGATTAAATGATTCTGAAATGTGGAGAGACGATGGTATATAATACATAATTGGAGTTTTCACTCTGAAGTTGAGGCACAGCAGCAAGGTGCTAATCAACCTTTTCTTTGACTCAGGAAGAAAAAAGTTGTGTAATGTGTATGGACCTGTTTTCTCAAGCAGTAATACCGTATTTTTCGCCCTATAGGACGCACCGGCCCATAGGACGCACCTAGATTTGGGGGGGGGGGGGAATAAAGGGGAAAAAAATATTTCCCCCCCCCCAGGCGCGGGGCTGGGGAAGCTCGGGCTTTGGCAGCTTTGGCATCGCTCTGGGAGCTTGCGGGGCTGGAGGAGGGGAAAGCCCTCCGCCAGCCTTCTCCCGCTGTCCCCCGAGTTTGCGGGGCTGGCGACGGGGAGGAGCAGGCTTCTCCCCCCCGCCAGCCTTCTAGCCAAGTCGGGGGACAGTGGGAAAGGCGTGCTGCGCCTCTCCCGCTGTCCCCCGAGTTTGCGGGGCTGGCGATGGGGAGGAGCAGGCTTCTCCCCCCCCCCCCGCCAGCCTTCTAGCCAAGTCGGGGGACAGTGGGAAAGGCGCATTGCGCCTCTCCCGCTGTCCCCCGAGTTTGCGGGGCTGGCGATGGGGAGGAGCAGGCTTCTCCCCCCCCCCCCCGCCAGCCTTCTAGCCAAGTCGGGGGACAGTGGGAAAGGCGCGCTGCTCTCCTGAAGCCTGGAGAGCAAGAGGGGTCGGTGCGCACCGACCCCTCTCGCTCTCCAGGCTTCAGCGAAAGCCTGCATTCGCCCCATAGGACGCACACACATTTCCCCTTCATTTTTGGAGGGGAAAAAGTGTGTCCTATAGGGCGAAAAATACGGTACATATGTCCATGTCTGCCATGATTTTCCAACCAAAGCAAATTTCAAAGGCAGTTAGTGCCATTGCCCTTCAAAGGCAATGCTGTGCCATTGAGATTAACTGTCCAAAAGAAAAAGCATCAAAATCTCCCCTGAGCTAGCATGACCTTCGAGTAATCGTAAGATGTTATTTAGGTCACGTCTGAGAGTTTTTCCCTATGATGATGATGATGATGTTCAGTAGTGAAACAAGCTCAACTCAGATGCCTTTATTTCACAGGTGAAAAGCTAAAGTCCAGGAATATTTGAGAAAATCTCAGCATCGCTCAGGGGTCAATGGGAAAGTTGATGAGTCACAGTTGCCATTCCAACAAGCTTATTCATGTTGGACTGTCAGGGCCAGTCATTGGGCAGCTGTGGCAGTAAAAAGGAATCGATCAAGTGGAAAGTGACCCTGAACTTGGAGGGGATGTCACAGGATCACACCTATCAGAATAGGATTCTGAATAAAGTAGCTTGCTTGGGCCTTTAAGATCCAGTCATCTTGTGCTTTAGATTCATTATTCCACCATTTTTACTCAGAGGTTGTGTTTTGTTTTTATGCAGTATTCACAATGCTAAATATGCAACTGCTTTGCTCATTTTGTTCCTTTTGCTTGCTGGCTTACCAGTCTCCTAACACTGCCAATGCCTGACGACAGGACCTCTGGTCTTTTGGTCCTTTTTATTATGAAGAGGGACAGCCAGTGTTTCTTGAGCTTCAGAAAATTTTAAAGGAGCGTTACGTAACAGCCATTCTTTACCCCAGTGGTTCCTAATCTGGTGCCCTCCCAGATGTTTTGGACTACAACTCCCATCAGCTGCAGCCAGCAGGGCCCAATGGTCAATGACGATGGGAGTTGCAGTCCAGCAACATCTAGAGGGTGATCGAAGGCTGTAGAGAAAGGGTGTGGCCTAGAGAGAGGAGGTGTGGCCTAGAGAAAGGAGGTGTAGCATGAGGAGAGAGTGGGGCTGAGGAGGGGGTGTGGCCTGCAGAGAAAGGGTGTAGTGTAGAGAGAGGAGGTGTGGTGTTATGTACTGAAGTTCTCACCCTGGGCCAGCAGGGGGATACTGTAGATAGTTCAGGTCCACATATGCAAATAAGGGATCGAAAGTGACGTTCAGTGATTGGATAGTTACAGAAAGTTGTTACAGTTACGTTGTACTGGAGCTCTATATAAGCAGGCTGGCTGAACCCTTCAGTTCAGTCCTACCCAGTCCTACCCATCCAAGGGAATTTCCAGATTCCTTATTGCATATCAAAACCACCCATTTCGTGCAACCCTTCTCTATAGCTTTTTCCGAATGATGATTTCCCCTCTCTGTGCACATACATGAACATTTTAAGCCACATCTCATCTTTCCTTTGCAAACTCTTAGAACATCGCTATATGGAGCAAGGAGCCCTTGAAGGAAAGAAATCTCCAGACTGGATCTGGTTGCCCTTCGTTAAAGCCCAACCACGGGGTATACTCAAAATATAAGTCTCCAGAGCTTCTCTCCTCTTGGATTAAAAGGAAGTGGCTTTTGGAACCACAGGGTGGTCATCTCGCCAGAAATACAGGAGGATCACCAGAGAACACACTGAGAGCCCAGTTCTTCCCGAATGCTCCCCCTGCTCATCATGAAAGCCCCCAAGAGAGAACTGCTCCACTAACAGACTGCTCTGAAGCAAACAGGGACCGTCTCAGTAACGGGATTAGGAGCATAAGCTCTAACTATTCCACGGCAACGGAAGCTCTTCATAATGAGATGCAGATGGAGGAGGAGGAACTGCAACAGTTAATGATGAAGTTGAAGGATGCCTTGTCACTCCAATTATGGCAAGGTAAGAATTCTCAATGCTGCCTGGATCATCAAAGGGCTTGATTTGATTTGCAACTCAGTCTTAAATTTTATTGTTATTATTATTTTTATTCTATTATTTATACCCCACCCATCTGGCTGGGTTTCCCACGCCACTCAACAGAATATTAATAATAAAAAAGCGATAAAACATCAGAAATTAAAAACTTCTCCAAACAGGGCTGCCTTCAGATGTCTTCTAAAAATCAGTTGTTTATTTCCTTGACATCTGGTGGGAGGGTGTTCCACAGCACTACCGAGAAGGCCCTCTGCCTGGTTCCCTGTAGCTTCACTTCTTGCAGTGAGGAAACTGCCAGAAGGCCCTCGGCACTGGATCTCAGTGTCCGGGCTGAAAGATGGGGATGGAGACGCTCCTTCAGGTATACAGGACCGAGGCCGTTTAGGGCTTTAAAGCTCAGCACCAACACTTCGAATTGGGCTCGGAAACATACTGGGAGCCCGTGTAGGTCTTTCAGGACCAGTGTTATATGGTCTCGGCGGCCGCTCCCAGTCACCAGTCTAGCTGCCGCATTCTATTTTCCATGCCACAGCTACGCAGTGATTATGAAGGAGAAGATCTATGCCTTCTCCTGGCTGATTACAGCGAGGCCCCTTGTGGAATGAGGAGGAGGAACGATCTCCAAGTCATGGAGAATAGCTGTCAGCTTCAGCATCTGTTTCTTAATAAATAAACCAGCCCTGGACACCAACATATTTGTGCTGCTGGGGGATATAAATCTAGTCTAGTGGGTGATACTTTCCATTGCTATAAATGGGTACATTACTAATCCAATCCATTGTGGATCTGAAGTAATTGGGATTTAGCCCATGTAGTAGAGTTTGAATCAAGCCTAGAACATGCGTGCTAAATCCAGGCATTCTACCTAACCAGACTGTGGACCTGTTAGTTAGGGATCTGTGACTGCACAAAATATATCATATCTAAGTCATTATGCAGCAGAGATGTTCAAATTTCATAGGGAGCTGTGCTGAAGAAACCAACATTGCCTATAAAAGTTCATACCATAATACTGCCAGCCTCCACCAATCTGATGCCATCCAAGAATTTTGGACTTCAATTCCCATCAGCCTCAGCTGGAGGGCACCAGGTTGGCAATATAGTTCAGGGCACAAAAATGTACCAAGATGCATTTTAAAATATATATTTAGGATGAAATATGTTCAGAAGTGTGAACTTAGAAAATGGGTATTTTGTGAGAAACATCTAAATATTCCCGCAGGTTTTGTTTGTAAAAAAAAAATCACAGATCAGTGCAGAAATGGCATATATGGGGAAACTGACACACACTAGAAATAAGCTGATCTTCCCATTCCTACCTCAGACCATTCTCTAGCTGCCACGGGTATTACCGGTAGTAATCTGTATTAGCCAAAACAGAGCAGAAATGCTTGAACAGATTTTGCTGTTGTGGTCAGTGCAGCAGGTACAGCGGTTGGGTGAGGGAAATGCCTCCTGCCTAGGTTAAAGCTAAAGGGACCCCTGACCATTAGGTCCAGTCGTGGCCAACTCTGGGGTTGCGGCGCTCATCTCGCTTTATTGGCCGAGGGAACCAGCGTCCAGCTTCCAGGTCATGTGGCCAACATGGCTAAGCCGCTTCTGGCGAACCAGAGCAGCACATGGAAATGCCGTTTACCTTCCCGCCGGAGCGGTACCTATTTATCTACTTGCACTTTGACGTGCTTTCGAACTGCTAGGTTGGCAGGAGCAGGGACCAAGCGATGGGAGCTCACCCCGTCGCGGGGATTCGAACCGCCGACCCTCTGATCGGCAAGCCCTAGGCTCAGTGGTTTAATCCAGAGCACCACCTGTGTCCCTAGGTTAGGATGCTCTAAAAAAGTGGATTAGAAAGGTATTGAAGCCCGTATGGCCACCCATCGTTGTATATTGACTTGGGAATTGTTGCCAAACCCATTCTCCAGTCAGCACAATCCACTTCTCCTATGGAAACCCTGTTTAATGGCAAGAGCTTGTGCGCAGCTTCCATCCATTCCAAGGCAGCTTCTGTAGGAGAACTTCCTAGTGGGCCTGTTTCCTCAGCCTGTAACTCCTGAGAAGTTTGCGATCTGAGTGGTACGGCCCTGCTTTCGAATGATGCCCACATTTGCATTCTTGGATGCTGCTAGCCAATATGTCAGCTTTTCAACTTGTGCCCTGTTGTTTTAGCTTTTGAAGCACTTACTGAATGTCATTCATGCCTGTTTTCCAGGAACAAGATTAAGTCTTTTGGTGTCATTATTTTTCACCTTTTAGATAAGCTTCAGGAGCACTGTATACTCTTTCATACCCAAGGGGTTCCCATTCACTTGTGCCCCTCATTCAATTTAAAAGATGCAAATTTCATTCATTTCCCTGGTGGCAAAATTATTTCTTAGAAGGCATCCAGAAAGTACGACACGGGGGGTTCTATGTCCCTTTTTCAAGAGTGTGATTTGCGGCACCTCCTGATTTTATAGGCTCATTATCATATATTTGAATGAGCTTTCCTGATCAAGTGTGTTATTAAGTATTGTGTCACTTTAGAGATGCAGCAGTTCTGTCCGCACATAGCAGGTACTTTGAACCGATACCTCTTATATTGACATTTTATAAATGAGGGCCAATAAACGATATCTTTCTTTTAAATACTCAAACTTGCTAAGACTGCTCTTTGTTGCTATACAGGGCACCAGTGTACTAATGAGTTTAGAGTAACGTTCTACAGTCTCAGTGACCCTTATGTTAATCAGAATAAATCAAGATCAGGTATAGCAATTAGCGCATTCTTTTGGGTATATGCTCACACTTCCATTACTCCCTCTGAGTAATTATATTGGCTTATCTATGTAAACAGGAAAGCGGGTGGCACTGTGGTCTAAACCACAGAGCCTAGGGCTTGCCGATCAGAAGGTCAGCGGTTCGAATCCCCGCAACAGGGTGAGCTTCCGTTGCTCGGTCCCTGCTCCTGCCAACCTAGCAGTTCGAAAGCACATCAAAATGCAAGTAGATAAATAGGTACCGCTCTGGCGGAAAGGTAAACTGTGTTTCCGTGCGCTGCTCTGGTTCACCAGAAGCGGCTTAGTCATGCTGGCCACATGACCTGGAAGCTGTACGCCAGCTCCCTTGGCCAATAAAGCGAGATGAGTGCCGCAACCCCAGAGTCGGTCACGACTGGACCTAATGGTCAGGGGTCCCTTTACCTTTTAAGTAACCAAATTACTAGTAGCAGCATCTTGTTCCTGCTTCATCCATCCTGCCTGCAACTGATTGCTTTCTGGAACTCTGCGTATGCTCTGCTAAGGTCTGGCTAAGGTCCTGCAACAGCTCAAAGCTGCAAAACACCAATATCTTCACCCCCATCGTTCAGCCCAGACACTGAGATCCGTTTGCTAGTTGGCACTAAATCACGGTTTCCAATTGATTTTATATATGCAGTTCATAGAATCATAGAATCATAGAGTTGGAATAGACCACAAGGGCCATCGAGTCCAACCCCCTGCCAAGCAGGAAACACCATCAGAGCACTCCTGACATATGGTTGTCAAGCCTCTGCTTAAAGACCTCCAAAGGAGGAGACTCCACCACACTCCTTGGCAGCAAATTCCACTGTCGAACAGCTCTTACTGTCAGGAAGTTCTTCCTAATGTTTAGGTGGAATCTTCTTTCTTGTAGTTTGGATCCATTGCTCCGTGTCCGCTTCTCTGGAGCAGCAGAAAACAACCTTTCTCCCTCCTCTATGTGACATCCTTTTATATATTTGAACATGGCTATCATATCACCCCTTAACCTCCTCTTCTCCCGGCTAAACATGCCCAGCTCCCTTAGCCGTTCCTCATAAGGCATCGTTTCCAGGCCTTTGACCATTTTGGTTGCCCTCCTCTGGACACGTTCCAGTTTGTCAGTGTCCTTCTTGAACTGTGGTGCCCAGAACTGGACACAGTACTCCAGGTGAGGTCTGACCAGAGCAGAATACAGTGTTTGAATATGTTTTTATTCTATGGTGTGTGATTGCTTCACAGTGCTGCATAGGAAGCTATTGTATTCATAAATGAAATTTATAACCAGTACAATAATTATGAAATCTCAGTCTTAAATGTGCATTGGAGCCACATATTATTTCTGCGCTCGCTCTCTCTCTCTCTCTCTCTCTCTCTCTCTCTTTTCCAGGTCAGCTCTCTGTTCTTAAGGAAGGATTGCTCTTAACAGCTAAGAATGTTTGCAAGTCTTTCTCCGATCTTATCAGCCAAGTAACTTTGCCAACTAGGAAATATGGTTATGCTGATATTGGTTCTCCTGCCTCCATCACTGCTGGATTGCCTAAGGTAAAAAAGACAGCTACAGAATACTAATTCTCCAAAAGTGTCCAGAAATTCATTTAGAGTTAGCTGGCATGGTTATATTCTGGAACAGAAGATTTTCATGCAATGCTACAGTCAAAACTTCTGTACAGTAGTTTTTTTCCTCTGGTTTTGTATTCTAATTTTAATATTAATATTGAAATGGCATATTAAACCATCATAGATTGATGTTAACATTTTTTCAATGTTCCTGTCTCCTGTCAAATGACTTTTCAAGAAACAATATCTTTAGGTTAAGTCCAATCAACTGAGCACTTTTACATCATCCCAACGATTTCAGTGACAGAATAAAAGCACATCCTTCAATCTTTTCCTAAATGTGGTTAACAGTGGCCAGATCTTTATGTGATAGATAGATAGATAGATAGATAGATAGATAGATATAGATAGATATAGATAAATATGGTAATATAGTAAGGATGATTTTTGCAAACAAGGAGTGATTGGTCTGAGTGTTGATTATTGATATTGTTACTTTTTTATGTTCTAAGATTCTCAAAATGTGCTCAATACTAGCATGTACAAACACCATCAATGTATATACTCATACTGTAACCCATTTTAAGGGAGAACCCCTAAGCTTCCAGGAAGGGTGTCTGGAAGCTCATTAGATACTGCAGACCTCCTTTTCCCTAGTCAGTAGGTCCCCCAGTGTGGTGGTGATAAGTTCTGCCACCATTACTGAACTGCCCTCAGTTTTCCAGAGATAAGAAGGACAAAAAAGGATGGTGTAGATCAGGGTGGACTGGGAGAGGCTATAGATCTGTCATATCTAAAGCTCCATCACCTGCTTCTTGGGAGAAAAACAATGACAAACCTAGACAGCATCTTAAAAAGCAGAGACATCACCTTGCCAACAAAGGTCCGTATAGTAAAAGCTATGGTTTTCTCAGTAGTGATGTATGGAAGTGAGAGCTGGACCATAAAGAAGGCTGATCGCCGAAGAATTGATGCTCTTGAATTATGGTGCTGGAGGAGACTCTTGAGAGCCCCATGGACTGCAAGAAGATCAAACCTCTCCATTCTGAAGGAAATCAGCCCTGAGTGCTCACTGGAAGGACAGATCCTGAAGCTGAGGCTCCAATACTTTGGCCACCTCATGAGAAGCGGAGACTCCCTGGAAAAGACCCTGATGTTGGGAAAGATGGAGGGCAGAAGGAGAAGGGGACGACAGAGGACAAGATGGTTGGACAGTGTTCTCGAAGCTACCAACATGAGTCTGACCAAACTGCGGGAGGCAGTGGAAGACAGGAGTGCCTGGAGTGCTCTGGTCCAAGGGGTCATGAAGAGTCGGACACGACTAAACGACTAAACAACAAAATCATTCCCAAGACAAGTCCTTAAACTGGGAGGGGGGACCAGAGTTGGTGCATCCTGTTTCGCCGCCTGAGGCAAAAGTGTCATCACGATCCTGCCACCACCCCTGAGGCCTCCACCTCCCTCAACTCAGGCTTCAAAGAATAAATGAATATTTTCATAGAATCCTAGAGTTGGAAGGGACCCAAAGAGTCCCAAGGCCCTGCAAAGCAGGAATAAGAGCTAAAGAATCCATGACCTCTTGTTTAAGAACCTCCAAGGAAGGAGAGCCCTTCACCTTCCTTCCCCTGTCAAACAGCTCTTACTGCCAGAAAGTTCTTCCTGGTGTTTATTCGGAATCTTCTTCCTTGTATTTTGGGTCCTTCCCTCGAGAGCAGCTTTGGGTTCGAAACATCAAAGAGTCCTTTGACTCCTTAAATATTACCTTGCACTTTATTTATTTATTAACATTCTTATATTACATTGGTAAACATTGTCATATTACATTACAGGACTTACTATAATATAATTTCCAACATGTATACAAAAAATTATATACAATTTTTATATACTGTACCTTAGAAAGAAAATGAAACAACAAAAAGAAAGAACAAAGAAAAAAACAAACATATTTTTCCAGAAATCATATACATACCAACACTCTAGACTTCCTGTCTTTCCCGTTGTATATTCCTTTTTTTACAAAAGAATGTACTCTTATTATTGTATATTTCATTACACTTTATCTAATACATTCCTATATCAATATGTGCTCTTAGTCTTATTTCTAAACGCAGTCTCACTCCAGCGTCAATCAAATGCTAGCATAGATAGCAAACCTTTACTGTATTTTTGAACATATGTTTTATATCTGTCCCCCTTTTCCATAAATTTTTGTTTTGAATTGCCTCTCAGGGTATTTGTTAACTGCGCCATTTCAGCAAATTCTCATAGCTTGTAATGCCAGTCCGTTATTGTCGGGGCTTCTTGTTCCTTCCACCCCTTTGCCACCAAAGTCTGAACCGCGGCCCTTGCATATAAAAATACCTCCCTAAAGGCCTTCGGGATGTCCCTGCCAACAATGCTTAACAGAGGAGGACTTCCGGTCGGCGCCAGCGCTAATGGCGGTCCTTTTTCCGAGCTCCGGAAAGGGAAATAACAGAAATGCCGACTTCTTAAAGATTACCAAATGGCTTGTGGCAAAATATTTGTGGTCTCTAGGCCTTTCAAGATTACCGTATTTTTCGCTCTATAGGACGCACTTTTTCCCCTCCAAAAATTAAGGAGAAATGTGTGTGCGTCCTATAGAGCTGAGCGGCTAAGCCCAAAGCCAGAACAGGGAGACGGATCGCTGCGGAGCGCTCCGTCTCACTGTTCTAGCTTGGGGTTAGCTGCGCAAAGCCTCCGCCGGGCAGCATGGTGCCTTCACCCCGCTGCTCGGTGGAGGCTACGACGGCTGTACGAAGGTGTGGGGGGGGGGAGCTGCAACGCTAGTCCCACAAGCTCGGGGGCAGCAGGAAGGCGCGCGCCGCCTTTGCGCTGCTCCCCGACCTCATCTTTGGGGGTGGCGGAGGGGGAAAGCAGCGCTTCCCCCCGCCAGCCCCAAAGAGCAGGTCAAAAGGAACCCAAAGCCTCCGGAGCCCAGCGGGAACTCCCACTGGGCTCCGGAGGCTTCGGGTGAATGCACCTTGTTTTAGAGGGGGAGAACAAGAAAAAAAAATTTTCCCCCTGTTCTCCCCCTCCTATGGTCTGGTGCGTCCTATGGTCTAGTGCGTCCTATAGAGCAAAAAATATGGTACAGTGGTGCCTCGCAGGACGAAAAGAATCCGTTCTGTGATTCTCTTCGTCTAGCGGTTTTTTTCGTCTTGCGAAGCAAGCCCATTGAAGGATTAGCGGATTAGCGCTATTAGCACTATTAGCGGCTTTTAGAGGCTTTTAGCGGCTTATCTGCTGATCGGATCAGCTGATAAGCAGCTTAGCGCTATTAGCGGCTTTTAGCTGCTTTTAGCGGCTTATCTGCTGATCGGATCAGCTGATAAGCGGCTTAGCAGCTTAGAAAAAGGGGGGGAAGGGAAAAAAACCCTGCAGGAACTCGCAAGACATTGTTGTCTTGCGAAGCAAGCCCATAGGAGATTCATTTTGCGAAGCACCTCCAAAACGGAAAACTCTTTCGTCTAGCGAGTTTTCCTTCTTGCGAGGCATTCGTCTTGTGGGGCACCACTGTACATTACTATGGGTGTGGCTCTCCCTCGGGTTTTGCTTGAATCAATACATTCAGTGTGAAACCACAAAGTGTGACACAAGGAACACAGTAGTTTGGTTTTTTTAAATTATGCACATACATGCACGCATCCAGGAAGGGTTACAGTTTACTGTTGCAGACTGACTTTGGCTGTAAGGTGTGCATGATTTGTCTGACTGGGGCTCGTCTCCCTTAACGAAACCTCTGTCTCGCGCATGCTGAGATACAAGTGATTTTTATTTTTACTTCTGGGCAGTTTACGCATTTGTCAGCATGCATGTGGGAGAAGCACCCAATGGGTACTTGGGTAGGAGCCAGCACCTGAAAATGAAAAGCATTGTATTCTCTTCTTTTCTGTACTGGGAAGCTAGCTACTTACAAACTTATGAAAGAAACAGAATTCCCGGGCTTCATAATTACCGTATTTTTCTCTCTATAGGACGCACCGGACCATCGGAGGGGGAGAAAAGGGGAAAAAATTCTCCCCCTCTCTGCTCAGCGCCCCTTCAGCGAGGCGGCAGGAGAAATGGAGCCTCTTTCATTTCTCCTCCTGCTTTGCTGAAGGGGCGCTGCGCAGAGAGGGAAAACTGTGCAGCACCTCTCCAGCGAAGCGAAGCCTGGAGAGCAAGAGGGATTGGTGTGCACCGACCCCTCTCACTCTCCAGGCTTCAGACGGCTATCTGCAAGTCCCGTTGCACTCCGAAGGCTTGCGGATAGCCGCCTGAAGCCCCCGGAGCGCAGCGGGAGTTCCCACTGCACTCCGGGGGCTTCACGTGGCTTCAGCGAAAGCAACGTGAAGCCTCCGGAGCGCGGGGGAAGCTCTCCCTCTGCGCTTCAGAGGCTTCGCGTTGCTATCGCTGAAGCCAAGGAGCCTGCATTCGCTCCATAGGATGCACACACATTTCCCCTTAATTTTTGAAGGGGGAAAAGTGCGTCCTATAGAGCGAAAAATATGGTAAATCAAAATAAAAACAAGCACCAACATCCAGTTTAACAAAGAAAACATCGTTCGGGAAAAGTTAGCTTCAACCAAGTACCATTGAAAGGAATGAAATGGGAGTTAGTTGCAAAGAACTCCTAATCATTTTAATGGGATGTAAATTTACAACGAGTTTTTGCTAGATTGTAGTTATAGTGTGCAGGCAGTCTTTTTCCACGAGAAACCACTTCAAATGCAATTAAAGGCAAAAACCGAAACAGTAACAGTATTTGTTTAAAGGGAGAAAAGAGGGACGGATGAAGAACTCAGCTGTACAACTCTAGAAGAGTTTCGCCTTGATTGTTAAAAGTCCAGTAATTCTTCCGTGCGAAGCAGACCTGCTCTTGTGCACATGGATTCTTATTAAGTTTTCTTTCAGTTCTTTCTTTTTCCATAGAGGAGTCATCTGAATTTGTGAAAAGATGCCTAGATGTTGGGAGGGAAAGCAACATAAACATGTATTTCTGATGCACCTGGAAAATGGTACTTTTCCTGACATTAACATGTCGTTTCATGTTTAATTTCATCCCATGGTTTAGAAATATACCTTATTTGATATGATAGCTAATTTATAAGAAGACCGTGGGAATCGCCGAATGAGTTCTGCCAGAGGAAACTGTGCACAAGGACTTCTACTTGTGCTGTGATGCTTCCCCCAGTCCCCCCAAAATTGGCTTGGGGGTAGGGAAGGTTGGGCGAAACCTTGGAACAGAGTGCAGGGGGTGGACTGGGGGACATTGTGTCTGGCAAGTCAAAATGCTTGCACTTATGCGACAATCAGAGGAGTGTGATGCTTAATCCCTCCCAACGGACATACTTCAAAACATCCTGATTGTTATGTGCTGAGTTGAATAGGATCCAAAATGCAGCAGTCTTATTGGTCCTAGAACAATAGGATTCAGAATGCAGCAGTCTGATTGGTCCTAGAACAACGCAGCAGTATGATTGGTCCGCAGGAGCCACCCAATCCAGCTCCAGGTAGAAGTGAATCCGCAACCTAATTGGCCTACAGGAGAATTCCGGAATTAGCCAATCACGTGGGGCCCATTGTGTAAATAATGTATATAAGGCAGACATTCTGGGGGAACTTCCATTCCTCCTCACCACTATGAGCTGAATAAAGAGCATGAAATCCACTCTCGACTCTGAGCATATTTCACTGATCATGAGATCAAATGTTGCATGTGGTAAAATAAACCAGAGTGAATGAAACTGCTGCTCTTCACGTGCAAACTTACACAGTGTGCAAGGGCTTCCCATTTAGTGACCGAGATATATAAACGAGTGATTAACATTAATCGTCGGCAATTTAACAGGGATAAGTGGGGAGGTACAGCACTTAATTTAAATTAAGTATTTCATGCCTGTGGCTACAAGTTAGGTTAATTAACAAGTGTTAACAGGTATTTAATCTATGTTAAAGTGATTTGCATGGTAAATGAACACGGATTGGAATATCCCTCACCTGTACACTTCCTTGGGCATTGGATGAACTTGACACACACAACATTCAGATGGCCACTAAAGCTACAGTGAATTAATCAATCAGTTGAGTAAGGAAAGAATCAGGACAAAATATCAAATCTAACTAAGCATGAGATTGGGGGGGGGGCTCAATAATTTTGGGGTCTTCCTAACACTTTCGTTGCATCATGGTTTCTTACTTTTTGAAATATGGCAACCTTAACCTATCCAAATCAACATTTTGCACAGCTCTAGCCATTGTGAAGCTCAGATGAAATAAAGATGCTCCTGCTATAATGGTTACCATATTTAAGAATCAGCAGTTTGCTTCATTTTTATAAGATGCTAGATAATAAGTTTCTCTGTGTTGTGTGGTCCATTGATTTTTCTTTTTCATCAGTTAATCATGGAAGTGGATGTTTCTGTTAAATTAACGTGGACTGACTACGTAGTGAAACAAAAGTCCAGCTGAAATTTAGATGCCCTGATTTATTTCCTTCTCATTTAGGAGCTAGCAGAACCGTGGCCCTTGTTAAGTTTGCAGCTTTTTAAAAATAAAATAATGATTATATTTTAGTTCACCGAGTCTATGATTTAACACTCCGGTTGAATAGCATCATTATTTTACAGTTCCCATTTGCTCAAACACCTGCCATTATTCACATTTTACTGACAGAGATCTGAGACTGAGGAACAGTGTTGTTTTGATTCTGGCTCTCTCCTAACCATAATTAATACGTTGGGAGTCAGTTTTGTGTATACCGTATTTTTCGCTCTATTGGACGCAGTTTTTCCTCTCCAAAAATTGAGGGGAAATGTGTGTGCGTCCTATAGAGCGAATGCAGGCTTGTGCCATAGCCGCGCGCAACCCCTCTGGCAAGGAGAGGCTGCACGGGGCTAAAGGGGAAGCCAAAACAGCGAGCAGGATCCATCCCGCTCGCTGCTTTGCCTTCTTCCATAGCTGCGCACAACCCCTCTGGCAGGGAGAGGTTGTGTGCAGCCTGTACGCTGCTCTTTGGGGCTGGTCGGGGGAAATGTTTTTTTCCTTGATTTCCCCCCCTAAAAACTGGGTGCGCCCTATGGTCTGGTGCGCCCTATGGTGCGAAAAATACGGTATGTGTTTTTGTACTTCCTGGAGCTAACTCAACCCTTCTTATTGCAGTTAAATTTATTGTTGGTGCCAGTGTGAACGATGGTTTGTGCCAGCTAGGGTTTCAGAATCTGAACCTGCAAACTGATATCTAATCAATCTAATCACACATCCTATATGAACTGAAATCTAGCAGATATTTTTTGGGGGGGAGAAACACTTATCAGTCCAGTAAAATATGAGCAACATATCTTTGTCTATACATTCTCTATTCAAGCAACTGAAAGGGCAGCAAAGGCAGTTCCCATTTCTTTTGAAGGAACTTGCTCAGAAGAGAGTTTCAGCCATGTTAATGCGCACCTCGTGAATCTTATGAGCAGCCAAGTGATTTATCCATCCCCACTGAGATCCCTTTGATGCCTGCTTTGGTTGCATAGTTTTCAGCATGTATTACCATGACAGAAGTAATCCCTGGATTTCTAGAATTGTGCCACCATACAAAGGGCGCAATTCGATTACAGTGACAACTGTGCTCCATCAACAGTAATAGATTTAACGACAAATTTAAGCCATGTTTCTGGTTCACATGGATTTCACTTTGGCCGGGACCTCTTCTGACATTGCCACTAGTTGCATGGGACCGAGGCCTTGAGTCCCCTACAAAACACTCGTGGGCACCATGGCACCCTAAGACACCCCTGATGGCACCTACCTAGCCTCCTTGCCCCTCCCAATTTTATTATTTTAAATTGAGGGTTTTGGGGGGTGTTGCTAGATTGGGGAGAGGTTACCTGTTTGTTAGTTTTGGGGGGCTTTTTTATGCCTGGGTTTTATTTGTTTTAAAGTGTTTGTAGGTGCTTTACCTGGGTATTTTGTGGGGTGGCGGTAGTTCTATGCACCCCCAGTGTTTCTTCTGTCTTAATGCTACAATGGTGATACCTTGGTTCCCGAATGGCTTGGCTCTGGAACAAATTGGTTCCTGAACACCGCAAACCCTACTGATGAACACCCAGCCCAAACCCCCTGATGATCTCACCCAGCGGCTGCATGTAGATGTTGAAAGCATGGGGGAGAGGACAGAACCCTGAGGCACCCCACAGGTGAGAGCCCAGGGGTCTGAACACTCATCCTTCCCCCCACTTTCTAAACACGGCCCAGGAGGAAGGAGCGGAACCACTGTATAACAGTGCCCCCAGCTCCCAGCCCCTCGATGGTCCAGAAGCATGTTATGGTCGATGGTGTCAAAAGCCATTGAGAGATCCAGCAGAACTAGGAAACAGCTCTCACCTTTGTCCCTAGCCCGCCGGAGATCATCGACCAGTGCGACCAAGGCAGTTTCAGTCCCATGATGAGGCCTGAATCCCGACTGGAAGGGATCCAAATGGTCCGCTTCTTCCAGGCGTGCCTGGAGTTGTTCAGCTACCACTCGCTCAGTCACCTTGCCCAGGAATGGAAGATTTGAGACTGGGCAATAGTTGGCCATATTGGCAGCATCTAAAGATGTTTTTTTAAGAAGCGGTTTGATAACCGCCTCTTTCAGTGGGTCTGGGAAGGCTCCCTCACAGAGAGAAGCATTCACCACCCCGCAAAGCTTTTATAAGCCAGGATAGGCAAGGATCAAGAAGACAGGTGGTTGGTTTCATTCGTCCAAGCAGCCTGTCCACATCCTCGGAGGTAACAGATTGCAATTGATCCCACTCAACTTGACTAGACACGACTCTAGCACTCTCCCACCCCAGCCCTGCTCCCACGGTGGAGTCTACCTCTTCCCGAATCTGAGTGACTTTATCTGCAAAAAACTTAGCAAAATAATTGCAGGAGATCATGGGGCCCGTACTGGGCCCCGATGTAGCAGGTGGTTCCGCTAAATTGTGAACCACCTGGAAAAGTCTCCTGCTGCTGTTTTCTGCAGATGCAATACAGGCGGTGAAGAAAGTCTTCTTTGTCGTTGCTACCGCCACTTGGTAGGCTCAACATTGAGCTCTAACCTGTGTCCGGTCAGCTTCAGAATGAGTTATGCACCACTGGCGCTCTAGCCGTCTCAGTGATTGTTTCATTGCCCTAAGATCCATGGAAAACCATGGATTTCCAAATGTGCCCCCAGGTACAGAAAGATTGAGGACCCTGATTTGGCCCATGAAATGCCTCCTTCACACACCTGTCTGACTAGGGTTGATAAAAGTTCTGGACATTGCTGCTGCCTTCCTGCCCCCTGGGTGCACAGTACTAACCTTGCTTACTCAGTATGATCCAAGATGGAAGAGCTGCAGTTTGCCTCTGGACTTCAGCCAACTGCCTTTTCCCTAAGCCGTGGGTTCTGGAGAGTACGCAGTCCATGTAGATATCCCAGAAGAGCTGGGCCAGGTGCCAAAACAAAGCCCCGTGCTTCAAGTCCTCAGATGACTTCAGGAAGATCATAAAGTCCCAAAAGCCGCTGACAGAGTCAGAAACACGCGGCTGCCTCATCTCTAGCAAGACGGCTGAGGAGGATTCCCAGCATTTGGGATCAGCTCGGCCAAGAGCCATGGGGTCCATCTGGCTATAGCAGAAGAAAGGCGTCACATGAAGCAAACCCACAATGAAAAGGAAGCGGGTGAATCTCATGTTGCGGAAAAGCTTTCTTTCTTTCTTTTTCCAATTTTTTAAATTGATTTTCCACATTCATAATGAAAAGAAAAAAAGGGGGGAAGAGACACATTACAATACAATAAACAATAAACTAAACACAAAGAAAATTTGTTTCTTCCAATATCTAATTCTTGTTACACTGATAACTGACTTCCTCGAATCCTCGAATTCCTCGTATCTAACTGAATTTCACTGTATCACCTGTGTAGCAGTTCTCCAAAATCATATTTCTAGTAAAATTAACTCCTTTCATTTACTATCCTCTTCTCTTTTATTAATATTCTAATCCTTAATCTTTACTACCACATATTCTTATTCTACCCCTAAGCCTGTTTATTGCTTCCAAGAATTTTCTATTTATCTTATATTACAATATTTAGCTAAATATTCTTTAAATTTATTCCAATCCTCTCTCCTCTTCTTTCTGGTCCTGGATTCTTCCAGTCACGTCGACCAGCTCCAAAAAGTCCAACATCTTCATCTGCGATTTCCAATTTTTGGATAATAAAAGTCTTGCCGCTGTAGTGGCATACAAAAACAGTATAACATTTTTGGGGGGCAATTCCAATCCTATTCCAAGTAGAAAGGCTTCTGGTTTCTTAATAAATGTATTTTTCAACATTTTTTTCAACTCATTATAAATCTTTTCCCAGAAGTCTTTCACCTTAAGACACCTCCACCGCCTATGATAAAAAGTACCTTCTTTTTCTTCACATTTCCAACATTGATTGTCATTTGTATGATAAATCTTTGCTAATTTCACCGGGGTTAAGTACCATCTATACATCATTTTCATAATATTTTCCTTTAATACAGTACATGCAGTAAACTTGACCCCTTTCTTCCACAACCTTTCACAATCTTTCATCATTATATTGTGCCCAACATCTCTTGCCAAATCAAGGAAAAGCTTTCTTATGGCGCCAGAATCCATTGACTTTCTGGAACCTGTCAAGAGCAAAAATAGCATAACAATCCCCAACCCGTCTTAAGAAAGTGCTATAGCTCCGTGCTAGAACATATGCTCTAGGATCAATGCCTGGCTCCTCTAGCTGGGTCTGGGAAAGACTTATGTGAAGTCCTAGAATCCAAAGGCACTCAGTGCAGAGGAACCAATGATCTGATCCTGTCAGGCACTTCCTCTGTTATTGTGGTCAGGACCACAATACCTCAAGGACCACCTCTTTCCATATGAACCTACCCGGACGCTGAGATCATCTTCTGAGGGCCTCCTTCGTATGCTGCCTCCTTGAGAGGTCTGGAGGGTGGCAACACGAGAATGGGCCTTCTCTGCAGTGGCTCCCCATCTGTGGAATGCCCTCCTGGCGCCTTCATTACACATCTTTAGGCGCCAGGCAAAAAAGTTCCTTTTCAAGCAGGCCTTTAGTTGATCTGTTTGACATCCTATACCCTTTTAAAATGTGGCTCTTTTCTGGGGCGGGGGGTGGTGTTATTGGGTTGTTGTTTTTATTCTGATTATATAAATTGTAATCTTTTCTGTGAATCACCCTAAGACCTACAGGTATAGGGCAGTATATAAACTAATAATAATAATAATAATAATAATAATAATAATAATAATAATTGGGCTGAGGATGCAAATATGCTGCTCATTTAAAAGGTAAAGGGACCCCTGACCATTAGGTCCAGTCGTGGCCGACTCTGGGGTTGCGGCACTCATCTCGCTTTATTGGCCGAGGGAGCCGGCGTACAGCTTCCGGGTCATGTGGCCAGCATGACTAAGCCGCTTCTGGCGAACCAGAACCAGCGCATGGAAACACCGTTTACCTTCCCGCCGGAGCGGTACCTATTTATCTACTTGCACTGACGTGCTTTCGAACTGCAAGGTTGGCAGGAGCAGGGGCCGAGCAACAGGAGCTCACCCCATCACGGGGATTTGAACCGCCGACCTTCTGATCGGCAAGCCCTAGGCTCTGTGGTTTAACCCACAACACCACCCACGTCCCTAAGTCTTTAGCAACTAGGTGCTAAATAGATGTGTTCAGGTGGTACATTTCCTGACTGAGGAATGAGGGACCAAAATCCTAACAGGAACAGGGTGAAGCGAAGCACAGTTGCAAGACTGGTCCTGCCACAGCACAGACAAAATCATGGATAAAAATGCAGCTGGGTGAAGAAATATTATCAGTGCTATTGGCAACAGGAAAAACTTTGCTCACAATTTTATGCCATAAGACGGGAAGGGGAAACCTGTGTCCCTCCAAATGTTTTTGGACTCCAACCTCCAGCAGCCCTAAGCAGCATGGCTCTCTAGTCAGGAATCATGGGCAGGGGCGTAGGAGGGGGGTGGGGGGTGCGTCCCAGGTGCGACCATGGAGCGGTGTGTGTGTGACAAATTATCAAGGGACAATTACTGCCCTACTAGGGCAGTTCATAAATTTTATTTTTTATTTTTAATGCCTGCTCCAAAGGTCTTATCTTACTACACTAGCGATTATATAGCTATACAGTGGTACCTCGGGTTAAGTACTTTATTCGTTCTGGAGGTCCGTTCTTAATCTGAAAGTGTTCTTAACCTGAAGCACCACTTTAGCTAATGGGGCCTCCCGCTGCCACCGCACAGCCAGAGAACGATTTCTGTTCTCATCCTGAAGCAAAGTTCTTAACCTGAAGCACTATTTCTTGGTTAGCGTAGTATGTAACCTGAAGCATATGTAACCTGAAGCGTATGTAACCTGAGGCACCACTGTATATGAAATTTCATGCATATCAGTTAATATCTTGACCCTCTTCCAGGGTCACAGGCCATTTTCCTGTGTCGTGAAGGCTGAAATTTCAATTCAGTGGAGCAGGGTCAAGATATTAACTGATATGTTTTTTGTTTTGGTAAACCACTTTGCAGGTTTTTAAAAATAATTTTTATTAAATAAATAAACAATAAATATAAATAAAATAAGACAAGCCAAAACACAACCCGTCCTGTAGATTTAAGTTTCTGTCCACAGTCACCTACTTGTTATCAGAGGCCCAGAATCCCCTGTCCTAAGCACACAGGTGTAATAATCAGCCAGGATCAAATAATCAGCCGAGATTAAACAGTCAAGATAAAGAACTGAATAAGGCAATGGCCAGGATTCAAAAAGCTTCCTCAGGCATGCTCATGAGGTTTTGGCCTTCTCTCTGCTTTGCTGAACAGCAGACCCCTGTGCCACACTATCAATTGCTTTTGCAGCTTTCCCCAGCTCCAAAAACCCTTTTGCCATGTGGAGAAAGACAAATCCCAAAGCATCTCGTGGCGCATGGAAGTAGCAGGCGGGCTATTTGGATCCCAGCCAAAAAGGTTCAAGGCTGCTGGTAAAATGTTAATAGAGAATTGGGACGTTTAAATGGTGTTGGCAAGACTGCAGACAGTGTTAGGGAATTAATCAGGAGTAAATGAGCAGCATGGGACTCGGGTGGCGCTGTGGGTTAAGAGGACTTGCTGATCAGAAGGTCGGTGTTTCAAATCCCGCGACGGGGTGAGCTCCCGTTGCTCGGTCCCTGCTCCTGCCCACCTAGCAGTTCATAAGCACGAAGTGCTTATGATGTTCAGCAACAGCTCCATTTTCTCCATCCCTGGTTTAGAGCTACCTTGTATTCCTGCAAGCAGCCACATCAGATGAGACACTGGGTCCTTCCGAACATCTGTCTCCTGCACAAACTCCCCTGTTCTTAGCTCCTCTATTCAGCACCATGTCTGTTCCTATATAGCAGTGTTGCTCTCTGTGGCTGGAATACTCTTTCTTCCTGTCTCAAGACACATTCCCCCCTTCAATTTCTGTGTTCTGCACAGCGTTTTGCTAACACAGTGCAGTCCTATCAGTATAGTAATTCACTATGGGATCTCTGAGCATAAGGCATAACACCGCATGATTTTATTTTAACACTTTTGATTTGTTTTCATTTTTGCAAATCTATGCCTTCTAAATCCTTCAGAATAAATTTAGTATTAGTTTTTTGCACCTTGATTATTAGAATAAAATCAAAATATATGTAATAACTGCTTTTGAAACTCAGGTATATAAACAGCAGCTATTTCTGTGCATTTCTCAAATATTTTTTACAAAACTTGTTTTTTCTCTCTCTTATAATAAGAAATATGGAATCTATAGTTGGCAAACGCTGTATCATGACATGTTTATAATGCAGAATAGATGCATTCATGAGTTTACAGCTCGCCGTATTTCTAAATTTTAACATGAGTCTGACCGGGGAGAAGGGTGTATTTGAATTCCTCTTCTGGAACAATAAGAAGCCTCAATTCATTTTTATAAAGACAACAATATTCCTGCTTCTAAATGCAAGAGAGACGCTTCAGCTTTGACCCATGCTGCTTGTATATACATACCAGTCTTTAAGGAACTTTACGCATAATCTCTATATGATGAACAAGTATTTTATGGCTTATGAGCTGTACTTTAGGTATAGGAAAACCCTTCATTGCCATCCCATTTCTTTTCCATTGCTTCCCCTGCCTTTGCTATCTCAGCTAATCAGGTTTACAAATATATTTGGTCCTTGCTAAATTGGAAGTTAAAGATGCAGAATTCCCTCTTTATCTCCTCCTAATATCAAACTCGGGGTGAGTGCCACCAGGATCATAGTGAAAACTGAGTAAACAACAAAGAGGTATCAACAGGACTGGGAGAAACGAAGGGTTTATAGAAGTGTAAAGAATCTTTAAAAAATAGCTAATGGGGCAACCTCCACCCCCTGCCCCCAAACAACCGAATGATGACTGAGCAGGCGTAGAATATAGGGTGAACTATAGAAAAGAAAAACAGATGGGGCATGCCCTACGTGGAGGGAAGAGCTGTCTGGAACCATGAAGAGGAACACTCCTTTGATGAAGCAGAAGACACTACAAAATGTTGTTGCTGGTCTTACTCGTAACATCTCTACCTTAAGAGAGGACGTTTAGCTTTTAAAGCTCAGGAGTGAAGTATGTTTTGCATTTCTTGCTGCCCGTTTCCTGCATTCCCCAGTCCTCTCTCTCTCTCGCAGTTCCTTCTTAGCAGTAGTTCTTATACCCTGTGAAGGCTGCTTGAGACACCAGTAGCCCAGACTCCATCACTGTCTAACGTAGCGGATTGTGCCGCAACACACTACCCCTCTGGAAACAAATAGTCCTCCAGTACTTTACTGATCAACAAATGTATTATGCCATAGGCTTTCATGAACTAGTTTTGATTTTCGCTTGAAGGTGGGTCAAATTTCCACTGGCCCTCCGCTCCTAAGCTCTCTTGCACACCTTGGAAGCAGCATGCAGACTCTACAGCTGCTAAAAAGAACATCAGATTCTGACTGTGTAAACGCCACCTGCACGCCTGACTTCTAGGAGCTCTCCTCGGTGCTGAAGCCAACACAAGCTCTTGTGTTTTTCTTTCAATCTCTGCTCTGGAGGGGGGGAAAAAGACTTACAAGAGATCCACTTACCTTCCTGAATATGGTGTGTGTGGGGGGGGTCTCTTCTGGAGACTGAAATTGCACCCAGGGGAAGCCTCTGTTCCAACTTTGTCTCTCCTGAGAATTGTAAGGCAGTATTAGACTTATGCCCCCCTTCCCCCCCCTTTATAAAGAAGTGGGAGTGGATAGCTTTTATTTGTCTTGCGTCAAAGCTCTGTGCAGAAACCCCCCTCCCCTTTCAGGTTCAGTCCCTGAAGCAGACTGTTTCCTGGCCCTCCTACGGTTGACGGTTTATTTTGCAAGCACTTAAAAGAAAACTTGTCATCGATTTCACTCAAGAGATAATGCAAAGTCTCGGCTGAAACTGTGCAACCACCTGGTATTTCTCCACTCTCAGAAGCTGTTGCTAGTGGACAGCAGTAGAGTGGGGCAGTAAACCACCAAATTCAGAATTCTTTGGTCAATTTTAATGGGGACTTTAATTTTTAACAAAAATTACTATTCACTCAGAAAACTAAACCAAAATTAAGTATCCCTCTCTCCTGTTGGTTTCAAGGAGGGAGATTTAAACAGGCACATAACTCTTCCCTTTTAACCAATTGAACTAAAAAATGCTTAATTTTCACTGGATCGTTCTTTCTTTCTTTCTTTCTTTCTTTCTTTCTTTCTTTCTTTGCACTATCTCAGCAAGAACAGCATTTTGTGCTCTCCTGCAACAACCACATGTGGATGTCTGCTGTGCTGTCACTGACAACACAGAAAGGGACCTGTTGTCATTTTCTTTTAACGTCATCTCAAGGAAAAGCAGGACTGACATAATGCAGAAGGTTTCCTGCATTTAACCCCCCCCCCTACCCAAATCCTGCAAAACATGGGCAACAAGATTTTAGATAGGTATAGTCCCATTGCCAAGGGCTTGGGGACCTTCTTTTTTATATAGTCACCCGAAAGAGGAAAAACCATTTCTGGAAAACCCAACATGGAAACAACACAAGGAAATTATAGAAGAAGAGTTGTAGCTTGGGGAGGAGAAATCTTCTGAGAGAGAGAGTACTGGCAATGAAGAAAGAGGACCGAAAGGTCCAGAAGAGTCAAAACAGTCTGTTCTCCCTATTCCCAGATTTTGATCATTACTGGTTTACAAGAGGAGTGGAAGGCAACAGAGGAGCTAGGGGCCAGTGTAAATGTTGTAATCATACTGTGCTTATATAATAATATATATAATACGTCCATAAAATTTGAGAGCCATCCCAATGTTTATAGACTTTGTATAATAGCTGCATTGACCTTGTGCACCCAAGCAGTGTATTTCTCTAGAGTACAGTGTTACCTCAGGTTACATACGCTTCAGGTTACGTACGCTTCAGGTTACAGACTCCGCTAACCCAGAAATAGTGCTTCAGGTTAAGAACTTTGCTTCAGGATGAGAACAGAAATCGTGCTCTGGCAGCAGGAGGCCCCATTAGTTAAAGTGGTGCTTCAGGTTAAGAACAGTTTCAGGTTAAGTACGGACCTCTGGAACAAATTAACCCGAGGTACCACTGTACAGTGGTTCAAAGAAACTGGGTGAGGCTCTCATATCTTACCAACAGTACAGTAAAGACATAGATTACATAGCAGCCATACCTGCAAATTTGTGGTACTGAAGCAGGTATGGGGAACCTGTGGCCCTCATTCATGAAACCAGGGTGCACAGCCCATCATGTCATTTCTGGATTTCTGTTTGCATGTAGCAACGCCACAACTTTCGAAGGACCCTAAAAATAACATTGTAATGAAGGTGCCAGCAATTAACTGGATGTGACCGGAAGGCCAGTTTCCTCATTTTGGTCAGAGGAATTCTACAAGGTACTTTACAACTAATTGTAATGACATCCGGGAGCGTTTAAGTGTATCATTTGCATTTTGCAAAAAGCACCACTTTGCAAATGAAGAAGTCAGCCCTTATGGCTGGGGCACTTGTTGAGAATTCCTGGCAAGGCAATAAAGGCAAGAGGTCCTTTGTTCCGTTCCTGCTTTCTCCATTAGCTTTCTTCGTAGGTAATAAAAAGAGCCAATTTCGCATTACAACTCCATGAAGGAGGTGAGTCACCCTGTTTCAATGGATTCTCAAGAAAATCCCTGGTTGGGGGCAGGTGGGAGAAAGTAAGTGGAACCAAGTTGAAATCCATCACAGGAAGTGAGGAAGATAAATTGGTTTTTTTACCCCCATACCAGCCACTCTTATCACTTGAAAGGGAGGGGGTAGCAACCCACATTTTGTAAAGGAAGCATAATTCCTCCCCTCTGCTTCATTTTGTGCATATTCCAACTTGGTAGGCTGGAATCCTATACATCAGGGCTGGAGAAATTATTCTGGCTGCTGGGCCAGATCTCCCCTACCTCTCCTGGGCCAAATTTGGCGGGTGTGTCAATCATAACGATGCCAGCTGATGGGGTGCTTTCAAGACCCCCTGCAGTGTCCTGATCAGCTGATTGTCAGTGTAGATCAAAGAGCTGAAGACTCTTTTCCAATGAGCAAGGTGCTAGCAAAGAGCCATGCTCAGCCCATTCATCAATTAGCTTTTAGTTAGTCCTTCTATTTTTTTTTTTATAAAAATTTTATTGATTTTACAAAATTTTTAAGAAAAACAAACAAACACTTAAAATGACAAACATACACGTATAGTTTCAAACCTATTTTCATAAACCTCTTTTCTTGGACTTCCCCATACCCCCCCCTCTCTGCATCCCAATGTCCATAATTCAACTAGCAACTCCCAATTGTTACTTTCCAATCTCTGTCATTTTAGTCCTCTTTTATATTCTAACCTTATATCCCTGTACCCCCTTGTTTCTGGAAACCACAACATTTTAGCATTCATTAAGTTTATAGTAGTCCTTAAGATAACTTTTAAATTTTCTCCATTCTTCTTCCACCGTCTCTTTTCGTTGGTCACGGATTCTGCCTGTCATCTCGGCCATTGTCATATAGTCCATCACTTTCATCTGCCATTCTTCCAGAGTGGGTAAATCTTTTTAGTTAGTCCTTCTAGACAATGATTCAATATTTCAGCTCAGAGCCTTTTTATCTTATCAACATGGAGAAGATGTTCACTATCCTGCAAACTTTCAGGTCCCCAGGCCTGCTACTCTCTTTCTCTGGTTCCTGAGTGGTGCTGTTTTGGATACTTAAACAAGACTGGAATTAGTATCTATAAGCATGACTCATCACCTTGTCAACAAAGGTCCGTATAGTTAAAGCTATGGTTTTCCCAGTATGGAACTGAGAGCTGGACCATAAAGAAGGCTGATCGCCGAAGAATTGATGCTTTTGAATTATGGTGCTGGAGGAGACTCTTGAGAGTCCCATGGACTGCAAGAAGATCAAACCTCTCCATTCTGAAGGAAATCAGCCCTGAGTGCTCACTGGAAGGACAGATCCTGAAGCTGAGGCTCCAGTACTTTGGCTACCTCATGAGAAAAGAAGACTCCCTGGAAAAGACCCTGATGATGGGAAAGATGGAGGGCACAAGGAGAAGGGGACGACAGAGGACGAGATGGTTGGATAGTGTTCTCGAAGCTACCAGCATGAGTTTGACCAAACTGTGGGAGGCAGTGGAAGACAGGAGTGCCTGGTGTGCTCTGGTCCACAGGGTCATGAAGAGTCGGACATGACTAAACAATAAAGCATGACTACTCCCCAGCCCCTCCCTTAACAAATTTACCAAAGCCCTGGGAATCTCTTCACCTGCAAGAAGCTTTTGGAGATGGCTCACCCTCAGCTACAACTCTTCCCTTGGCGTTGTTGCTTCCTCGGGCCAGTTTTTGGGGGGTCCTCCAGCAATACCACCATTTTTTTAATGTTTCCTCCTTTCTCCTCAAAGGTTGGTGGCTTCTATTAGGAAGTGTTCGAAGAGCCTCCTTGTCATCTGCTGGCTCCCAGTAGACTTTAGATCTTTTCCCCCAAAAGATTCCACAACTCCAAGAATGGCACCTGGAAGAATCTGCAGCAACCTCCACTTTCTGCATCACATTTGGAGTTTCCTTTCCAGAAGATGTTGCATAGTTTTGAAAAGCTAGCACAGGCTGGGGGGAAAGATGAAAGCCTAGCACAGGACAGGGGAGAGAGGTGAGCAATGGGGCTTAGTCTGATATAGGGGTTGGGAACCTTGAGCCTGCAGGCTAGTATTATAATAATAATCAGTAGTAGTATTTAATGTATTAACTCCCCCTCCACACACACAGCAGGTCCCAGGACCATGGGCGGTGCCAAAGGGGGAGATAAGGTAAAGGGAAAGGGACCCCTGGCCATTAGGTCCAGTCCATAGCTGTCAAGCGTCCCTTATTTGGCGGGACAGTCCCTTATCCCAGCGCCATGTCCTGCTGCTGTCCCTTATTGATGAGGCTTCGTTTGGCCTTTGGCTTGGAGGGGCTCAGAAGTTGAACACACCTGTGCCCGGAAAATCCCTTATTTTGGCTGCTGATCCCTTATTTTCCAGGCTGCTGGTCCTTTATTTTCAAATCTGTAAGTTGACAGCTATGGTCCAGTCGTGTCCGACTCTGGGGTTGTGGCGTTCATCTCGCTTTATTGGCCGAGGGAGCCGGAGTACAGCTTCTGGGTCATGTGGCCAGCATGACTAAGCCGCTTCTGGCGAACCAGAGCAGCGCACGGAAACACCATTTAACTTCCCGCCGGAGCGGTACCTATTTATCTACTTGCACTTCGTGCTTTCAAACTGCTAGGTGGGCAGGAGCAGGGACCGAACAACGGGAGCTCACCCTGTTGCAGGGATTCGAACCGCCGACCTTCTGATCAGCAAGTCCCAGGCTCTGTGGTTTAACCCACAGCACCACCCGCATCCCTTTTTTGGGGGGAAGTACCCCCTCCCAAAATAAGGAGCTCCCCCCCCCCGAGTTGCTCTCCCTGCCCACTTCTGAACTTCTGCCATATGCATGTTATTCATGTTTAATCACTGATCAGGTCGAGAAGTGGTGACATATGTGCAGAGATATAAATTCTAATTGAAAGGAATCATGTTGAGTTGGGGGAACAAATATTTGATGAACTTGGCGTGGAGGCTTTGTAAGCAAATGGGGGTGGGGCAATCAGATAATACAGACATGCCTGTTGCATGTGGTCTTGATAACGTTTTAGAATCTTGTGTTCTACGTGGCCACGGAGATTTCCAGGAAAGGGAGCCAGTTCCCAGCATATCTTCCTTTTTATTCTCCAAAGCAGAAGTCTCTCTGTTGGTATTATCTGCAACATTTCATGGCTACTTCTTTCAGGAAGTCTCCTTGTGTGTATCCTATTAACTCATACCAATATGCTCATCTCCACGGCTCTTTTATCTATAGTAGTTACTTTACATATTTTTAAACTTCGACAGCCACCTGCAGCTTTATAGACCTCTTCTAATGGTTCAGCAAAACGGATGTGTGTGTGTGTCTGTGAGAGAGAGATAGGGCAGACATCCCCAGCCTTCGGCCCTCCAGATGTTTTGGACTACAATTCCCATCACCCCTGACCACTGGTCCTGTTAGCTAGGGATCACGGGACTTGTAGGCCAAAACATCTGGAGGGCCAAAGGCTGGGAATGCCTGGATATAGGGCATAGTTCTCCTTGTGTGAACAGTGTGTATTACAAAACAGTACAGTGCTACCTCGGGTTACATACACTTCAGGTTACATACGCTTCAGGCTACAGACTCCGCTAACCCAGAAATAGTACCTCGGGTTAAGAACTTTGCTTCAGGATGAGAACAGAAATCGGGCTCCGGTGGGGCGGCAGCAGCAGGAGGCCCCATTAGCTAAAGTGGTGCTTCAGGTTAAGAACAGTTTCAGCTTAAGAACGGACCTCTGGAACAAATTAAGTATGTAACCAGAGGTACCACTGTAATGGTTTTATTTTGGTTGAATACAGGGGTTGTCAACTTCGTCCCTACTGCCCACTAATGGGCATTTCAGGATTCTAGGTGGGCAGTAAGGAAATTTTACCATCAAGAAAGATGCATTAGTGGACGGTAGGTATAAAAAGGTTGACTACCCCTGGTCGAATAGGTGGCAAAGTACAGTGGTTTCTCGGGTTACAGACGCTTCAGGTTACAGACTCCGTTAACCCAGAAATAGTACTTCAGGTTAAGAACTTTGCTTTAGGATGAGAACAGAAATCGTGCTCTGGCGGCGCGGCAGCAGCAGGAGGCCCCATTAGCTAAAGTGGTGCTTCAGGTTAAGAACAGTTTCAGGTTAAGTATGGACCTCTGGAACGAATTAAGTACTTAACCCGAGGTACCACTGTAGTAGCAATACTGTAATGGACTAGCTTGTGTCTAGCATAGCCATTTCTGCTCAAAGACTCTCTTGTGTATCCCAACAGAAGTGCTGTGATTGTAGATGCCCCTTATTCTTGTATGGGTGAAAGGTAAAAGGTAAAGGCAAAGGACCCCTAGACGGTTAAGTCTAGTCAAAGGCAACTATGGGGTTGCAGCACTCATCTCACTTTCAGGCCAAGGGAGCTGACATTTGTCCACAGACAGCTTTCCGGGTCATGTGGCCATCAGGACTAAACCGCTTCTGGCACAATGGGACACTGTGACGGAAGCCAGAGAGCACAGAAATGCCATTTACCTTCCTGCCGGAGCAGTACCTATTTATCTACTTGCACTGGTGTGCTTTCAAACTGCTAGGTTATCAGGAGCTGAGACAGAGCAACGGGAGCTCACCCTGTCGCGGGGATTTGCACCGCCGATCTGATCGGCAAGCCCAAGAAGCTAAGTGGTTTAGATCACAGTGCCACCCGCATCACCCACAGAGAACCCACTCTTCAGAAGGGATTATGGGGGGGCATCCTCTCCTGGTGTACTATCCCCCGCAGCTGATACAACATGACGGGCTTCCCTTGCCCCCTTCCCTTCCCCAATGGAGTCAGTGAAGCCACTGGGAATGCCATTCACCAAGATCTTTCCTGTTTTCCACTCTGATGATTCCTGAGCACTTGGTAATCATTGCAAACAACATGGACTCCAGCTTTCTATTGTTTCCAGAGTACTAATGGTGATCACCAAGTGCCCAGGAAACGCCAGATCAGATTGGAGTGATTGGGATGTTTGTGGACTCCAGCAGGCTTCTGGTTTTCCCTCCTCCGTCCTTGGTGTACATTATACAGTGGTGCCTCGCAAGACGAAAAGAATCCGTTCTGTGATTCTCTTCATCTAGCGGTTTTTTTCGTCTTGCGAAGCAAGCCCATTGACGGATTAGCGGATTAGCACTATTAGCGGCTTTTAGCGGCTTATCTGCGGATCGGATCAGCTGATAAGCGGCTTAGCACTATTAGCAGCTTATCTGCTGATCGGATCAGCTGATAAGCGGCTTAGCGGCTTAGAAAAAGGGGGGAAAGGTAAAAAAAACCCAGCAGGAACTCACAAGACATTGTCGTCTTGCGAAGCAAGCCCATAGGAGATTCGTTTTGTGAAGCACCTCCAAAACGGAAAACTCTTTCGTCTAGCGAGTTTTCCGTCTTGCGAGGCATTCGTCTTGCGGGGCACCACTGTACTCCTAATCCACCGAATAACAGGGTCAGACCATTAAGGCTTCTTCTTAGCAATGCAGCTCAAGCATATCATCACTATTATTTTTGAATGGAATTTCTGTCTCTCAAAAAAACCACACGTCGAACTTTTCCCTGGGAGCCTTGACTGTTTGCAGTTCCATGGGCACTACGTGTTTCCAGACATGTGAATGTGCTCCAAATGTCACAAGAAATATGGAACAAGAAACGCGGTGACCATCTTTTTTGCAATGTGTGAAACGACCCTGCAGAGGTACGAGTAATGCTAAGCTGCAGTCGTACTCTTATTTTTGATGTCTGATAGAAACCAACTCAGCATTACAGTTTTACCAATGGGGGAGACTTATGACAGCATTCCCATGAGTGAATATATAAACTGTTTTGATTAACGGTTGCCTCCAGTGTTAAGTACTATCCGATCTTTTAACTGCGACACGTTTTGGATGTGGAACATAGAAATTTAATTTGAGGAAGAAAGATATAGAAGTTGTAGCTTTCCATGTTCATGAAGTCTTTAATACTCATTTAACTAATATGCAGAACAATGACAACTGAATTTCCATTCATCAGCAGCCAACAAGGTATGAATGAGTATTAACTTCAAACAAAAACTGGTTCGTCATATTGTGCATTTTAAAAAGAATTACAAACAGTTTTAAAGGAAGATTAATAGTGGAAGCAACAATGAATATAAAATATGACTGAAAGCTTCTTAGATCAAAAATAAATTCAAGTATTCTTTTGTAAAGTTCCTCAGACATTTGTCTTTGAATTTTAAGTTTGTGCAATACCTATCATTGCATAGTAAAGAAAACTTTGTAAAACTCCAGTTCTATGTAATTTATTATAACATGCACCTAGAATATTTATATATGTATATATATATATTCAATTTGCGTAGTGGAGCTTTCCCCTTGTAGAGAATTTGCTCAATTCAGTGAGATCATGCAGCATATCAACATAAGCTATATAAAATTTCCATACATTTTCCTGTCACGATGAACCCTTTTTATGGAACAGAAGAATAGTGGATGAAATGGTAACTTAACATTTATTCTGTCAAAACACCATTAAAATGACACTGGTTGTGGTAAAAAAAAAAAAAGGCAATCAACATAGGCAACATATGTTCTCTTAAAAATGTGGTAAATAAATTCTAAAAAATTAAGTACCTACCTTAACAGGTTTGATTATATAACTCTAGTACCACAGAAAACATTACAATCCACTTCTGTGAGCTATGTGGTTGCGTGGTCATTTACATTCTATACATAAAATTTGTGTATTTTAAACACACATACACATAACAGAACAGCAGAGGAGAAATTTAGACAAGAAATAATATTTCTTATGAAACTGCCAGTGTAACAAAAAGTTACACCAACTCTTACCATATATACATAATTGGGGACCAGTGTGGTCTGATTAAAAACATCACATCGCACATTTACAATGTTTTTTTTTTTTTTGAATCACTTCAAGATTTTTTTAAAAATACAACAATCTGATTTTTAGAACCATATTGAATGGCGTTGTCTACTGTGGTTACCACGTCGCTCCCAGAACAGAACCAAAAAGGAAACCCCCAGCACCAATTTAGATACCCTTATCCCAGAGATGGTCAAAAGCAAAGTGACATGACGTGAAATAGCTCTGCTGATCGATGTTGTGATGCAAGTGGGAAGACCTAAAGGGAACACACTGGCTCAGTTTGCGTGTAACGCTAAACCAAACTATGGTTCAACCCAGGCAGGAAGGCTTCCGGAGACTGCAGCCACTCGCTCCTCCTCCGGTCCTCTTGTTGCAGTGAGTTAAGCCATGGTTTGGTTTAGCAAGTCATCTGAGCCAAACCACGGCTCAAAACAGATCAGTAGCAAGACTGCAATGCAGCCTTCAGCTCCTCTCTGGAAACGAGCGCACTTGCGCTAAGCTATGGTTTGCCTTACCACTAAGTGTGACCCAGGTAATAGTTTGCTTTTAGAGACTCAGATCTGAGAAGGGAAGTAAGATACACAGCCTGCAAGACTGCCTTTATCAGAGCATTGTGGATCAAGATGTATTCCAGTAACACCGCCTTCCCACTGCGTCTTTAGCACATTTTAATCAGGTATAGAACTCTGTGAAAACTGTCACCCACTAAACCGCTGTGACTTGCCCATAAAACGTTACAGGATTATAGGGTGAGGGCCACTGTGATAATCTACAACGGCTACTGCAGCTTGAGGAATGAAAAGTATCTCTCTCCCCCCCCCCCATTACTTCATGAACTTAATGCCTACAGTTAAATTCAAAATCTAACTTAATGTAAATTTAAAAGTATCACAGCCTGCTTCATTTTAAAGACCGTTCCAAATTATGCGATGGGGGAAATAATTTTAAAAGGGTAAAATGTTTACATCAATATACACTGGAGGTCATTTTTACCGGAGCAGGTGAATGATACTAGGATACCTGAATACTTGTAACCAGAACGAAAGCTTTTGGAGTAAAAACCAAAGAAGAGAAGAAGAGGAGTTTGGATTTGATATCCCACCTTTCACTCCCCTTCAGGAGTCTCAAAGCGGCTAACATTCTCCTTTTTCCCTTCCTCCCCCACAAAAAACACTCTGTGAGGTGAGTGAGGCTGAGAGACTTCAGAAGTATGACTAGCCCAAGGTCACCCAGCAGCTGCATGTGGAGGAGCGGGGAATCGAACCTGGTTCACCAGATTACGAGTCCACCACTCTTAACCACTACACCAAAGGCCAATTGTACTGTAATCAGAAAGTAGCCCACCAATGACATAAATGAGAACCAGACTAAGCATGTACAACACTCTCTATTCATATCCATCTGATGCAGTAGGAATCGGGTTACGAGATACTTGCCATCTTGAAAATCACAGCTGGCTGAATGCAGAATGACTTGCCACTAAAGGCGTGGGAAATTGGCAAGCGTTTTTGCAGCAGCAGTGCAGAAGGACGTTGATCTGGACTTCGGGATAAAGCCTTTTCACAAGCACCGTGCAGAATTGTACCCCAGCCAGCTTTATTCACAATGCAACTCACTGTGGCATGCTAATGGCAGTTGCCATTGCTGCTCTTCGCATCTGTGATTACACCTGATAGCAATGCTCAGAGGCTTGTGGGCCAGGGGAGGGAGAATAATTCACACCTAAGCCCCCCCCCCCCGTTGTGCTTAAGCATGGAGAAGCGCTACCTGAACATATACAATGATACCTTTCTTATTTGGCCAAAGGGAGCTGAGCTATGACAGTAACCACAAATAGTCTAGGAAGTAACATTCGAAGCTGTGACTTGAAAGATACATACTACGCAGGTAAACTCAAAGAGACATGGCTATTGGGATCACTTTTATGTGGACCTGGGAGTTGAGGTGGTGCTGGGGACTATAAAACAATACATGGGAAAGCCTTAACCTGTTAAAAGCTCTCAGTATTTTTATGGGTATTTAAGGCTTCTTTAGGCTTCTTTTCCTTTCGTATAATGTGAGATCGAGAAAGGAAAACAGATGGTAAAATTAAAGAGTTATAAGCTTGGCACTTCTGTGATTGATTTGAGAGGGTGTTGACTTCTTACACTATATACAAAATATCTGCATGACAGCAAATAATGCATTTGAAAAGATTCATTGCATACATATGCACTTTATACATATTAATAGGTTTTGGATGGGTGGGTGTTTTTGTTTTTTGGTTTCAAGCATACAAATTTAAAAAGCACGCCTGTTTTCTGCTAGAACTCCCTGTGTCTGCATGCGATACGCCTTTTAGAGCAAGCCCAGAACCCCTGCTATACAACATGCTACAAAAACTTAAAAGGGGAGCAATGTTTTAAGAAAGCTTTACAACCCGAGAAGATAGACTCACACATAGAACGAAACCCTTAGGAAAATGTGTCATTATCTGAGAATGGCATGGCAAAAATTGCTCATTTTTATATTGAAAACTATACAAGACCTGCAGGACCATAAATAAGGTTGCCCCCAAAATAAAATTGAGATGAATGAGGAATATATATTAGGAAGGGGTTGTACAACTTGGAGAATAGTGTATCTTGGTGGAACGTGATTTCCTAAGTACCCAGAATCAGCATTTCTATGTTTTGGTTTGTTTACCTGGTATGCAGACTTGGCTTGGGGTCAGCTTGTTAGCTCATTTGCTGTATATATGCCATGCAGTTTACCATTTCAAAAGTTAGCTTATCATGCCACTGGAGTCTGTCGTTAATATTAAAAGGTCATGCGAACTCAAGTTATCAGTTATGAAACTTTTTACCTATTTGACTATTTTGAAACAGTTCTCTTATTGCACTTGATTTGTTTGCTCTGTTCTTTGTATTTAAAAAAGTTCGGCCAAAATAGTTCATTTATAACGTCTGTCCCGTTTCTTATCACCTTAAAAAAAGGAGAAATGAGTGGAGAGAGTCCTTAAATTTGAATCTCCGAAAAGGACAAGTTTTCCTTCAGCCCTTTCATAAGTATCTCCACTTGCCATTTGTAGTAAGTCGCTCGTCTTAATTTTCTTCTGCAGTGACGTACTTTCTGTGCAGCTACTACAAAAAGCCACCATATCTGGAATCCAGTAATGCACAGAAAAGCTCTTCCAATGAGTTCCTTAGATACCCTGCTGACTTGGATCGTATCTTCTCTTTTTGACATTTCTTCCAGTTAAAGAGGAGACAAATAGTAAGACAGGGAAACAAGAAATATGTCAGTTAGGCATAATTGAAAACAAGGTCATGTTTTCATCATCACACTATGTAGTAAGGGCTCACACTAAGACGCTAGAGATGTAAACTGGAAATAAACCCGTTTCCTATTAGGATGGGCTTTAAAGCTCAATTCTGAGACCAATTCTTAAGGATTCTACAGAATATGAAGCTGTATTCACCCCCTTTTCTGTAATATCACTGATATGCCATAGATTTATTTATTTATTGCTGCCAAAGGTCGCTGTTCTGAAAGGCTTCAACAAAGCCAAAATGTAAAACAATTTGTGGGTCCCCTGCGCAAGCCTTTACTACAATAGGGCACAAAATACTTCCAGTCTCCAGCAACAGATGCCAAGAAACTGCTTGTGAAGAAGAATGGACACCAGAACGTGTTAGTTGCGCCACTGCAATTTTGCTGCTGTTGTTAGCAAACAAAACTTTTTGTAGAAACGTCCATTCTCCTATTATACCAGTACTGTATATAAATAAACAGCAAGACATTACAAGGCAACACAAAAACTGGATGCAACCTCCCCATAATCTGGCTTTATGTGGGGCATCAAGCAAGGGGCTCATGCATTTAGTCTTAACACTGGGCATGTGTGCCGCTACCGCCACCAAATTGTCATGCAGTAAAACATAGAGCAGGATTTCACAGATTCCCTAACGGCAAGGAACATAAAGCCTTGGGTCTCCTCCACTGCATGCTCCTGCCACGGTGGCTGCAGTGAATAGAATTTAAACATCAGTTGTTGCGCTTATTGTGGTAAGTTGTGGATAACGGCAAAAAGACAGTTATTTTCAGGCTTCGCTTTTGTGCCACGTAACTAACTCAAACATGCACTTTTCAGATCAGTACATTATTGCATAAGAACCCTTTTCCATTGCCTTTTGTATGCAGAAATATGTCCCCAAATATGTGCTATTAACCACAGTGATGGCACTATTCCCATAGAATGGAGTAATCTCGCTACTGCTCATTCAGCAATGGTGGGTCTGACATTTCTAACGCAGTGTGATCAGGTTTTTGCTTTCGTTTTACTTTTCTACAATACCAGCATAAATTGCTCAAAAGATAAGTATCACCAATGGCAGCTGTTGTGGATAGACCATGATTCTCTGCAGACCTGTTGCATTTCGTATCACACAGCCTACTGGCTTCACTGAATGTTCTTTTACTGTACTTACGTGCATATATAACTGAGAATAACATTTTGTGCATCTAATCCACAAAAGCTTAAACCATAATGAATCAGTTAGTTTACAATCCTATTTTCACTTACCTTGGAGTAAGCTCCATTGCACTCAATGGGACTTACAATGAGTAGACATGCAGACATGTACGAGTTTGCACTGTTTGTGTTTAAAGGTACCATAGGACTCTCGCTGTTCTAGCCGCAACAGAGTAATGGATAACTCTGAAATTTAGTGTGAATAATAAAGACACTGTCTTTGCTAACAATGTTTTTATACCTCACAATGCTTTTCGTGATGGAGAGAGTTTGAAAGCAATGCCAAAACCTGTATTTTAAATTGAATTCAAAGTCAGTTTTTCACAATACAATTAACCTTGCATTGATAGAGGTACTAAAACAATGCGGTTCAAGAGCAACAGAACAGTGCAATTATGGGCAAGGCTTTTTGCTTTGGTTTACAACATATAAAATGTAACTGACAGTTTATAAAACTCAGATCTCAATAGACGTGAAAACTACATAGCAAGAAATGCTCTGTCAGGACAGATTCCGTCTCTCAGTACTAATACTTACAGTACAATCCTTTGCATGTCTACTCAAGAGCAAGTCTCATTTACTCCAATGGGACTTTCTTCCAAGTAAGCGTGCAGAAGACTACATCATAAGCTAACTACCGTCTTGGTAATAAAAGTTTCGTGTTGTTTTTCCTCTAAGAAATCATAAAAAGTTGTGACGCTGTAGACATGTGATCACATCTTCAGGCCTCAGGTTGGTTTCCATACTTTCCAAGCTACTATTCTTGCCTCCCCCAGAGAAAACGCTAAGTAGAATCCATCTTGTCTCATGTCCCTCTAAAAACTGAAAGCAAAGGAGGGCGGGGAAAGAATGTAGCTATTTTCTGCACTGCAAAGCAAGAAAGAAATGTACCTGCAGACTCAGAAACTGTCTTTTCAACCGGGAAATATTTTCCTCTTTTCAAAATATTAAAAATGTCTTTATTCTTCTTCTTTTTTTATAAAAAAAAAACCCTAGGATGCACATCATCACTTTATCTTTGTTTGTAAAATAGTACATTGGTAATACTAAGCATTTCACCCTCCGTTATAAAAAAAATTTCTGCAGATCTTCATACAAAATGAAACGAGTGAGAAGAATATAAAGAATGTATCTCCTCTGCCCTCCCTCATACTGGATCCTTTAATTATTGTATATTGACAAGGCTAACATTAGAAAACAGCACTTGCTGTGTCTGTTGGAAGAAAAGAGATGTGCCGTATCTGTAGCATATCAGCCCAACAATGAAACAAGGCTTGTGGTCTTCCCCTTATTTGCAAAATGTATGGCTTAATTGCATGATGTGAGATCATGGCAAGCAAACTAGAGTGACCTGAGTTTTCACACCTTCAGCAGCTTTTAAAACCGCCTAGGATTATTCTACTGGTATACAGTCATCCCTCAAATGTTTATTATACTTTCCATTGGCTGCACTACAGCAGTTGACGCCAGCAGCTTGCTGTCATGATCCATCAGCTGATCAGATGTTAAGGTTTGCAACTGTTCCATCGTAGCTGCCTGTGTGATGCCAGGTTCAGAGTGGATGGGTGTGGCTTTGGGGAAACAGCCTCACGGGCCAAACTGGGACCTGGGGTGGGCCTAACTATACCTATGGGCCAGAGGTTGCTCATTCATGATTTAAAGAGATGATAGAGCTGGTTGCCAGCAGTCCACAGGGCAGATCTTGCTACTCAAACAAATTCATGTGGCTCCTGAGGGACACACTTTAATGATACACCTCTCATTTAGATTTTCAATGTGTTGCCACACCTGTGCCTGCCTACACGCCCTGCACACTTATAATCTTACTGATGGAGTTAGCCTCACTACTGAGGTCAATGCTTCCAGCCCCTGGGCAACAGTCAGGAAAACAGAATATAGTCTCCCACAAACAAAGAAGTTGTACCATCTCTGGTACAAAGAGAGGAAAGGAGAGGGCAAGCTTCTGCACAACGTATTACAGAGACAGAAATCGAGCAACACTGCCAGTCTTACAAAAACACAGTGCTGCTTCTTCACCCTGGATGAGGTCAAGACTGATTCCTTTCCTGCCTTAACACGGACACTAAAAACACTTTGACATGTACCTGCCACATCACACCGCAAGAGAGAAGATACTGCTAAAAAAGAATAATGTACGTATTCCGTCATGTACAGTGTCAGTACAATTCTCTCCAACTATCTATGCTACAAAGAATTCAAGTTTGTTTGCTTGTTTTAATTAAAAGGATGGTAAAAACCATGCACACGTTATTTCAGTCGTTTCTGGGTGCACACATAGAAACTGGGGCTGGTGCTGCAAGTTCTTCTTATGTTCTCTGGGGACCCATACAATATCACCAACATTATGTTCTTCTCTATTATAAGGCTGCTTAGGGCAAAACGTTTGGGAAAATCATGAATGAAATTATCAGGAAAATCAGTTGTGTCTAGAAAAGTTAAACAGAAAGGTCATTTAATTGAAACCTTTCACAGTTGAGAAAACAGATCAAAAAGTTCTTATATGAACACCTAAATTTGTACTGTTCAATTGAACAGTATTATTTTAAAATTCTGAAGACTGGATACAAAATGTTCCAGTTACAGATAGGTAGCCGTGTTGGTCTGCCATAGTCAAAATAAAAAAGTTCCTTCCAGTAGCACCTTAAAGACCAACTAAGTTAGTTCTTGGTATGAGCTTTTGTGTGCATGCACACTTCTTGGTATCTGAAGAAGCGTGCATGCACACGAAAGCTCATACCAAGAACTAACTTAGTTGGTCTTTAAGGTGCTACTGGAAGGAACTTTTTTATTTTGGATACAAAATGGTTTGTATCTGGACTGCTTAAACAGACATTTCCTACCCTTTTTGTCCTCAGTGGGGTCCTCTGGGCTGCCTGAAAAGCCACTCCTTGCCTCCTCTTGAATTTCACCAGCCTCCTCCCTCTGCAGGCCCCCATGCCCCCTCTCCCATCCTGTTCAGATAATCAGAAGTGGCTTTTCGGAAGATGCTGGGCTGCAATGTAGACAAGGGGGCAAGGAAAGCTCTGCTGGAGTGAGTGGCCTTCTGCTTGCACATATCGGGATCCAAACCCAAATAAAGTTCAGAAAAATGAGTGTTCATAAACTAAATGTATGGTTCTGTGCCTGCTGTGCTGGATACAGCTCTGAAACACAGTGAACGACACCATCAAAACCTTTGAAACCAGAGCCGTGTCCCGCTGCATTGCAGTGAATTTTCTTTCTTCCATTCCTACCAAATTATCATAAGCATTCTAGGCTCCGCAATAACCCTCACACATACTCAACGAAGCAGCAAAATATAAGAAGGCCTACCTGGGCTAGGCCTCTTCCACACAGTGAATACTTCTTTCAGTTTTACCCCAAAGAAACATGCACTTCAAGCTGTGAGCTAGGCGAGGCCATCATATTTGAGGTTCTGCTACAGAATAAAATACTTTCATTTTAAATTAATAAGAGAACTATTGTGATACTTATAGAGAACCGTTGTCCATACCGGGGAACCAAATTATTTCGTTGTATATATATATATTGTACACTAGAATGACACACAGGATGCAAAGTATTATCTAAGTGAGAAATATATGCTACAGATGAATGACTAAAGTGTGCATGGGCAAAAGTCAAAAGGATCAATATAGTATTATGTAGTTTATAAGGAAATTGGGAGGGAGGGCTGGTATGGCTCAAGCCTTCATTTAAACACATACTTTGGTTTATTCATTTTTAGAATATCAGTGGTAAAATTAAAGGTCATGAAGTTTAATAACCCAGTAAGTACACTGACACACACACCAACCCCCCCCACATTCTTTATTAAAATAGAAATATATGTGCCTGAAGTCAAAATTTGAATCTTTTATATGTACTTCATTGATAGGGGTTTTGTGTCAATTTTCTATATTCAAGACATGCAACAAAGATTTATGATTTTACTGTGGTGATCCCGTGATACAGAGTCTCAACATGCGCAAACTTCCATGGAAAGCTTAGAACTCCATTAAGAGGCGAGTAATTTGCCTCATGGATCTGAGCTCCAACAACTGATCAGTTACACAAACTGAATGTTGGTTTTAGGTAAGCATTATATATCCTGATCGTATGTGAACTGCAATATTGATCACATCTGAATTTATGTCATAATTCTGTATGTAAAAAAACGACGTGATAAATAAATGCTCAAGCAATACCATCTCAGCGTAGCTATTTATGACTATTTACATTGAAAGATTGAGAGCAATTGCGAACGATAATAAATCACAGGTGGTTAAGAATGGGTAATGGGTGGTTTATTAATTTAATGGGGTTCATCTCAATAAAACTAACACCTTCAAGTGAAAATTCCTTGCGCTCTCTTACTATGGGCCGAATTTGTCCTTTGATTCCAGGTATATTCTTCACTGCACCTTACGTTTCGTTATGCAAGGCTTCTATAGAAGGTTTCTATGCATAGCTGTCAAGTGTCCCTTATTTGAAGGGACAGTCCCTTATTCCAGCGCCATGTCCCGCTGCTGTCCCTTATTGATGGATGTCCCTTAAATGTCCCTTAAATGATGTCCCTTAAATTTCAAAGGAAGCATCCCCTCTCTCTCCCTCCCTCCCTGCTGGCCAGGGAGGAGGGAGGCTCCAACTATGTTGCTTGGCTGTGTTATTAATTTAATGGGGTTCATCTCAATAAAACTAACACCTTCAAGTGAATGTTTTGAATGGCATGAAGAATGGCATAAAGTTTGGGGACCTAATCCAACCTCTGAATAATTTATTTCTGCTCAGCCACCAAGACTCCACAATTTTGGTGGCAGCGGCAAAATAATTATTTTTATGTAGACACTGCACTAGGGTGGGCAGAGCCAGTACCTCGAAAGACACGCAAATCATCCACTCCACAAATATCAGGCTGATCATTTGATGAGCGGAGAGTGTGATAACAACTGCTTTGTGCAGATCAGCAACAGGGTGGGTGTGTGTCTGTGTCTGCATGTGTGTGCATAGGCAAGAGTATGTGTGGAATCTGTTGGGCCAACAACGAATGTGGCTCTTAGGCAATCCTAGCAACAGTACAATGGTGCCCCGCAAGACGAATGCCTCGCAAGACGAAAAACTCGCTAGGCGAAAGGGTTTTGCGTTTTTTGAGTCGTTCCGCAAGACGAATTTCCCTATGGGCTTGCTTCACAAGACGAAACGTCTTGCGAGTTTGTTTCCTTTTTCTTAAAGCCGCTAATAGCCGTGCTTCGCAAGACGAAAAAACCGCAAGACGAAGAGACTCGCGGAACGGATTAATTTCGTCTCACGAGGCACCACTGTAATTGTAGCGGCTGCATTCACAGAACCTTCCCCAAACTACAATGCTATATATAGGGAAAGATAGTGCAGATCACCTACTGAATAGGGAGGGAAGGAGGAGGTGGAATCATAGAACTGAAGAGTTGGAAGAGACCCCGAGGGACATCCAGTCCAACCCTCTGCAATTCAGGAAGGGAGAACTTAAACAAATCCAAGTGTTTCCTTCTCTCCCCAGATGATCTGTGCTGTCAAATATTGACAGCAAGAGCCATCTGGTACGAAGGGTGTGCAAAGAGATAAGAGAAGATGCTTCTGATACTACAATAGAGGAAGCCATCTTGGTGTCCTTAAGAAAGCCCTATACGGCCTAGGACCCTCGTACCTACAGGACCGCCTCTCTGTGGTATGTCCCACAGAGGAACTTACGGTCTTCAAATAAAAACATCTTGGAGGTCCCAGGCCACAGAGAAGTTAGGCTGGCCTCAACTAGAGCCAGGGCTTTTTCGGCTGTGGCTCTGATCTGGTGGAACACTCTGTCACAAGAGACTAGGGCCCTGCGGGACTTGACATCTTTCCACAGGGCCTGCAAGACAGAGCTGTTCCACCAGGCCTTTGGCCAGGGAACAGCCTGACTCCCTCCTTTGGCAATCTTCACAGAACTCTAACCCAATGGTTGCCATCAATTTGATTTGAATTAATTTTATAATGAAATGTTTTCAGAATGTTGTATTATTTTAATGTTGTTAGCCGCCCTGAGTCCGGCTTCGGCTGGGGAGGGCGGGATATAAATAAATTATTATTATTATTATTATTATTAATCATGCTGTTGGACTATTGCGTCACAGTAATCTTCACTTCTAATTACAACTGGTGAAACATACTTATTTATTTACTTATTATACTGCCCTTCATCCATAGGGCGGTTCACATCTCACAGCATCTTAATGTTAGCAGTTATCTTATAAATGAAAGGGATGGTTCCCAAGTAAACTCTCTGAGAAAAAGGATTTCTCAAAAGAGTAACAGAGATTGCAAACAAGTTTCCATAAACAAACTTACTCACCAGGCACTGACTAGTATGTCTTAAATTTTTGTCATCTCAATGCCTTAGCAAATTTCAAAACCTTACAGTGGGGAAAGCTGTTGGGGGTGGGGAGGAGAAGGGAATATATAGTTTGAGTAGAGACTGGCAGGGAAGGAATTAGGTCTCAACCTTTCCCTTACCCAAAGCGGTTTTTCATCTTTTAAATGCATCTGTACATAACAACAGTCTTCAACAGCAGAACTAGCATGATGGAGAATGCACGCCTATTGAGAACCCATCAGCACCATCTCCCTCCCTCCCTCCCTCCCCTCAAATGCTTTGTGTTACTTCTAGCAAGGTAACATGCACGACATGGCTTCACTGTGCTGAAAATTCCCTTGTGCTAGCAAGCAGCAGCTAAGCAGAAGCACTGAGGACAAAGAAACTTTCAAAAGACAAGGTCATGTCAAGGTGCTGCACTGATACCAACTGTTGCTTACAGGACAACAGCCATGCATTCTCCATATTTTCTAATTTTGCTCTAAAAATCAGTTCAGACAGCTAGGTTGATCATTCCATGCCTGCTGTGAACGCAGAGGGCAGGCTGCCAGCAGACTTGTAATGAGGCACCAACCTTCAGGGCTGTACTTTGCATGATTAAAGCAGCTCACTGCTTTACCACTGGAAGAGATCCCCTGAGAAGGTACAAATTCATACAATTTGTCAATCTGGTGTATATTTTTATATTCTAGTTCCTGGATATCTGAGCATGTTCAGGCGCAGGTACATCTAGACTCTAGAATTCCTACCATAATGGGAAACTTCCTATAAGGTGTTTATAACAGCACAAGTAGATAAACAGTACAGTGGTACCTTGGTTTAAGAACAGCTTGGTTTATGAACAACTTGGATTAAGAATGCTGCAAACCCGGAAGTAGGTGTTTTGGTTTGTGAACTTTGCCTTGGACACAGAACATGTTCCGCTTACTGTTGAGTGTGTTCCATTTGTAAATTGAGTCCCCCGCTGCTATGGGAAAGCACGCCTTCGTTTAAGAATGCTTTGGTTTAAGAATGGACTTCTGGAACGGATTAAGTTCGTAAACCAAGGTACCACTGTACTTTCCCCATTTTAAACCAGCATTCTGGCTCACATTCATTGAGGCCGTTAATCTTAATCTACTGGTTTTGCCATTTTGACAACTTTGCATCCTGGTGACAACTTTGAGATTTTGTAACGCATATTTTAGCCCCTTCACTAAACACAGATTTATTATAGTAAAATATTACCAGAGATCTTGTAGCAGGAACTCAAAATTTAGTGATGTAAGCAGAAGAGAGATATGCCATAGCCACTGAAGAGAAGACATGCGGCATTGCTTACTTAAAACCCCATCCTGTCCCCCCAAGGACAATAGCTGCTACCAGGATGGCACCAGCGATGGAGCCTATTATAAGATTGGTGGCGCTAGGACCTGTGACAAAGGATTATGGGAAGAAAGACATAAGAACCAACCACTTAATTAATTCACATCAAGGGAAATGTAATCAAGCAATTTTTAATAAGTGTGCTATTCAGTTTCTTTAAACAAACATTGTCAAAAGGGCCAAACTTATTTAATCTCTCTCTTGCTCAAACATGAATACACAGAATAAACCCACTGAAATCAATGGACTTATTCCACTGATTTTAATGGGCCAATTCCAAGTATGTTTTAGTTGGATACCACCCTGTTTGCATTTCCAAATTAATTCCTTACCAGAATATCTGCTGTTACTGAAACTCCCAACTCCAGTTCAAATGTATCCAAACTTATTACTATTACATATACCTAACCATGCTGCAACATTCAAATATTAGAAGTCATAGGGTGTTTTTGCTGTTTTTTGCTTTGATAAGACAGTCAACCGTTTGAAAAAGCTTATATCCAATCTCTTAACGGTGTTTGAATTACTTTCGGAGAAGAAGCAACCACAGAAGGGGAGCAAGCAGGGGCAACTAATGGGTCCAAGAGGCCTTTCTTTTCGACCCCTTGACTCTCCAGCTGCATCGATGAGAGAATGTCACTGTTTATCGGAGTACATGAATTTTGTAAAGAACATTATGCTGTGAGATTAGTTTCAATACACTTGGTCCTAATAACAAAAGAGCACCACCCAGGGAACAAGGGAGAAAAAGCATACCTACATAGGGTTTAAGACTTTCTGTTTATATTGCTGTGTGATCTAAAAATATTTTTGTTTGCATGCTGCTGCTAAAAATTCACATTTAAACAGAAGCACCAGTATTTGAAAGAAAATGTAGGCCGAATATTGTCACCTGCTCGAAATCATTTTGTGGAGCAAGCAACTGTTCATTTTAGTCCTGGTCCTAATGCCCAGGAGCAGGAAATTTATCCCTAGATCCCTTCCCCTCCTGGATACAGATGGTTAGCACAGGAACATCTGATTTTATTACCTGTTGAGGGACAGGGAGTGGGTGGGTGTGAGCTGCTTGATATCAGTTTCCCCACAAAACATAACCGATGCTGTAAGAATGACACTGTCCAGTTGTCCATCTGTGCAAATATAGTGTGAGACATTCTACCTGTGTTGCCTCCCCCTGCTAAATAGACCATGCCCGAAGGCAATCTCTGCATAGAACCCCGTCACTTCACCAGACCTCACCCTTGCTGCATTGGAGTGAGTCCCAAAAAGGCAGGTGGGGGGGAAAAATCAAAGAACGCTCCAGGTGAAATATCTTCCTCACCTTCCCACAGGCTCGTCCACCATCAGTTGCCCCGTGGGAAGGATTCCTGGAGGCCTCAGAGTCTGCTCTAGATGGACTCTCTCCCACCCCACCAACTGCCCTGTGGGAAGGACCCAGCCAAACAAATGGGCCAATAAGACTACTCCATCTGGATTCTTCTGTTCCATCACCCAAAAGGCCACCTGTCACCAACTGCCCTGTGGGAAAGGATGCTGATGACTTTATATGTTGTTTATTGTGGTTTGAAAGAATTTATTTTAATGCTAATTGTAAATTCGTCTTGGAAGGATTTGTAACCTTCATTATAAATAAAATAAGATAGTAGAGCAAAGGTTATGTTTTTATAATCCGTATTTTGTTATGTTTGTTGTTTCAGATATTCTGCAACTATACAAGGATTATTGACACAAAAGCAGACCTCGTTTGTTGCCAAAAAACAAATCTTTGCCAAATGTGGCTATAAAAAGAGAAGAAAGCAAACACTGTATAAAACAAATACACTGGGCACCTCTGTGCACACATTCCAGAAATTATTAAGCAGACAAAAATTGCAGGCATAAAACATGTGGTGAACTGAAGATTGCCTTCTGCCACCCAAGAATGGGAGTTTGCCTATAAGGAAATCAATGCTGATCACATAGCAACACTGTTCTGGAGAGATTGGACCTTGCCTTGGTAGTCTATGCAGCAGTCACCAGTTAAGGCTGAAATGTGATGTGCATAGTACTGCCTTGAGGACAGTCTGAACTTCAACCGGTACTGAATGCTGCTGTTTGGTTGCTGATGAGAGGAAGATGAATGGAGCATCTGTATCAGCTGCACTGGTCACCCGTGCATTTTCAGACCCGACTCACAATGCTGTCTTGAATCTTTAAAGCCTTCAATGTGTTTGGGACTGAGTTATCCGAAGGACCTTTTGCCCACACAAACGAATGTAATGCTGCTAAAAGGCAGTCCTAGACCTCACCTACACTTCCACAGGCAATTCCACAGCCAACCCCCAAAGCTGGTCCTTTGGAGGAGTGAAGTCCCAGTCATGTCACTCCTCCTAGATCAGCCAGCTTCCCCACCTCTAGCCCCTCAGTCTTGTCTGGATTAAGCCTGGGTTATCACCCCAAAGGCAATTCCACACCCTTCCTAGGAGTTGCCAGTGGAAATGAGGTGAGCTTGGGTTACTTTAGCATGCAAAATTTGTTTATCTCTACCTGCTTTCTCTGCCTTTTTGCTTAATTTCCAGATCAAAGAAGAAAAATTGAAAAATTCAGATTGTTGTAATAATTATTACCAGAAATAACTATGTGCATATTGAAGTAAGTTAATTTAAATACATACACAGGAGGAATGATTCCTGTTGCCTCCCTTCCCTGCATTACTCAGCAAGGCTGGGGGGGGGAGGGGATATGCTCCAAAACTAAGGGCAGAGGGAACTTCTAGGATGGGGAAAACGCCCCAAACTGGGCTTTGATAAATCAGTGGCTGCAAATCTTATAGGCGCCTACCTGGGAGTCTGGCTCAAATTAACAGGGCTCGCTTACGAGTAGACAATGTGTAGGATTCGCAGTTAAGGAAATTCATGCAATGTTGAGTTTCCTGTCCCCTTCTCCTCAAACCAGCCTCCTTCCTCTTGGGGGAAGCGCGGAGCAGATGGGAAACCTACTTTCTATGAACTTCCTTAACTCAATTTTTAATAATAATAATAATAATACAAACTCTACTGTCATTAATGTAAGACAAATGATAGAAAATCGTGGATATACGAAACCAGTGTCCTTGTCACTTCCGGCCATTATATAACCTGAGGCTGATACACAGAGTGTGCAGATACATTTTAAAATTATTATAGAAATTATAGGAGCAAAATAACTTGTTGACCCTATTAAAAAAAGAGATCGTGTTTAAGGGAACAGTCAGCAAAATACAGGTGAGTTGCTCACTGTTAAAAATGAAAAGAAACACAAAGAAATAACTGCAGTGAAAGGTTAAACCTGGTCTGTGATATATTTCCACAAAGAATACCAAATGGTTTTATCCCGTATCTATTTCTAATTCCATGGATGGATGGCATAAATGTCAATCAATGTGTTCATAACAGAAACTGATCTATCTCACTATAATATAGCAAATATCCATATAGTTTTAAAGCCCCAATCCATCTTTAGACACGTGTAACAGATGACTTCGGATAAACATCAAAAGACACCTCTAGCCAGGCCTAATGAGTGTTGTGGTACAGATGAGGCTGCACATCCAGCAATAATATCTGTTTATCTGTTGGCTTTATGTGCAGAAGCCTGTTTTCATGTACAGATCTTCCCTACTGAATCAGAGCATAACATGGAACATGGAACACTATTGGTCTAGGCCTACTAAAAACCCTAGAGAAAGAAGAGTCAACAGTTATTAAAAGCTGGCTATTGTTCCCAAGCAATTCTACTTTCTTATTATTCAACTTGGATTGTTTACGTACTGTTACACTTAATTCCAATGGCAATAAACCAAATTTTATCAAATAGTCTTAAGTTGTCTATTAGAAAGCATTTGGCAATGACTATTTTTTTTTTTTTTAAAAAATCTTTTTATATAATTTAGAGCATAGAAAACATGTAAACATCGAACTGCATTATATAAGATTCACATACATTGTTTTATGCCCCACATTGTCCCAGACAGGAGAGGGTTAAACACTGCATGAGCATATCACATGACACAGACATCCAAATCACATGACAAATACGGTCACCACAGAACACAAAGCTAATGGGATAGTACACAGAGGGCTCAGATGCGTACAGTTACCTCACACACTAGGCACCAAACATGAAACTCTTAGACTAAGAAATATGCTTACTCTATTCCCCACCCTGTGCCTCCAAAAATCACCCCCAGGGCCAGAATGGTCCCTGCCACTGCACCTATAAGTCTGTTAGTGGCCATGCTCACTGTATAGAGGGAAAAGGGAACACTTTTTAAAAAGCAAGTCATCATGTACACAGAAGATGTCTGAAAAGAAGAATTTTAAATGGCACCCCAAAATGATAAAAAATACTTTCTTTCATTTGATTTTTACAGCCATTTAGAATTACGGAATTATCAGAGATTATATTTGCCTGAATGTGATGCACGTCACCTATTTAAAAGCTACCTCTATTTTGTAACTGAGCAGTGCTTTGTAAATAATAGGTGTGATCCATGCCCCCATGGGTGCAGCCACATGCGGGGGAATGGAGTTCTGTATTCTCTTTGCTTCCCCCCACCCAACCACCCAAGCTGGCATTCAGCTCCATACACTGCAACACACTGGTCATTAAAAGAAAGAAAACCATTCACGTTCTATATATATTAAAGCAGCCGTTCCTTTCCTTAACACGGTCTGGCATGTAGGGTTACTCGCTCTGAGAACAAGCGGTCAGGATTCTGGGGAAGAGGGGGATAGACTGTAAATGGGAGGTGTGTGCATGGGTCTCCTGTTGTAAAGAATGAACGGCAGATATGCATATCGCCAAAGGCCATTAAAGCTCTATGGCAATGCCCTCCATGTCTTGGGCCTCCCAGAATTTATAAATATTTTCTCAGCCTACACAATACAGTACCCATTTCCATTTTAAGAGGGGACACGATTTTTAAACCTTCACAAATAACGAAACTATTTTGTAACATCACAGGTATACTGCATACCAACCAATAAAGCCAAGCACACAAGAAATGCGTTGTTTACATTTATGAGTGTTTTAGAAACACGGCTGAAAATTCCTTGCGCTCTCTTACTATGGGCCGAATTCCAGGTATATTCTTCACTGCACCTTACGTTTCGTTATGCAAGCGAAGCATCTTGACCAATTTTATGGGAAGTTAGCATTCCAAGTAGCAATGTTACTGGAAGATGTACCAAACTTGTGCATCATATAAACTTCATGGCTACCACTTTCTCTAAAGGTTTCTATGCATAGATGTCAAGTGTCCCTTATTTGAAGGGACAGTCCCTTATTCCAGCGCCATGTCCCGCTGCTGTCCCTTATTGATGGATGTCCCTTAAATGTCCCTTAAATGATGTCCCTTAAATTTCAAAGGAAGCAGCTCCTCTCCCTCCCTCCCTCCCGGCCAGGGAGGAGGGAAGCTCCAGCTGTGTTGCTTGGCTGTGTTGCTCACCCTATAAGAAGTCTAAGAACGACTGGGGGGTGGAGCTTGCATGCCTTGTGTGTGGCTAGTTAATGCAAGCTGAGGGGTTTTTTGAATGCTGGACGCCATTTTGTTGCACGTGCTGCTGCAAACTTTGCAGTGCAAAGCCAGGCCGGGGAGCCATCTTAAGTTGAGGCTGCATAGGCCTTGTGGTGCATGTGATTCAGATTCTATTCAGTTGAACCTCTGGTTACAAAGTTGGTTGGACAGTGTTCTCGAAGCTACCAGCATGTTTGACCAGACTGCAGGAGGACAGGAAGACTGGAGTGCCTGGAACAGGTGAGGCTGCAGGTCCCTTATTTTGGCTGCTGGTCCCTTATTTTCAAATCTGTAAGTTGACAGCTATGTTTCTATGTTGTCATATTTCATTATAAGGCCTACTTAGGATTGCAGGGAACAGCAAGGAAATGTTAGAGACAAATAAAAAGACCACTAGTTTATTTTTAACTTTTAATATATTTCCAAGTGGAAACAATGGAATTAATAGATGTTGCACTTATCTGAAGACACTTAATTACCTATTTAGCTCATTCTTAAAGAGAAGGGAGGTCTCAGCTCTGCTTTCTACCTTCCTCTACTGTCTCCAGAATCCAGCACAAAAGAAATCAAATTTCTTATCTTTCCTACAAGCTACCCAGAAAACATTCTTCTTTAGCACACCAAGATTAGTGACATGACTTGGTCTATTTGGTCTATTACGTAACACCCAAATATGTAATTGTTTGGGGACAACAACTCTTGAAAAAGTAGGGCCAGGATTAAAGAACTGTATTACTAGTTTTTAGGGTCAGCGATGCTTTGAACTCTAGCAGCATTCCCTGTGTTGCATGCAATCATCTTTTGGTAGTGACCAAAGGCTCAAAAACCATTTATTATGTAGTGCAGGTCAAAACTCCCACTGACCACGCACAAGTCCTTAAGGATGTTATTTGGACACCACCCTATAATTTTTCTTGACATTTATTCTTCTTCAAGAGCCCCAACTATTATATTGAATGTAGTTTATTTCTTTTTTTGAATAAATTCCTTCTACCTTTATCACACTTAGAAATGAAAGAAGGTATATATCAATTTATGCATTGTGTTTACACATAACATTTTGTTTTTTAAAAAACCTACCATGAATTTAAAAAACAAATGCAATCATTATTCAGGCTTTGGATTTTATCTCTGTGACTCATTACATGTACTGATTATTTCATTCACAGAGATAGGAAGCCATTCCATGAAAGAATAAAACATTGTCTCTCATATTTTAAAGTTCAAATTGGGTTGGCTTGGTGTGTTTGAACTACAATTTAGAACAAAAACCATGGAACCTCCATACTAATGCCTAATTTTGTAGTTTTGGTTACAGACAACTACAGAAACAACTAGAAGGGTAAAGATTTTTTGAATTTAAATTGTGTTTTAGATAGAAGCTCTTTTCTTAGATGAATTTGGGAAATATGGATATCTGATTACAAAATGTTGGCAAATTATCCTGATTTCACAGTTAAATTTGTTACCATAGCCCACTGAAAATTAGCTTTTCAGGAAAAATAGTTTAACTTTTATTATAATCCATTAGAGACATTCTGGCTAATTATATATTTCAGAGTTCAGTGTATTTATCTATATCTGAAACTGACACTGATTTTAGATCCTGAAATACAGAAAAATGAAAAAGCAACTGATGGATGATAAGTTCTGACAGAAATGCAATTATGCATCAGGAACAGAAGTTAATCAATTATCTTAACATAACTTACTGGTTTATATAACATCTGTAATAATTAAAAATGCATAAATATATGGTATTATAATTGATAAGACAATCTATCTATAAGACAAATCTTTTAAAAACCCTACAAATCTGGTTTTTTCCTGATTTACATAGTTAAACACTTAACCGATACAATGCTTCTTTGAAGAGCTTGTTTAGGTTTTGCTGAATGCTCACAATTTTAAAGATAGGGAGAGCAGAGAAAAATGTTATGCAATGAAAGAGTTTGATATTTTTGTTTGAATGTCGAATGCACTCTGATTTCAGAAGATAATTTTATATGTTCACCTATTCATATGTCCCAAATACAGCTAAACAGGTTTAAGGTTCTCATAACAGAATCCCTGTCACCTTAATCTTAAGCTTAGTTTCTAACCTACTTCTTTCAGAAAATATTTTTGTTTCATGAATGCTTTTAAATAAGTGACTGGTTGGCTATGAAGAAGTAAAATAATAAATTAGTGGCATATGCTGGAATGCTGCAGAGTATAAATCAAAAGCAGATTATCTTTTCAGATCTAGGGCATTTTGATCCTTAGATAATGGACCATCACTGGGAATTTTTTTCACTGGGATACAAGAAAAGTATGCAAGCAAATATGGATATGCAGACAGAGTTTTGCTGCCCAATTATGCATTAGCACATCACACTGCCAAAGATAAAAGCTGCCTTTCCAACTGCTCTTCAGCATTGAGAACCGCTACGGTGAAATTGAGAATCAAAGTCCTGGCTTGTATGCACAATTCTCTGCCATGTACAGTGGTACCCCGCAAGACGAACGCCTCGCAAGACGGAAAACCCGCTAGACGAAAGGGTTTTCCGTTTTGGAGGCGCTTCGCAAAACGAATTTCCCTATGGGCTTGCTTCGCAAGACGACAGCCCATAGGGAAATCTCAGGGACAGCGGGGAAGCGCAGCGCGTCTTCCCCACTGTCCTCGGACCTCCTCCCGCCGCCGGCTTCGGAAGGAAGCCCCGATGCCGGGCGGCGGAGGGGGAACGCCTCCCGCCGCCGCGCGGCATCCGGACGAAGCCCCGATGCCGGGCGGCGGAGGGGGAACGTCTCCCCCCGCCGCGCGGCATCCGGACGAAGCCCCGATGCCGGGCGGCGGAGGGGGAACGTCTCCCCCCGCCGCGCGGCATCCGGACGAAGCCCCGATGCCGGGCGGCGGAGGGGGAACGTCTCCCCCCGCCGCGCGGCATCGGGAGGAAGCCCCGATGCCGGGCGGTGGAGGGGGAACTTCTCCTCCCGCCGCGCGGCATCGGGACGAAGCCCCGATGCCCGGCGGCGGAGGGGGAACGTCTCCCCCCGCCGCGCGGCATCGGGACGAAGCTCCGATGCCGGGAGGGGGAGGGGGAAAGCCTTCTCCCGCCGCCCGGCATCGGATGGCTTTCCTGAAGACTTGGGGTGGGAGGAGGGTTTTCCTTCCCACCGCCAACATTCAGAATGCTGTTCTGAATGTTGGCGGTGGGGAGGAAAAACCCTCCTCCCACGCAAGCCCCGGGAACAGAGGGAAAGCGCTGCGCCCCTTCCCCTCTGTTCCCGTACCTGTCCTGAAGGCTTGCGGTGCGGAGAAAAGCCCTTCCCCGCACCGCCAGCCTGGCAAGCGGTTTCCCTAGGAACGCATTAATTGATTTTCAATGCATTCCTATGGGAAACCGTGCTTCGCAAGACGAAAAACCCGCAAGAAGAAAAAACTTGCGGAACGAATTAATTTCGTCTTGCGAGGCACCACTGTACACAGCACATGTCTCTTCTTTGGACCCTGGTTTTAATTCTCTTCCTAACGCAACACAGCACACTTTCTCATATTGGTCCCATTCAATCTGACTGGCTCCTCCTCTCTCTCTATCGGGTCTCGATTAACCTGAATCTAGGATCTTGATTCATTTTGTGTTCCGAGTTACAAATGCCCTTCTTTCTTCCACATTCCCAAAGCATTTTCCAACCCATTTCTTTTATTATTATTATTATTATTTCTAAAAGGGTTTAGAAACAGGAATCAGGAAATAAAGACTCACCTCATAGCAGGAATGGCTCACTGAAAGTCTGCCAACGGTATCCTAAGGAGGAATAAAACTGGAAGATGGCAACTGCCCCTCCCACTAGAGAACAGAATCCCTAGGGATTGCACATTCTATATTGTTGGACCATCCATTTAGGAAGGTGGTAAGACTGGACAAAGAGATAGCTTTAACTTATCCTTCTTCCTATGTTGTGGCTCACTATTAGGAGGCCCTTGAAAAAGATCAGTGTAGAGATTTACAGTAAGCACGGGGTGCCAACTTCCCAAACTGAATGAGGTACCAAGCACTATTTCCAAATTTCTTCCTCTGGAAACTTTGCTTTAATATTTTACAAAACTTGTAAAAGTTTAATATGCTGAATTACCACTAGGATCCAATGTTTATTTCTTTTGTTAAGAGAAACTGATAATGTTATAATAAAGTGCATGCACTGTAAATTCTGCATGCAGTGGTGTATCTACCATACTTTAATCAACTTCAAGTACTAATACAGATTTTCAAAATACTCACAACAACGAACAAACACAACCCAGTAAAAATATCCATACATTGAAAAACGGTATCTTCTCTATTCTGGGCTATATTGTAAACAAAAAATGGTCCGCCAAATTCTAGAGGTTAAAATATGGGAAATTTAACAGGGTGCACTGAAAATGAGAAAATTTAAAACCAATTTCCCCCCAAAAATGTCAAGCTACGGCTGGTTCACTTTTTAGTACTGGGTTTTAGGGATGCTATGGTTAATAGATTCAAAGGGCTTTTAAAAGACCCCAAAATTTAAAGCCTGCTAAGCACGCAACAATAAAACAAAGATCTTTTTCAGCATGCAAAAAAATTAAGAATAATTAACATTTGGAACATTTCTTGATGCTTTTGTTACTTTTCTTCATACAAAAAACTTTCAGGAAGTCATATGAAAGAAGGGACTCCATAGCATAACTGGGCAAAACATTTAAGGCGGCAGAGGGGTGGCCAACGTGGTGCCCTCCCAGCTCCCATCAGCCCAGACACTATGACCAATGGCAAGGGATGGTGGAAGCTGTCGTGAAACAGAACTGGAACTTTGTTTGCTACTCCTGCTAAGTCCCCACAGTACTAAACAGGACTTAATTCTCAATAGACATGCACAGGATTGTGTGGTAAATGGCATTTCATGTCCCCTAAGAATGTAAGCCTCCTCCATACCAAACTTAACTCTAATAGAGATTTGTAAAGGATTGAAGTGTTCTTGTCATGGTTATAATATATCAAAAATAGAAATAACCAACAAACAAACCCCTTGCCATACTGGGATATAAGATTATCAATGGGTTTCAAATAGAATATATTACCTAGATCTACGTCATTAAACAGAAAAGGCAACAGCTAAAAAGTTTTCACAGTAGATAATGATTTTCTGTGAGCACCTCTGGAACGCTACAGGTAAAAGCATAAATGCTTTTCACCTAGCATACCTAGCATAAATGCTATTTACCTAGAAACACACACACACACACACACACACACACACACACACACACCTGCATTGTACATGGGCACTTTGCTCCAAATTTTCCTGCTCAAAAATGTAATTATAGAAGAGTTGGGGGTGGGAAGAAAAACTGAAATTACACAAACCCTTTGGTCCATTTGGTTTCTCTGCTTCTTCTTTCCTTTTGGGGTCATGCATGCTACAATCTGTCCCTGCCCAGGTATAGTTACAAATGCAGGTGGCTTCATTGCTGCATACCTGAAAGAAAAATCATGTTACCACATAATAAAAAACAATCATATGCTTGGTTCATCTGTTAAAGTTCCTAGGTAAAGTAAGTAGTCCTATTTAGGGGGAAATCCATTTATACTATCCATTTATCCATTTATATTTTTGTGGGACATGGGTGGCGATGTGGGTTAAACCACAGAGCCTAGGACTTGCCAATCAGAAGGTCAGCGGTTCGAATCCCCACGATAGGGTGAGCGCCCGTTGCTCAGTCCCAGCTCCTGCCCACCTAGCAGTTCGAAAGCACGTCAAAGGGCAAGTAGATAAATAGGTACCGCTCCGGCGGGAAGGTAAATGGTGTTTCTGTGCGCTGCTCTGGTTCGCCAGAAGCGGCTTAGTCATGCTCGGCCAATAAAACGAGATGAGCGCCGCAACCCCAGAGTCAGCCACGACTGGACCTAATGGTCAGGGGTCCCTTTACCTTTACTTACAGTGGGTTAACTCTCCCCCGCCCCCCTTGTCCAGAACAAATAGTGACACATGATTAAACTCTGACAAACCAGCCAGCTCCTCCCTACTTCCAGTTTCATGAGCAAGCAAGAGAGCATTAGCAGAGGCAAAGAAAGAAAGGCACACATGACACAAACCTGTCACGTCAAAATTAGCAGAAAATGACAGTACAGACTTCTAGGTGTTTCAGATGCCCAAAGGAAATGGGTGAGGCTGGATGCCTCCTGCACATCCAACAGAAGGAGCTTTTAGAGAAAGGGACCCGTGTTCCATTCCCTGGGTGGGATGCAGGAGACATCCAGACTACCGTGGGACTTCCCTTCCTTCGGTTGGAGGATGGATGGCGGCTAACAGATTGAGGTTGAATCCTGACAAGACAGAAGTACTGTTTTGGGGGGACAGGGGGCGGGCGGGTGTGGGGGATTCCCTGGTCCTGAATGGGGTAACTGCGCCCCTGAAGGACCAGGTGCGCAGCCTGGGAGTCATTTTGGACTCACAGCTGTCCATGGAGGCGCAGGTTAATTCTGTGTCCAGGGCGGCTGTCTACCAGCTCCACCTGGTATGCAGGTTGAGACCCTATCTGCCCGCGGACTGTCTCACCAGAGTGGTGCATGCTTTAGTTATTTCCCGCTTGGACTACTGCAACGCGCTCTACGTGGGGCTATCTTTGAAGGTGACCCGGAAACTGCAATTAATCCAGAATGCGGCAGCTAGACTGGTGACTGGGAGTGGCTGCCGGGACCACATAACACTGGTCCTGAGAGATCTGCAATGGCTCCCAGTACGTTTCCGAGCACAATTCAAAATGTTGGTGCTGACCTTTAAAGCCCTAAATGGCCTCGGTCCGGTATACCTGAAGAAGCGTCTCCACCCCCATCGTTCAGCCCAGACACTGAGATCCAGCGCCGAGGGCCTTCTGGCGGTTCCCTCATTGCGAGAAGTGAGACTACAGGGAACCAGACAGAGGGCCTTCTCGGTAGTGGCGCCCACCCCGTGGAACACCCTCCCTTCAGATGTAAAAGAAATAAGCAGCTATCCTATCTTTAAAAGACATCTGAAGGCAGCCGTGTTCAGGAAGTTTTTAATATTTAATGCTGTTCTGTTTTTAACACTTGATTGGGAGCCGCCCAGAGTGGCCGGGGAAACTCAGCCAGATGGGCGGGGTATAAATAATAAAATATTATTATTATCATATTACTCTTAAGTAAAGCTTCACCATTTGCCTAGAGGGGGGTCAGAAGGGGATCAGAAGTTTGCCAACCTTGGGGATCTTTGCAATCTCCCATGTGCTTAACCTCTGGAACACTCTACTGGGTATAGGATTTCCTCTGTTACAGAACAGTCTGTTGTAGTCACCTGAAAGGTGGTTTTCATGGACATATGCCCATGAGATGGGCTATACTGCCACCTCATGATCAAAGGCAGGAAATGCAACAGAGTTGAGGACAGAGAAGAAAGACTGAACAACATGGGGGCAGACACCTTTCAGGTGAATACAATGGACCATTTTCTACGGTGTCTGTCCATCAGATGGAATACACTCAAGCAGTCCCAAGATAAGCATAGGTGAAGAAAAGCATGTGCAGCTCTGTGGAACCACCTGCTGCAACACACATCTCCTAAAAGAAGCACCAGCAGATGCAGACATGTCAAGCTTGTAATGCGTTTGGGGTTTAGAGAAGCAACAAAAAAGAAACAAAGGCGCTTGGAGAAGATCAAGCTGCATCTCTGCAAATGTCCAAAACAGAAGCATTAGATGCAAAGGCATCCACAGTGAAAGCAGAGTGGCCTGAGACTGCTGTGATATTAGACTGCACCAGCAGTTTAAGTGAGTCACAGACCAATGCAGAGCAGGCCCACAGTCAAGTGGCCAGAGTGGAGAATGAAAACTTATTTCTTGGAGTTCATGGATAGAGAGATGCAAACACCCCCTCTGGAAGTCCTTTGTACAAGTCAAGCCAGGGGTGTAGGAAGGGAGGTGCGGAGGGTGCGGTCCGCCCTGGGTGTCATGTGTCTCTCCTGGGAGTGACGCAGTGCCTCGGGACCCGCGCTGCCCGAAACAGCAGCGTGGGGCTTGTGTCCGCCAGTTAGACTCAGTGGGCAGCTTGCCACGGTGCCCCCCTGGGCGGATCGCCACCCTGCCTCTGTGGGCAGATCGCCCTGTCCCCGCTGCTGCGGGTGCTGGAGCAGCTAGCTACACCCCTGATTCAAGCATTTCTCAAGTGCCTATTAAACATCCAAGGCCAAACTTGCTCAAGAGGGTGGACTGGATTGGGACGAAAGGATGGTAGCACGATGTCCTGAAAGCTATAATGTACCTGCCGAATGGACACAGAAGAAGCTAAAATCATCTTTGAGGCACACAAGGCAATGAAAGCCTTCCAGGTACTTTGAATGATCTGTTTTGTGGAAGAATGCAGGATGCCATGAAGGTATCAATAGCCTGAGTTTCAGGCACTGCTGTCCAAACACCATTCTTCTACATTCACCCACTTCAGATCCAGATATCACATGGGACGCTGGATCAGCAAACCCAAGCAAAGAGGAAGCGGTCATGGTGGCTCCATTCGGAGCCTGAGTAGGTCTAAAAACCAGGGCCAACATGGCCCATCAAGGCATAAAGGAGACCCTTGGCCAAGGACTCGCATTCACCACTCTCATCTGGAAATGAGAGAAGAGCTGGAGAAATTGAGTGTTGGAAGGAGTTGCAAACAGATCCAGTTGAAGCAGTCCAAAATGCCTGTCAGGGACTGGCTGGATGAGGAAGAGTGGTGAGAGCCATCCATTTTAAAAGAGGATTAGACAAATTCATAGATGATACGCCAATCATTGTCTATTAGTCATCATGGCTATGTTGTACCTCCAGTATCAAAGGCTGTTTGCTTCTGAATACCTTACGCTGGGGAACGTGAGTGCGCTCTTGTGCTCATTTGCAGACTGAAAGCTTCCTGTAGCAGCTGGTTAGTTACTGACAAGAGACAGCTGAATGAGAAAGGCCTAATCCAGCAGCACTCAGTCCTTAAATGAAATTAAAATTGTGGCCTTTATTTTCCAGATCTCCAGCAAGTTGTTCTGCTCTAGGCACAACTGGAAAAAACAACCCAGTTCACAGAACGCACCTGCTGGAATATCAGCCAGGTAAAGAGAACTAAGTACTGAGAGGAAAGAGCCAATATCTCTTTCTCAGTGTCCAGTGTGAAGACACATATAGGTTAATGGTGAGAAGCACTACAAAATGGTTTTTTTCTTGAACTAGGAATATGGACTAATCTTAGCTGGACTAGAAAAGTGGGCAAAACTTAGTTGGGACTTACCCCATGTCCAGAACAAACTTTTCCATTAGCACCAATAGGGCAGCTGCTTATATTCAGAGACTGGATAGACAGACACCTTCTGTCCATACACATCATCTGAGGACCACACGGAGCTCCATCTTCAACATATCCTAAATCTGTATCATCATCTAGAAGTACGTGGGCACAACTGGAAGAAGAAGTTTTTTTATGCTCTTAGCATGACTAAAAAGTTTAGAAAGTAAGCAAATGTAAATAGCTCACAGATCTCAAAATACTCTGAGAAGCAAGTACTATATTGACTACACTGAAGTCAATAGTAAAACTTTGAATTATTTCAATGAGGCAGCAAGAACAAAAGCAGGTAAGTTTTAGAAACATTGATATTAAAAATTGGTATCTACAAGGCAATGATACCAATACTCAAAAGAGAATGTTTGGGGCATGTACTATAGAAATGTAAACTAAACTTAAGTCTTATGAAACAAAACTTTGGTTTTAGTTCTTGAGACGTTAACTTCCAAAATATACCTTAATTATTCAGCTAAAAATGCATTAATACACCTTGTATATGACACTACTCACCTGCAATTCACTACTACACCTTGGTGGAAAAAAGAAGTTGGGATGATTTCTCCCTGAAGGTGGCCAATTCGTGGAACTCCATCAAGATTTGCACAAAGCAATAACCCACAGAACACATCACTGTAAAATAAAATAAAAATATACTACATTAACGACCTATTTTGTAAAATGGAAATTGTTCCCAAGTGCAGTTGAATCCTGCTGAAGCTGAGATTGCAATCAGGACTGATCAGCCAATGGTCAGTGGGACAGACTACACATTTAGAGTTCTTGGTCAGGAACTTGAGAGCAACAGATCCCTGCCAAAAGCAAGGAGGAAATCGGCTGATGGACACTGACTGTAATCCCCACTGATACAGGCTGAAGGAACATACCATTGCAGTAACCCCTTGAGCCTAAGCCAAGCTGCAAAGAAATGAAAAAAATATTTCATTTGAAGCTGGGCCACCTGATGTTATGGTGTTGTTGGACCACTGACAGGTGGGTTACCCTGCCTACCTGCCAAAGTGGCCTGTAGATAGTGGGTTAACTGAGTACCTGACTCACCAGCCAGATCCTATTCTCCACCCTTTATGGAACATGCATCTATTCAGATTACATAATGTAAAAGAATTTTAAAAGGAGATCACAGCATAGTAGAGAGTAGTGACACAAAGCACTACAAATCAGCAGGTCAAAGTGTTTCTAAGCAATGAAAATAACTAAAAGACAATATGAGCTCTGCATCAGATGGAGAAATGGGCTGTGAAATTCAGGACCCTGCTGAGCACAACAGACAGTGCCTTGTATCCTAAATGTGTTTAAATTCTCTACAGAAACTTTTATTGCATATTTATTGAACTTATATCTCACCCTTCCTCCTAAAGGAACTCAGGCAGGTTTCTTATTTCAGAAAAACAAAACATTAATTGGAATTTCTAACCACGACGTTTATATTCATTCTAAAAGGTTAAACTTACTGCTTGTTGCATGGAATCCATTTCTCTCCATCCTTTCCACAGTTTCCCTTTTTCGTGCCTTCTGTGTTTAGCTTCTCGTAACAGTGTTTATGAGATCCTGAAGCCTCTATGGAAGAAAAAGTGAAAGTAATTTCTACTAACATACCCAGGCAAGCAAAATTTTCTTCTGTTAAAAAGTAGCCAAGAGAATAGGAACTGCTGAGGTTGCTAGCATTACTTTTTAAAGGTGAATGTCCTAAATGCTTTGCATGTTACAAACGTAACATGTGTGTCTGAAAATCACTTTCTGAATCACGTACTTGATAAAAATAAATAAATACATGCACCAGGAACTTGGAGGTTATTTTTTTACCACCACATAGTGGAAAGCATGTGATGCATAGTGACGGTACATTGAAAGTTTATTAAATTACATTGTGAAAAATGAGTAAGAAGAAAGATCCAAAGGTTAAGTTAAGAAAGTTACAGAAATAAAACTTCCCCTCTTCCTTACTCCAAGATAAGCTTCTTGGGCGGAGGAAGGTCAAGGGAGCGTCCTGAAAAATGTAGAATGGGACACTGGGCTGCTGCAGAAGTGGAGAATCACAAAAAAATTGGGTTTAGAGCCTAAGATTATTTGAGGAAGTTTATGAAGGAAAACTTTTTCCTACTGTCTTCTCCTGCTAACAGCCTAAGTACTGCACCCAACATTATTCTGGTGGGTCTCTTGGCTCCAAACAGAGTGGCTTTTGAGAGGACTCCAGAGAAAGGAGGAGGCAGCAGACTTCCCTCTATTTAAGTTTTCTTAGGACAGGAAAGGCCTGTCTCTCATATATATGGAATGTGGCCATAAGTACCATGATGGCTCTAGAATGCAGATGGAGACAGGCTTTTTCTGTCCTAAAAAAACTTAAATAGAGGAAAGGAAGGACGGATCCTGAAGCTTAGGCTCCAATACTTTGGCCACCTCATAAGAAGAGAAGACTCCCCGGAAAAGGCCCTGGTGTTGGGAAAGATTGAGGACACAAGGACGACAGAGGACGAGACGGTGGGACAGTGTTCTCGAAGCTACCAGCATGAGTTTGACCAAACTGCAGGAGGAGGTAGAAGACAGGAGTGCCTGGCGTGCTCTGGTCCACGGGGTCACGAAGAGTCGGACACGACTAAACAACAAGAAGTGTGTGTGTGTGTGTGTGTGTGTGTGTGTGTGTGTGTGTGTGTGTGCATGTGTATTAAAAACTACAAAAATTACTTTTCTGAACATTACCTTTAATTACTGAAAAGCACAATTTTAATTGAAAAATTATACCAAAGGGAAAAGCAGGCAGCACAAACAAGAAAGAATTGCATCTGAATACAGCACACTTAAATCAACCTACTCGCTCCCCAGATGTATTTGCACTGATTATCTCTCGTCTTGCATTCTCCATTGTAGCAACGACCCTAAATAGAAACAAACTGCAATTAATATACATTTTGTCTTTCAGACAGGGACAAGAAAAAGCTGACCTATTTTATCAGCAACAGACATACTTTTTTTTTCTTTTCCCCTTTTTCAACGCTGCTCTGTTACCAAAGGGAACGCTCGGAGCAGTTTCCTGGGTCAGTCTCTTTAGGAAACGTAAATTAATACTGCTCCGTATTCCATGTAGGAGATTCCTGCATTGCAGTGGGCTGAGACGGGATGCCCCCCAGGGCCCCTTCCAAACCCTACAATTTGATGGTTCCCAGTGGGAGAGCCGCTTCTTCAGAGTAAAGGTAAAGGGACCCCTGACCATTAGGTCCAGTCATGACCAACTCTGGGGTTGTGGCGCTCATCTCGCTTTATTGGTCGAGGGAGCTGGCGTTTGTCTGCAGACAGCTTCTGGGTCATGTGGCCAGCATGACTAAGCCGCTTTCTGGCGAACCAGAGCAGCGCACGGAAAAGCCCTTTACCTTCCCACTGGAGCGGTACCTATTTATCTACTTGAACTTTCATATGCTTTCGAACTGCTAGGCTGGCAGGAGCAGGGACTGAGCAACGGGAGCTCACCCTGTCGCGGGGATTCAAACCGCCAACCTTCTGATCGGCAAGTCCTAGGCTCTGTGGTTTAACCCACAGCACTATAAAATCTTAACATGCGAAAAATTGGATTGTTTCCCCATTGGCAGATGCTGCACAGATACCAGTATCCAACAACCTCAGAATGGTCATGTTGCTATTGTCTAACGTTTATAAGTTATGAGGGATTCGAAGGGCAGGGAGAGAATGTTGCGAGAGAGATCATTCCAGGCGTAATGAAGCACACCTAGAAGACACCGAGTGCAGGTTAGAATCTGATTCCTTAAATGCTGAGGGTGGGTTACTGTATTTTTCGCTCTATAGGATGCACCTGACCATAGGACCCACCTTGTTTTAGAGGGGGAGAACAAGAAAAAAAAATCTCCCCCTCTCTGCGCAGCGCCCCTTCAGCGAAGCGGCAGGAGAAACAGAGCCCTTTCCATTTCTCCTCCCGCTTAGCTGAAGGGGTGCTGCGCCTTAGCTGAAGGGGCACCTACCCTTCAGCGAAAGGAACCTGAAGCCTCTGGAGGTTTCAGGCCTGGAGAGTGAGAGGGGTCGGTGCGCACCGACCCCTCTCGCTCTCCAGGCTTCAGCGAAAGCAACGCAAAGCCTCTGGAGCGCGGCAGGAGCGCTCCCACTGCACTTCGGAGGCTTCGCGTTGCTATCGCTGAAGCCAAGGAGCCTGCATTCGCTCCATAAGATGCACACACATTCCCCCTTAATTTTTGGAGGGGAAAATGTGCATCTTATAGAGCGAAAAATACAGTATATATGCAGGCTGAGCGCTGGATAATACTATTGCAGGGGTGGCCAAACTGTTTCAGCCCAAGAGCCACGTGCTCAGGACTGTCCAACTCTTTAAGGCCCATAGGTCAGCTGTGGGCATTGCAAAACTGGCCAACACACACTGCCTTGTACACTCATACAGAACACACACATTCAGAAACATACGCACAGGCAGGGGGGCAGACACACACAGAGAGATTGGCAATGCACACACTCAAGGCAGTCTGCCCCCCTAGCGTTCTGCTTTCTATCCCAGAGAAAAGCCCTCCCACTCACCTTGCAAAGCAGCCTCTTCTCCCTGTGCCTTGGAGCCTGGCAAAATGGTGCTGGAGATCAGGAAACAGAGAGGAGGGCTCCTTCCTGTTTTCTGAGCCACAAAACCTTGCAGTGGCACCACAACTGCGGGAGACGGTTAGTGGAGGACTTCACAAAGTGGCAAAGGTGCAAGGTGGCAGAGGTGACTGAGTTTTAGAAGGCCCTTTATAATAGCTCTACAGCAGAGATGTCACAACACCACAAGAGCAACACCCAATTATTTTAAATTGCCCAATTGTTAGGGGTACTGAGGGGTCAAAATAATTTTTAGGGAGTCAGCTCCAACACACAACTTAGCCATCAGGGGCAACCATTAAGAAAATGAACAGGTCGAGTTAATGAACAGCATGAATTTTACATGTACTCTTTATCTAAAGACTTTGTAGCTTGAGTTTTCTTCTTTAATAATGAAAATAATAATTTATTTATATACCACCCATCTGACTGGGTTGCTCCTGCCACTCTGGCTGGCTTGCAATAAATTAAAACATCAAACACAGCAAAACATAGAACATTAAAAACTTCCCTTTTTAAAAAAAAACATAAAGTGTCTAGAAGCCTCACAACAATTAAGACAACATAAAAACAATAAATGAAGCAAATAGCAAATAAAAAGACCAAGAGATAAAAAATATAGCCTGGCAAAAAAATAAATATTCTCTACTATATATTTTAAAGACTTACTTACCTGATTTGCATCACAAGCAAACCCATCTTGCTTATGAAGATTTGGTGGGCACTGAAGGATGAAAGGGATCATTTAATTTAAAAGGTTTGAATTATAAGACAACACATTTGGTATATAGGCAGACAAAAGAATACCAAGAGAGAGCAATTAAACAGAATGTTATGAATACTGAGGTTGGCTGCAACATTTGGTTGCTTAATTGGTTAGATTAAATGGATTGAAAAGACACCCATGATTAACCGGGCAGCAGATTTTTAAAATGCTTAATTATCTTTAGCATGAGTACAAACTATAAAACTGCACATATCATTTTTGGAGCATCCGCCCTCTCTTTCGCACAAAAATGAATGCCTCTTTTAAAATAATACCTGTTACATCAGAGAAAAATGGGGTAAGCATGTCTGTGCATCTTTAATTGATTAATTCTCTTACAATTAATTGCCCTGACATTTCTTTACTTGATAATCCACTGCGCGCGCACACACACGAGCAAAGATGTACAAAGATGCCTGAGTTTCCTTTTAGGAAAACACAATTCAGGCTAGGTTTTAGGAATGCACAATAATAAATTAGATCAAAATAAATTAATTTTCTCCACATCTCCCTCTCGCTGAAAGAATCTTACAGTCATCATGAAAGTAATAATAATAATGGTTTCATTGTTTTACAAGGTAGTATGAAAAGCATCTAACTTAATTACCTGGCCAGAGTCCCCAGGACAGATCTCTGTAATATCACACTCATTCACTGGAGAGCGACATACGAAGCCTCGGGGAAAGAACTGGAAGTCAGAAGATTTTTTTATTGATAACTAAGATGGCTTAAATAAAAATCACTCCAAGCATGCATAGCTTTTCTTTAATGAGTAGGAATAATGATTAAATACAGGAATGCGTTTTTTACCCCACTGGTGAGAAGGCAAATTGATTTGGGGCGGGGGGAGGTGTTTATTTTGACTGGAAAAGTGACAAGAAAGGAAGAGATTAAGCAGCCCCTCTCAGCATCACTCCTCTGCTCTCAATGACAGCCTCCGTGGCTGTTTCTGTGTAAAGAAGTCAGGGGCAGTTTAGCAGCCAGCAAGTTAGACTTAGCTCATTGCAGCTGCTGGGGGTTCATAACAGGAGCTCGTGAACAGGGGTGTTTGCGAGGGCATTTAGCAGAGTTTCGGGGGGTGGGCGGAGTACTGTCTCATGGTGTGCACAAGACCAAAAGACATAGAGGCTGAGAGAGCTGCCATGTTTGTCTTCCTGCTGGAGAACGTGCAAAAGTACACTTGTAGCAAGTGCAAACTGGCTGTCTTGATGGAAGAGAAGGTACAGTAGCTTGAGGGCTGCTTAGCCACACTTCAAACCACTGGACAAGATGCAGAGTTTCTCAATAGAGCTGAGGTGACTGTGCTGGAGCAGCAACACAGGAGGGGTGCCCCTAGGAGAAAAATCGCCCATTGCAAGAGACACACAGAGGGCCCATTGCAAGAGACATTGCCTGTGAATCACAGAAATAGGACTGTCAGGAAGCAGCGCTGTGTCATTGGAGCTGCAAAAATCGATTCTATGCTCTCATCTCAGACACCGATCCTGGGCCTGAGTGGCTGTGACAGGTACAGTGCCCAGAGTGATTCCTGCCATCCCCCAGAGGAGGAAGAGACAGGGGGTGGACTTGGAGGAGTCATTTTTCATTCTGCCTTCTGCCTGCCACCCAATAGCATTTCTTCGCCTTCTCCACGCAGACCAGCTACCACTTGTTCCTCCTCTTGCTCCGAACATAGCCGAATCAACCTTTATTATTATTTTTAACCTCTCTTGCAAGGCTGAGCTCATTATGAGCTTTGGCCCACCTGACAGCCTGCAACTGTTGACTATTTGTGTGTACTCCTCCTTTGTGATTTCCCCTTTCTTCCATTTCTAATAATGGCCTTCTTAAATCTCAGCTCATATCTCTAAGCTCTTTATGTAGCCACACTGGTTTCTTTAGATGCCTCCCACTTTTCTTTCTTGTTGGAACTGTCTGCATTTGGGCCTTCGAAATTCCACCTTTAAGAAACTCCCATCCATCTTGGACTCCCTTCTCTTTGAGTATTTCTGACCATGGAATCTCACTTTTAAGCTTTTTGGCGTTCTTAAAGTCCAGAATGCACATCTGACTACACTCAGCTTTCTCTTCCCTCTGTATCTTGAAACCAGGAGAAGAGCAATTAATGTTTTTTGTGTTACTAATAACAAAGAACAGGAAAGCAGAATAAGAGCATTTGTAGTATTCTATCAGTGTATACTTTTATACAACAGAGGTGTCCAATGTAAAGAGCTTTGAGAGAACATTGTAAACATAATTTATCAGATGCTGCACTATCACTGCTTATGACATGTAATTATCAATTCACTGTATACTGATGTTTTATCATGGTATCAGCTACTGAGCCCCATTAAAAGTCTCTTAAATTAGCTTCGGCCAATTGCAGCACATAGAGAGGGCGGTTTAGCCCATATTTCTAGCAAAGGTAAAAAAGTTTTTAAAAAACAAACTCACAAGACAGGAGGTTTCATTACAACATGGACCATTACTGCAATGAGCTCCATTAGAAAGTGAGCATTTCTTACAGCACAGATCTGCTTTGCAATCCTGCGGAAAACACATTCTGATCAATCAATACTAAAAATCAAAGTTAGCTACCTCAAACAATCATACAAACAATTCAATCATGTATTGACTAAAATGATAAATTGACAGTGTTCATATATGGTTGTACCATAAAACTACGTCGCGATCCAGTGCAAGGAATCTTATATACTAAAGTATGAATAAAGAAGAAAATAACTATAATAATTAACTTTAATGCATACGTTTTATTTAGGATTCTGGATTCAAATGGTCCGATTAAGGTGAACAACTCAAGGTTTTAAACAACATGGAGCTTAAAAATTCTTTTATGAATTTCTCACTGAAAGAATGATTTCCTTTTTATAAGGGCCCACTGACTCAATTATTTTGCTACAGTAGTTAAAATATACACCATGAGCCTCATGGTTAAGCAAGCATTATCTGAGCTTTCATTTTAAGGGACACTTCATCTTATGGATAGGAAGAATAAAATAACTGGGTATATGTGTATAAAAAATGGTACCGTTTGGAAACCACAATCACAATCTTCTCCTGGTTCCACATACCCATTTCCACATTCAGTGGTGTCAAACAACTGAAAAACACAAATACACAAAGCACTATTATTTAAAAGATCACAACTGTTTATCATTAAATGATTCAGGCGCATACTGAATTATTCTGTGAACTGCCCTGAGACCTCAGGGTATAGGGCAGTATCTAAATTCAATCCATCAATATAATAACATATTTTTTTTTGCACCTGCATGACTGCACATGCCCACTATGAACCAGCATGGTGACAAAGCTCCACCAGACCTCTGGTGGAGATGCAGACCCCCCAGCTCCAGCATTTCAGTGACAAATGTCTTCAAATTAAATAAGGGGCCAGTGGAGGGAGATCTCCTTAACCCTTTCCTAACCATGTAAAATTGCTCCCATCCCTAAGCCACTTTTCTCCCCAAGGGATAAATTATGCTGGGATCCAGTCCACCCAAAATCAATGTACCTTTGTTGGCTTGTTGAAAAGACAGGAACCTCCCCCTCGGAGCAAAAAATCTTTGTATTCTGCAATGCTGCACCTTGAGAATTTTCTGGGGTGGTAGACACTGAAAGGCCAAAAAAGAAGAAGAAGAAAATCAATGAGGAAAATGCTTCACAGTGAATAATTTACTGGACAAACACTAGATAAACCACATTCTTTGCTTGCTTGCTGACTGTTGTGTGTTTAGGGAGAAACAAACCACAATTTCATTTGGGATGACATGGTGCTCCCAGGTTCTTAGTCTGCTGCTCATGCTAGGCTAGGATATCAGCCTAGGATATCAGTGGGAATGATTGAGCAGGATGTGCTAGTTTGCTGTTCACTGATGTTAAGTCATGGTTAATAATAATAATAATAATAATAATAATAATTTTTATTTATACCCCGCCCTCCCCAGCCAAGGCCGGGCTCAGGGCGGCTAACAAGCAATAATAAAAACAAATTGAATGAATACAACTTAAAAACAAAACTAAATACAACATTAAAATATTGAAACCTCATCGCAGAAGGAGAAAGGAAAAGAAAAAAAGAAAGAGGGGGAGGGAATCAAATTGGCTCCAAGCCAAAGGCCAGGTGGAACAACTGTCTTACAGGCCCTGCGGAAAGAAATCAGATCCTGCAGGGCCCTGGTCTCATGAGGCAGAGCGTTCCACAGGCCGGAGCCAGAGTTGAAAAGGCCCTGGCTCTGGTTGAAGCTAATCTAACTTCCTTAGGGCCCGGGACCTCTAGGGTGTTGCTATTTATGGACCTCGAGGCTCTCCGTGGGGCATACCGGGAGAGGCGGTCCCGTTTATGTCTTACCAAGCCCTGTAAATAATTCTTGCTATGCTGCATGCAGCCCAGAAACGAGTCTAAACATAGACTGCTTATTTTAGTTCTGAAGAACGGGGGGGGGGGGGGATCAAAATCTGTAACAGGTACCAATTATTACAACTCACCCTGTTTCCTCCATGATGCATCCACCCCAGGATTCTGTGCACTCACATCCTTCTGAAACAAAATGAAAAATGCAAAACCAAGAATGAAAGTAGTTAAAAATATATATGAGTAATAAAAAATAAACCCTTCGCGTAAAAGAGAGGAGGGTGGTTAAGAAGCATTTCTGCTTTCGTATCTGTCTGAAGTGTTGAATACAGCAAGCACTACATGACCAAATAAAGATATGTTTTAGGATAAAGTACCCCAGTAGAAAATAGCTGCTGTTTTCCATTAGAGGTTCATTAACAAAATCCAGCAGAGATCATTTCTTTTCTAGTCTCTATCGTTCCTTTGCCAGCTTGAATGAAGTTTGAGCTCTCTACCCTCTGAGTGTACGCTCAAGTTATTATGTGTCAGTTGAAGGCCAGTGCCCACATTTGCATGTCACAGTAAATGGTAGTTTATCACAACATGAATGAGCAAGAGTAAGCCACGGCAAGCCTCAACCAAGGACGTATGTTAGTTGATTTACATTCATTTAATATTTGTATTCCACTTTTCAAACAACAAAGGCTTAGCTCAAAGCGGCTTGCAATAATCATGATACCATTAAAAAACAACCAACCCTGCAATCACTGTAACATCAAACACAACAGCATATGAAACAAGCAAGTTCATCAAAATAATAAAGTCAATAAAGTCATAGCATCTCCTTACTCCATAACAACAAAAAATTAATTAGCAGCTGGTTGTAAAATGCATTGTTTTACAACACCGCAATGGATGGAAGCCTCATTTGCTACACGAATGGTCATTCCAGAACCTTTCATATGAACTTTATGTGTTGAACAGAGTTGCACAAGTAAAAAGTCTGCTTGCGCAAGGTGCCTCCATCTGATTTTGGTTGATCTTCCTCCCCACTGCACCACACCTCAGCACACTACATCCCAGGCGTTTGCATAGAGTCCAACAGAAGAGGATTGGTACTGGAATGGCAAGGAAAGGACAGAACAGCTGTTGAAGCCCAATCCTTTATTTATACACAGAGGTTGGCAAACTAAGGCCCATGGGCCGGATATGGCCCACCATGCTCGTTAATCTGGCCCATGAACCTTGCAAACCCTGCCGCCCGCTCGGTCAGTCTCCGCGCTAAACAGGCGCGGAGGCCTCGCCACACGGAGACTGACTTCCGCGGCACAGCATGGCTTCTGATTGGCTGCAGGAAGCTCCTGCAGCCAATCAGAAGCCGTGGACGCCTCTGGGCACCGCCCCTTCCTTCCTGCTGAGGTGGCCAAGTGGAAGGAAGAGGCAGCGGTTCACAGGCTCTGCGCCCCGCCGAGACAGAGGATGCTGATGCTGCCGAAGACGAGGTGGCGTCGGCGTCTGCAGCGTGAGTGGCATCAGCAGGGGGAGCCCTTTCGGGAGGGGGTGGGTCCGGCCCCCCACAAGGTCTGAGGGACAGTGGACCGGCCCCCTCCTGAAAAAGTTTGCTGACCCCTGTTTATACATAATAAAAAGTCCAAAATATGTAGAAGTTTTACGAATTCAATTTGTACATAAAAACAAAAGAGATTGTATGCCAAATACCTACTTGGTTTTCTGGCCCCTGGCTCCCACTGTATTCCTAAATTCTGAGCCAGACTTTGGGATAGTTCTTGTGCCATTGCCCAGGGTAGGCCATACTGTTGGAAAAGGAGATTCAGGTAGAGAGCACACCAAAGTACTATCAATTATTGCAATTTCTAGGAGAAAGTGTTTGCTTAACTAGTTATTCTGTATGGAATTCAGACCCTAAAACAGTGGAAACATCTCACTAATCCGAATTATTTCCAGGTGTGTTTAGGATTGTATCCTCAAACTCTTCACTACATGTACACTTAAACAATAGGAACACCTACTTCTGGAAATGAAAAATGTATGCTTGGGTCCAGTTTTATTAGTGACACCTCCAAAAGATAGCAAATAATTATTTTCACAAAATGAATACAAGAGTCTAAAAAATAACAGCAATGTTGACACACAGTATGATAAGATATTTTGGAGCTGGTCCGTTCATATAAGTAAAACCAGCTTAAAGCTATAGTGCAGAGAAGGGATGTGGAAACATATGTTTAGGCATTGTAAATCCCCACTTCACTGTCTTGCATAAAGCCTCAGATCTCTGCACCCTTTTGTCCCATTCTGCATGCAAAAATATGATTTTTCCCATCTTTTAACTGTTTTTGCACTGTTCCTAACAGTTACAGTCTTCATTACACTTTAAAGAATCATACTCAACATTCTTATTCTTTTTTTACAAGTAGCCTTTTATGAAGCAGATAACTCTCTACTTGTTAAAATAGATATCCTGGTATATTCTCTTTTGTTCAGAGAATGGCCCTTTGCATAACTAAAGGGTTGGTCAAGTACTGTGCAGGTGATTGGTTGCCATGGCAGCTAATGGCCAGAGATTTCACTTGGAAGCAGTAATGTCAGTATAACATATGCTACATAGTTACCTTGTGAATAACTTTTATTTATGCAGCCAAAAGAACCCTCAATAACTCACCACAGAAACTGACATCATATAGGACAGAGGGATTCATTATTGTGTGCGAGAATACGCCAAATTCATGCATAAATAAAACTCCAGACCACAGCTTTCCAAACTTTGTGTCGCAACGCATTAGTGTGTCAGCTGCAGTGTGTAGGTGTGTCGGGCACATGCCCCCCATGCTCCTCCGGTTTGCTAGTAAAACTGAACTACTGTATTGTGAAGGATGCAGGTGGCGCTGTGGGTTAAACCACAGAGCCTAGGGCTTGCTGATCAGAAGGTCGGTGTTTCAAATCCCGTGACGGGGTGAGCTCCCGTTGTTTGGTCCCTGCTCCTGCCAACCTAGCAGTTCGAAAGCATGTCAAAGTGCAAGTAGATAAATAGGTACCGCTCCAGCGGGAAGGTAAACTGCATTTCCGTGCGCTGCTCTGGTTCACCAGAAGCGGCTCAGTCATGCTGGCCACATGACCCGGAAGCTGTACGCCGGCTCCCTCGGCCAATAAAGCGAGATGAGCGCCGCAACCCCAGAGTCGGCCACGACTGGACCTAATGCTCAGGGGTCCCTTTACTGTATTGTGAAATGATGCATGTCTAAATGATGCATGCCACCAACGTGACAAGTTTGGAAAGCTTTGCTCTAGACAATTTTCCTGACATCTACAATATCTGAAGGGTTACAAGTTGGCAACTCTCAACTTCAGCCCTAGCCAGAATGCACAATGACGGGGTGTTGGGAGTTGTAGCTCAACAACATCTCTGGTGCTACAAGTCCCCCACCTTTGGTGTAGAGCTTTCAAAAAACAGCAACAAATTTTGTATGTGCAGAGGACTATTTTAAGGTTATTTCACACTTAGTTGCAGGCCAACCAAAGTATCTTTCGATTTCCAACTGCAGTCAAACGACAGTTCGATGCAACCATTTGGGTGCCCTGACTTGAAGAAATCAAAACAGAAACGTGCGGTTCCGTTCAATGGAAGCAATAAGGAAGTGGAAGGATGGACACCTCATTTTCACGGATTCACCCTATTCACTGCAGGCCTTCCCCCAAGCTACCTGAAAAGATGCTTCTTAGGTTTGGGGGATCCCCCCCAGAACAATATGGGCTATGACACAGAGGGCTCCAGCACATAGGGCAAAAACAGCTAAAACAGGTACAGTGATGCCCCGCAAGACGAATGCCTCGCAAGACAAAAAACCCGCTAGACAAAAGGCTTTTCCGTTTTTCAATGCGCTTCGCAAGACAATTTCCCTATGGGCTTGCATCACAAGACGAAAACGTCTTGCGAGTCTTGCGATTTTTTTCGCTCCCCCCCTTTTTCTAAGCCGCTAAGCCGCTAAGCCTTTAATAGCCGCTAAACCGCTAATAGTGCTAATCTGCTAAGCCGCTAATAGGGTTGCTTCGCAAGACGAGAAAACAGCTAGACGAAGAGACTCGCGGAACGGATTATTATCGTCTTGCGAGGCACCACTGTACGACGCCTTGCATGAGAAGAAGTATTTACCTAATGCCTCAATGGCCATTTTGATTCCAATATGAGGAATTTAGGAGACAGCATGGTCCAAAAGGCCTAACGCATTAGAGAAATTCTGTTTCCGGAATCTTTCTTAAAACCTAAGTTCCAAGCACAACAACTGATATTGAACTAACTGACAGAAATCAAGGCTTACAGTTTTGCAAATATCCACAACACAGACTTTACCCAAAGCATGCAACTTTATCAGTAGTGTACTGGACCCTTAAATGTTTGAAGATTTCCTTTCTTTTTTTCTAATTAATAGCATTATAAAGAGAACTAATTCACCTCTCATAGAGGGTTTGTCACGTGTTCCTTACAGTGAGATATGGCTGCCTTCAGCCTGTATTCAAGTGTTCTATGCTAAGCTGACTCTAGAATAAAAGGTCAAATTATTTTCAGTCAACTGCATTTCAGGCTTCAGAGTTTTAGGAATATCTACGAAAAAAAATCTGAAATTTTTGAACATATGACAAGAAGCACCGTTTAAAAAGAAGGTATATGATGCGGGAACTATTTCATAAATTTTCCCTTCCTCACAAGACATCCAAAAGAGAAATGTTACCTCATTTACTCCAACACCTCTAGACACAGAACAAATTCCTCCAAAATAGCTCAGGCTGCTTCTTTTGTAATGAAATGTCACATTCCTGAAGAACAAGATAAACGAAGCAATATTAAAAAGCGTTATCTCCCATATATACGATGCCCTACAAATATCTTATTTGTCACATGTAAATTAATAGGAATTTCATTTCCATTACGGCCCTAGCAAGAAATGTCAAGGTCCAACCCTGGATTCCCCCCCCCCCCCCATGCAAAGCATGTGTTTTACTGTTGAACTACAGCGGCTTCTCTTCTTTCAGACAACAGCAAGGAGAGGATAAAATTGATTCCACTGCATTCTGTATTTTTTAAAAAAAATTATAATAAAATACCTAAAAGAAGCAGCATTTAAGATATACCCATGAGATATAAATAAGCAGACAGAATAAGAACTAGAAAAAGAGGCCTTCAGGAAAGAGAGACCATGTACCAAACAGAGCTTGCGCTACATACGAGAGAAGGTGTACAGCATCAGCACGCTGCTTGATGAAATTCTGTCGATATTTGGAAAAATCATGAAGCATCTGTCTTGGGTCAGGGTGGACATTTATACGATCTCTGTCCGACCAGGTTTCAACAGCAACCAGAACAACCCTGGTATTCAGCTGCTCCTTGTAAATCTGTGGGCAGATACAGGACAGGCACAGGAGTAGAACACTGGGTCAAAACGTGCACAGTTAGCCAGTCAGAGCCAGTGGAAGGACAAAAGGGGTAAAGCAGGAGGGAAATATTGGAATACAATTAGCCAATACACCTCCAGTCTCCTTTAAAAGAATCAACATTGCACTAAATTCAACACTGCAAATGATTACGTAGAGTCATCTTATTTACTGCACTAGTTCTTCATCTTTCACCAACCCTACCTGTCCTAAGCTTGGGAAGTACTGAGCATAAGACTTGCAAAGTACCGTATTTTTCACTCTATAGGATGCACCGGGCCATAGGACACACCGGACCATAGGAGGGGGAGAACAGGAGGGAAAAAATTATCCCCCTCTCCGCTCAGCGCCCCTTTAGCGAAGCGGCAGGAGAAACAGAGCCCCTTCCATTTCTCCTCCCACTTCACTGAAGGGGCGCTGCGCAGAGAGGGAAAACTGTGCAGCGCCTCTCCAGAGAAGCGAAGCCTGGAGAGCAAGAGTGATCGGTGTGCACCGACCCCTCTCGCTCTCCAGGCTTCAGGCGGCTATCCGCAAGCACGGTGGGAACTCCTGCTGCGCTCCGAAAGCTTGCAGATAGCTGCCTGAAGCTCCCGAGCACAGCGGGTGTTCCCTGCCCTCCCTCTGCACTTCGGAGGCTTTGCGTTGCTATCGCTGAAGCCAAGGAGCCTGCATTCGCTCCACAGGATGCACACACATTTCCCCTTCATTTAAAAATACGGTACTTTGTGCAGCGCTTCTCAAACGCCTGACAACTAGCTGATCCCTGAGCGTGGGGATTGCAAAGCGCTTTCTGCAGTGCTTCTGAAGCACTGGTTGCAAGGCACTTGGGAAGTGGTGCAGAAGAGGCTTTGAAGGCACTGCCAATTGGTAGTATCCTTTGGGCACAACCCCTTACTTGCCCCTCAGATGACATCAGATGCAGGGAAGGTAGACATGGGTTGGCGCAAGCATTCTTGTGAGCCCAATGAGTGGGTGCTGGCTGGCCCAAATAGGTCTGCAGGCTGGAGGTTCCCTAACTGATTTAGTTCCTACAGTACGCTGTGGGAAATGCTGTGTAAAGCCCCACAGCTCACTTTGGGAAGAGGCGGAGGAAGAGGAGTGCAACTATATGCTGCTCAAGCCGGAATCCTTCCTTGGCTCAGCAGAATGCTCGCTAAGCTCTGATGCAAACAACAAGGGAAAGTTCAGTGAGATTGGACGTTCAGAGCTTGGAAAGTTCAGTGGAGCGGGAGCACAGCAATATTCCTTCCTACAAGTCCAACACTATTGCCTGCCGTACAAATCTGGAAACTGCCCTAACCCTGAGGTGTATTACAGAGGAATAATGTAGAATGCAATATAGTAGTCTGCGCACCACCACGGCTTCCCAACCTTTCCCAACTCTACTGCACATCTGCCCCTGGTTAAGGGATGAGGGGCAAAGAGGAAACTGCTCTGTGTACGTTCGAGGGTGCAGACGTAAAGTATTTGTCCTGGAATCCTATCTTTGTGTGTGGGTACATTTAAAAATAAGATTTTACTTTAGTGTGCCATTTAGTTTCATAAACTTATCCAGTTAGTCGGGGTGGAATTCTGGAGGAGGCCCAGCCTATCTAATTATTAATATCACGGGGTCTCACAGCATTTAACCTTAAGTTTAACAGAAGACCATAACAATATTTAGAAAATTATGTTAATCAAGGTATTATATACACAGGCACCATTATTACAGTAGGCTCCACGTCATTAATCTGTGATATTTTACTGGTTTTTTTGTTTCTATGGAAGCCGCCCAGAGTGGCTGGGGAAACCCAGCCAGATGGGCGGGGTACAAATATTATTAATTATTATTATTATTATTATTATTATTATTATTATTATTATTATTATTATCACTTCAGGTTTGTTGTCGCATGTTTCTTTGGCTTGTGTCTTGGCCCGGGTGATTTAACTGGGCATGATGTGTTGATGTCTCATATAAGTTTTGGTGACCTACTTATTGAACTGAATTGGTCTTGGGTGGCAACTTCTAAATGCCCGCTGAAAACTTTTCTATTCTGCCATTAAGAGTACTGTATTTTTCCACGTATAAGACAACCTTTTTCTGATTATTTTTTTTGTGATAAATTGAGGGTTGTCTTATATGCTAAGTAAGCGAGGGCTGGTGCTGCGGAGGTAGCAGGGAAATGGAGAGGAGGCTGCTTACCCGCTCTTCCAGGCTTAGGAAGAGTATTTGGTGAGTGCCACTGGCTCCCGGTGGAGTACAGGGTCAGATTTAAGGTGTTGGTTTTGACCTTTAAAGCCCTTCATGGCCTGGGACCCTCGTACCTACGGGACCGCCTCTCCCGGTAGAGCCTCAAGGTCCATAAATAGCAACACCCTAGAGGTCCCGGGCCCTAAGGAAATCAGATTAGCTTCAACCAGAGCCAGGGCCTTTTTAACACTGACTCCCGCCTGGTGGAACGCTCTGCCTCATGAGACCAGGTCCCTGCAGGATCTGATTTCTTTCCGCAGAGCCTGTAAGACAGAGTTGTTCCGCCTGGCCTTTGGCTTGGAGCCAATTTGATTCCCTCCCCCTCTTTCTTTTTCCTTTCTCCTCCTGTGATGAGGCTGCATTTTAATATTTTAATGTTTCAATATTTTAATGTTGTATTTTAATCTTGTTTTTAAGTTGTATTCATTCAGCTTGTTTTTATTATTGCTTGTTAGCTGCCCTGAGCCCAGCCTTGGCTGGGGAGGGCTGGGTATAAATAAAAACTATTATAATTATTATTATTATTATTATTATTATTATTATTATTATTATTATTATTATGTGTATTACAGCACCAGTTCCGTCAGCCAGAGCAGGGGAAGCTCAACAACTGTTGAGGGTTTCCAAAAATTGGGGTCGTCTTATACATGAGGTTGTGTTATACACGGAAAAATATGGTACATCCCCCACAATGGTCTTTTGATGTTTCATTTTTAATTTGTTTCTGCTTTTAACTTTTTGTAATTTTATTGCTCGGTTCTGGTTTTGCCGTATATTGTTGTAAACCGATGTTTTTTGGTTTAATGATACAGCAGGATGTAAATAAAATGAAAACTAAAAAGTCACAAGTGGAACCTGCAGCAAAATGCTGCAGCACGGAGCACTCCCGCTCGTTATTCCGTTTGGCCTGCATAAACCTTTTCCAGGATACTTTATTACATTCTCCTTTCCTAGTTTTTAGTTGCAGCCTCTCCACCACCACACACCCAGTCAGTCAGAGTTCTGTGAACACTAATCACACCTAGTCCTCACTGTTTTGGGGTATTTGATACCCCCACCCAGCCCAATTTTTTATATTGATCTACAGAGGTTCCTCCAGGGCTCCTGATACCTCCCTTTTGGCTACATAAGGATTAGTAGGATTGCCATTGGTATATACTGGTTCGTGCTCCCAAGGTTGTGCAAGTTTACATCCTCTATCACCACTATTTTCATCCCAACGTCTGCAAAGTCAAATGTTGAATCATGAGGCATTAATTGTACCAATTATTGCAATACTTACAGCGTCCACAAGATTTACCACAGATTTCGCGAAGTTGTTCGTGTAAGCATGGGACGATCGGTGCTTTTTAAACTAGAAGAAAAATGTTAAATCATAATTTGATCAAGAAGTTTGCCTCCTCCAATGCAAAGAACAAACAATGGCTCTGCTAATCAGTGTTTTCCTCTTGAACTGCTAACGTTTATGGAATTCACAAGCATTTGTGTCATGAAGAAAAGGGGGAGAACTACTATAAAATAGTTAACTGCAACAACTTTCCCCCATCAGTTTCACGTTGAAAATATATTTGATTCCTGGAGCTAGTGGTCCCATGTCTCCTTTGCATTTGCTCTCAATTCCGCCTTTAAGTGAAACAATACTATTGCAAGGCTGTGGGTCAGACTATCAAAACAGATTTACATATTACTTGGAAAAAAATATATACCACTTAATCACAAAACTATATAACCTGTGTACATAATAAAATTATTGATAAAAGCAGCTATTATTCACAGTACGGTGAAAAAACAAGTATACATACTAAAACACAGATAAAATCAGTAAAGTGTTTAAAACGGAACATGATAACTAAAATATGTAAGCCTTAAGGGATAGGGAACATTTTTGGCTTCACAGGCCAAATCCTTATCAGGATCAGTCTCAGGTGCCAAATTTGATGGGTGGTCAGGGCCAGGGCAATCTGAACATAAATCAGGAAGGTGACAATTTATCTTCTTTTCCTTGGCCTAAGATGTATATTTTTAGAACCAACAATATTCTTGTGATTGTAATTTGTTTTAAACTATTTTTAATGCTGCATTTTAAATTGTTCCGAGCCACCTAGAGCCTTAAGGCAAAGGATGGGTAATAAATGAAGATAACAACAGCAAAACATTGGATTTATCATTTATCATCATTTATCATTTCTTTCCTACCCCTCCTCCTGAAAGGTAGGATTTCAGTAACTGTAATAAATACAGGAAGTTGTATCAGTAAATAACATTTGCAGCAGACAATAAGTGTAAAAAAGAGGGCATATTGTAACTAATTTAGATAACAATAGAATTAATTAATACAGCCAGCTTACCATTTTATAGTCATTAACAATCATGAGCTCCAAGTATTTCATTTCTTCAAATATGCCACGGGAAACCTGAAGGATTTTAAAAGCTATAGTTGGATTTTTAAAAATGAATTTAGGGTTGCTTTATCAATTGCCATGCAGTGCTGTTCTGTGGACCTAAACCTGATTCAACTGAAACCTCTCAAGGGTTTAGGATTATATATTTTAATGACAGCATATCATTTCATTGGCATGTTTGTTCTTCTGATCTGTTCCATGGCCATTTTACAAATCATATCCATTGGAGTGGGGCTTAAACTTTATTACGAAGTCCCAAGCTTAGTCCCTGGCATCTTCAGTCAATAATACCTAAGGCAGTGGGCAGTGGTTGCTGGTGCTCATTGGGACTAGGAAGGGGGAAAGGCAGAGGGGCCAACAGTTAGTGGAGGAAGAGCAAATGACTGGTAGAGCCAACCGATTCTAGCTTTGTCCCTATCCTTCCCCCTGCTACAAGAGCAACACCAAGGCTATCGGGGAGGAAGCTGATAGCCAGGGCTACCCCCTGCCCTGGGCTGGTTGCAGGTAAAAGGGCAGGCAAATGGTAGCTGAAGGGCAGGTTAATGGGGCATTGCCCTAACAGAGCAGCTTCCACTGTTAAGAGCTGGGAAAGAGCTCTGCCTGGAATCAGATACCAGTCAGGGTAGTACTGTTGATCTGACCTTCATAAGGCATAAGGCAGTTTCATGTGTTTAGTCATTACTGCCTGGCAGTGCAAAACAGGGGTCTTCAACGTGGCATCCGCACATGCCAGTGTGCCCACCAGTACATTCAGTGGCACCCAGTGGAAGGTATCTTCTCAAAAATACACATTACACAAAAGACTGCTCTTCCTGTTCAGTTTCTGTTTGCTCTGGCTCGGCCTCTCCTACACTGAACACCCCTCCCTTCAACATACCAACACTACACTGGATGTCAGGATAGACACCCACCTTCCCTTCTGCTCTGATCATGTGGGAGGTGCAGAAAGCTTCCTTCTGTGAACATGTGCAGTAGAGGCTGATGTGGGTGCCTTTTCACCCACTGATGGGAGAGGCCAATGGGGGGTGCACACCCACACCATTTTGTGGTCCTATCTTTTTTCTGCTCTTACAGACATACCGTATTTTTCGCTCTATAACACGCACCACACCATAACACGCACGTAGTTTTTAGAGGAAGAAAACAAGAAAAAAAATATTCTAAAAGAAATAGTGGATATATGATTTTTGTGGTTCATGCTGTGGCCACAGACATGTGATCTGACAGTGAGTTTGGAGTAGCCCAATGCAAAAATCCTGAGGATCCATGTGGATCCATGCTTTGTAACCACAGGGGAGGGAAGGAAGGAGGGAAGGAAGGAAGGGGAACCATGGATCCTCTGCTCACGACTGCAGCAGATCCCCCCCGCCACCCGCAGGCATTCGCTCCATAACACGCACAGACATTTCCCCTTACTTTCTAGGAGGAAAAAAGTGAGTGTTATGGTGCAAAAAATACGGTAGCACCCATTTTGTGCTATGCCATGCTCCCCACTCTGGCTATTTTGAGACTGGTGGCACAATCTTAAAACTTCAATGTGCCTGTTGGTCCCCACAAAACTGGCAACCCCTGGTGTAAAAGGCTCTAATTCTATATTAAGATTAAAATCTAAATCATACATTCCAGCAGCAAATGGTGATTTAGCTAACTCAGTCCTTGAATTTATCCCAAATCCTGAGCAAACTACTATTTAAAGAGGAGTGCTTGCAGTATTTCAGGATGAAATTATAATTTTCTTCATTCTTTACACCAGCTTTTTGTGCACCATTTCATGATATCTTTAGTGATTTGCATAACAATTCAATTTGATCTCTGTACGCACACCTCCTTTTCTTTTGCATCTTTCAAACTTGTTTACTTGTTTCTGGGTTTTTCTGAAGCCACAAAAATATGCAATTATACAGACTGTACACTGGGTCTCTTCAATCTTTACTGGTAGGAAACAGCAAATCATCAATTTGAGTGCAGCTATATATCCAATGTAAGATAATTTTAGCTTCTGCCTCTTTTCTCTTATGCCAGGAACACAGAAGAAGTGAATACACTTATTTGAAAATTGTGTGATTGACACAGCATTACTGATAACACTCACAGCTCTCCTCCTTCTTTTCCGTCTTAGCCATTGCAACTCAGACAGGAAGGGCCATTCAGAAGTAGAGTCATAATCTATGGAAGAAAAAAATAATAGCAAAGAAGTTTCAGCTTCATGGAATATTACCCATAGCTTTATCAAATTGGCCAATAAATCAATTTCCTGTGCACCTAATAGTTTGTGTCTCCTTTGCACCCCTGCACGGGCACTTCTTCTGTTTCTCCTCTCAGATGGACTCCATCCTTTGTTTCCCCCAAGATCTGGTAACCTAGAGGTCTATTTCAAATCCGCCATTCTTAGCCATGTTGTGCAAGCAAACTGTGGTGCTTCTTGAAGAAATGGGCTGCCTAGATCTATATATTTTTTCTGGCCTTCAATGCAGGGATGGCCTTACTACTACTGCTGCCTCAAATTGCAACTGCAGGAGTCATATGTAGGGAGCAGCAGATTAGCTTACCAAATCAGCCGTGCTGTCCCCCAAATTCTCTATCTTCACCCCCTTAAAAAGGACTAAACCTATTTAGGTTTATTTAGACATGATTTTTGTTGTTTAACGTGCTTAGCTGACAACTTTATTTACTGCCGTTTACCAAAATTGTTCTCAGACACAGTTTCTCCATGTAGATCTTTCACCTTGGAACCACTGAATGGCCTCCTTAATCCTATCCCTGGTGTCCATGACTACCCAAAATTACACACTGATTCACACTACCAGTGCTTCATCAGTTGTGGCATCAGAGGACACAGAGTCCAACTAACTAGAAATCAAAAAGGGACAGATTCCTTCAGAGAATCAATATGGGTGGCACTACCAGAATCAGAGAGCAATTTACTACTGGGGTTTAACTACTGCACCCCTAACCAAAAAATTATATAGATAAAAAAGCTACACATTTTAAAATGCAGCAGTTCCATGAGAACTGGCAAAAATATTTTAAACAACTGGAACATGATTTCCTCATCTGTAGATGCCAATGAAATCCTAATATTTTCACCAATAAGGTAAATATCAGGTTGTCACTAAAAATGATTATTTTTTGAAAAAGAAAAACAGATATTTTAAGAAAGGAAGATCAACCATATTGCTTATTTCTACCTAGTTCTGCGGGACGGAGGTGGCGCTGTGGGTTAAACCACAGAGCCTAGGACTTGCCGATCAGAAGGTCAGTGGTTCGAATCCCCGCGACAGGGTGAGCTCCCGTTGCTCGGTCCCTGCTCCTGCCAACCCAGCAGTTCAAAAGCACGTCAAAGTGCAAGTAGATAAATAGGTACTGCTCTGGCAGGAAGGTAAACGCCGTTTCCGTGCGCTGCTCTGGTTCGTCAGAAGCGGCTTAGTCATGCTGCCCACATGACCCAGAAGCTGTGCGCTGGCTCCCTCGGACAATAAAGTGAGATGAGCGCGCAACCCCAGAGTCGGCCACGACTGGACCTAATGGTCAGGGGTCCCTTTACCTTTACCTAGTTCTGCAGGGAAATTGAGCATGTTGGTCTCATTCAGGCAGAGCCAGCCCACCCATAAGGCAGGGTGAGGCAGCTGTGTCTGATGGCACCCCTCCAAGACATCATCCACTTTCTGTTGTCCAGCTGGTTTCCCCGAATCTAGGGGCAGAGAGGGACTGGTGGCAAAGCTCTGTGGAACACCTCCCCTCCTGCTGAGTTGCCAAAAGGGGGTTGTTCCGCCACCCAGTTTTGCAGCCAAGCCAGGGAGGGGGGAATCTCCCCTTCTGCCCAGCAGGAGCAGAAGTTCTTGGGGCGTTTGCCCGCCCCCCATCATGGGGGTGGCAACGAGGTGCTTCCCCTAAGGTGCTGAAACCCCTCAGGTCACCCCTGCCTCCAGGCATTCTTCAGAAGTGTGGGAGAATAATGCATGGAGAGCGAGCAGAAGCATATTCACCAGACCCACCCTCCAAGTCCATCTCCACAGACTCCACATCCCACCTTTGCTCATTCAGAAGGAAGGGCTGAAAGGAGAGTTTTCGCATGTTTGGCTAAACATGCTTATAATCACCCCCACAATCAGGAACCCTGGTTACACGAGGCACTTAACCCCAGGAAGTATTCTAAGTGTGTACGCCAAATGTGCAAAGGACCCCTCTTCAGATCTTCTGCTCAATATGCCACACTCAGGGTTGGAAACAGTAAGGATGGAGACACTGATGGAAACAGACGAAGTCCTGCTCCACCTCCACATTTTATTTCTGCACACGTTCAAAGAACATCCGAAGAGGTTTCTAATGCTGCAGCATTCAAATACAGACAACCACCAATTGTTTCAGCCCTTCTAGTAGTAGTAGTAGTAATAATAATAATAATAATAATAATAATAATAATAATAATAATAATAATAATAATATATTTATACCCCGCCCATCTGACTGAGTTTCCCCAGCCACTCTGGGCGGCTTCCAATCAAGTGTTAAAAACAATACAGCATTAAACATTAAAGACTTCCCTAAACTTCCTTTCTGTTACAGTAGAAAGTTAAATGATTTATAACTGACAAAGTCGTTGTACAGTGGTACCTCAGGTTAAGTACTTAATTCATTCCGGAGGTCCGTACTTAACCTGAAACTGTTCTTAACCTGAAGCATCACTTTAGCCAATGGGGCCTCCTGCTGCTGCCGCGCCACCAGAGCACAATTTCTGTTCTCATCCTGAAGCAAAGTTCTTAACCTGAAGCACTATTTCTGGGTTAGCAGAGTCTGTGACCTGAAGCGTATGTAACCTGAGGTACCACTGTATAGCATTAAATATCACTGCAACAGGGTATCAAACTCCCATACCAAGGTCTTCCAATTGCTTGGAAGTATTTGTTCCCAACGTCCTCTGGATGACATGTGGTCTACCTGTACTTCTCTGTAACGAAAGAGAAAAACAGGTCTGTCATTCATGGGACAAATTCAAGGTCAAGACATTCTAATTTATGGAATATTGTTCATGGGTATGAAGCTCCGCCCTTTAAATTAACTAATATTGCAACAACAATTAATCCAAATGTGCAAAGCCACACTATGAGATATAGTGAGGAAGTCAATGTCATGCCATTATTATTGTTCTGTCTGGCAAGCAGCAATGCTTGTGCTGATGAAACAATCTCCCCTCTCCTTCCGTCATGGACTTGGCTAGATGCAGAGGAGTGGGGGGGGGGAGCACCAGCTGGGGAACCCTTAAAAGAACCCCCAAAGAAATAAGGCTCAGAGCCACCAGACTGGAGGTGGGATGACAGTAAGCAGTTAGATGGAGAAGACTGGGAGGAGGAAGTTTCGGAAGCTGAAGAGGAAACAGGGTTTAGTGAGCAGGAAGAGGCTGGGGCAGAGAGCCTCACATGCATCTGTATCTATTTTCCACACCACATCTTCAGATACAAGGGAATAGTCCTGATCCTCTGAAGTTTGCCTAAAGTCTATCTACTGAATCAGAGCTTCCCTGAAGCTGGAAGCCTTCAAGGGAAAGGGGAATCTGATTTATGTACAACTGACTTTGTTTGCTATATTTGAATATTCATTACCTTATTTAAAGAATAAAGAATAATCTTTATATTCTATGAATATGCATTTAGATGACAAAAGTCTCTGAAACCTGGATTCTCCTGCTGATTGCTGGCAAGATGTTTCTGATCTTCAGTCATATATGTGTCCATTTTTGTTTATCAGGTTGTAATTTAAGCAAGCAAATAATTACCTCCCCCTTTTTTGTTTCCCCACCCCTTTCTTTTGTAAGCTGAAATATAACTTTAAATCTGAGCATTTGCATCTATTTCAAAATCTTAACTGCAAATGAGTACTACTATATGTGTAGATGGAATTGCAGTTTGCAAACATATTACTAACCTACAGAATTCTTATCTTCTATTCAAGCCTATCAGTTAACAAACCAAAACAACACCTACATAGCTCAGTATTAACTTACCGTACTGTGAGTCAATTCCAAAGGCTCTATCAAATATAGGTAATAACTATCTTCAAACATACCACTAGAATATAAGAAAAAACATAGATTTAAGATAATCAAGTCAAGGAAGCTATACCAGAGTAGGCATTTACAGAATCATCAGTACTGTTTCAGACTGGAATAACTGAGTACAGAGCCCATCAATTTATTTAATATAGTTATAAGACTGTTTAGGGCAAACACTCCCAAAGAGGCTTCCAAAACCATTAAGCAATATATAAAACATAATCTTAAAACCAGAAAAAAAAATGAATAGTGGTAACCATCAATAACATTAAAATAACATAATAAATAAATAAATAAATAAATAAAAAATTGTCCAGTAGCACCTTAGAGACCAACTAACTTTGTTCTGGGTATAAACATTTGTGTGCATGCACACTTCTTCAGATACACTGAAACAAAAGTCACCAGACCCTTATATATACAGTGGCACCTCTGGATGCGAACGGGATCCGTTCCAGAGCCCCGTTCGCATCCTGAAGCAAATGCAACCCGCATCTGCGCGTGTTGCGATTTACCACTTCCGCTCATGACGTCATTTTGAGTGTCTGCACATGCGCGAGCGGCGAAACCCGGAAGTAACGCGCTCTGTTACTTCCAGGTCGCCGCGGAGCGCAACCCAAAAATGCTTAACCTAAAGCTACTTCAACCCGAGGTATGACTGTAGTGGGAGGGTTTATATACTGAAAACTATGGAAAGACCTGGTCTGAATATTGGATTCTTGTCTCATTACACATGCTAAAGCTGTTTCTGGTCATCTGCATACTACCCTTGCTTTTTCCTGTAGGACTAATTGCAGTCATTAACAGTCGTATAGTAAAACAGGTATAGTAAAACAGGTTTACTATACCCATTCGGTCAATCACCCATCTCCTACTACCCTCCTGAGAAAAACCCCACCCCACCCTACCACTATATATAAGGGTCTGGTGACTTCTGTTTCAGTGTATCTGAAGAAGTGTGCATGCACACGAAAGCTTATACCCAGAACAAACCTAGCTGGTCTCTAAGGTGCTACCCGACTATTATTATTTTTTATTTCGTCTGTGTCAGACCAACACGGCTACCTACCTGAAATTAAAATAACACTCAGCTCCGCAGAACCATAGAATCAGAAACATAGTTAAAAATATGGGTGTCTAGGAAGATCCCCTTGGTTCATCCAAGCATTCACATCAGCTGCTCACCTTTGAACTGGAAATAAATCTGAGACTTCCCAAATAACCCCTTCCTGGCCACCCACCCTATGCACCTTCTCTGCGAGCCTCTCATCTTCCTCCACAATTCCTTAAGCCATTCACTGACTGTGAGGTGGCAGCAGACGCATCAGAGGGGCTCTTCAGGAGAGGGAGACTTCCCCCCCTCCCCACCATCCCATCCTGTAACTATGTTGCAACTATATAGGGCCGTCTTAAGCATATCCGGGGCCGTGGTGCAAAGATCCCTCCGGCGCCCCCCCTCCCCCAGAGTTATTGACCTTTTGGGGGGGGGCGTGCTACTCGCACGGCTGGGCATCGGCTCCCGTGGTGGGATCATGGTGTGGGGCTGGGCAGCCGGGCACGATGGGGGCGGCACGGGAGGCAGGTGGGGGTCTCCTCCAGGCAGGGACAGGCAAAGCTAGCTGGGCCATCCGCGTCGCCGCAGCAGAGAAGCACACTCACTCAGCCGCAGTCTTGCCGTCCTTGCTTGGGGAGGAGAGAGCGTGGGAGGGGATGGAAAGGGGAAGGAAATGTGGTTCGTGTGAAGGAGAGCAGAGGTGGTGGGGGCAGCGGGAGGAGGCAGGCTCTGTGCATGGGGTGGAGAAGCCGGGGAAGGAGGGAGGGGCGCTGGGGGCAGCAGTTGCAGCGTGTAGCCTCGAGCGCGGGGATGTTTTGGAGTGGACAGGGAGGAGCGGTGATAGAGTCACGTTTATTATGCACAGAGCTTGGGATGCAACCGAGGAGGTGGTGTGTCGCAGAGCCAGCGGAGAGAGCTCCGGTGTGATGGTCTGGGATTCGGACTCAGAGGCTGAACCTGAGGAATCCCAGCCTGCACAGGAGTCCCCACCTCCAGAACCAGCTGAGCCGGGGCTGGGGCTTGAGCCTGAAGGGTCCTCACCTGTGCTGGATCCTCAGGTGCAGGCACCAACTGAGTCTGCTCTGGCTCCTGAGGTGATGGAGGACCCATTGCCTGCAGGTGCTCCACTCTCAGCCCCGTCAGGGGAAGGTGAGGTTGTCTCTGGGTCCGGTAACCCTCCAGCCTCTCCTGAGCTGCAGAGGCTCAGGGCAGAGAGGCGGGGGAACTAAGTTCCCGCAGGAGGAGTGCTCACCTCCAGGCCAGGAGAGGCGAGTCACCTGTGGACCGGGGCCGCCCTATGCCTCGGGGCAGATAAAAGCCAGCCAGCCCCAGTCCAAAGTTGTGGGAGCAACATTGTTGGTAGCCTGTTCCTGCCTGCACCCTGTCCTGCTTTTCTCCCGGAGCTCCTGACCTCACCCGATTCCCTGCCTTGGACCCGGCATCAGCTTTGACGGACTGCCTCCATACTGCACCCTCGACCTCGGACTGGACACGGACCTCTCCTCACGGTTAACCCTCGGGACCAGCACGTCTGGACTGCGGGAAAGCATCCAGAGCCTTCCCGCCTCAGACGGGTGCTGGAGGCATGAAGGCACCAAGCCCCGGCTCCGCCTCGCTTACCTCCCCACTCCCCAGACTCTCCGCCTGGTGCCCTCCACCGCTTGGCGCCCTGGCTCGCCGCGCCACTACGCCCAATGGTAAAGACGTCCCTGCAACTACATAAACTAGCAAGATTCCTGAATTGCAGAGGGTTCAACTTGGGATGCCTTCCAACTCTAAAGTTCTATGGTTCTGTGATAATACCAGTACTTACTGGAGTCCATTGCATGTTGAAAGCGCAGCTTTGGAGTTCTCGACACCTCGGATGTTCCCATGATAGTAACAGTGTTCTCCTCCCTGAGGAATAAAATGGACAGCTTCATTTAAGGTTTTTGCAATTTGTTTATAAAAGGGTTAGCGTTCACCTGGACTGTATAAGGTAAGTGATTGCTTGGGTGTATGCATAAAAGCTATTCAGGGCAAAAAGCAAGTCTCCTTGAATTCCAGCATTTTTTAAGGAAAGTACAAGAAGCATGTATTTCTCCTAAATAAAACAAACAAACAAAAAGCTACACTGAATTAAAGCTGCAGTTCTAAACAGATTCAGCTAAGATTCAGCTAAACTTTCCGCTCAGTGAGTAGGATTAGAATTTTTAAGAATTCAAACCTTTAACTAATGTTGCGAAGGAAAGTTCTTGAGGAATCATCAGTCCTATATTCTAATGAACTATAGACGTATCTGCTTCATTTATGATGTTTTAAGAGCCAAAATACCTACTAACATGTTTTTATTATAATAATTGATTGTTCTTTTAAAAGGAGAGCACAATATTTACAGAGGAGTTAAAAATACAGTCAATTGAATGATAATCTAGGAGTCTGTGGTTTAAGCAGTGCTCTTTTTCTGGGGGGACGCATACCCCTATACATTTTGTGAATCTTCGTAGTTTTGTCCATTTACTGTATTTATTTTTCCCGATTTTAACTATAAAATGGTGAATTTCTCAAGTCAAAATGAGAGTACCCCTAAACTTTGCTTTTTTAAGAAAAAAGCACTGGATTTAAGTAATATGACGTATAATCTGAATCTCTTATACAGTCGTACCTCGGGTTAAGTACTTAATTCATTCCGGAGGTCCGTTCTTAACCTGAAACTGTTCTTAACCTGAAGCACCACTTTAGCGAATGGGGCCTCCTGCTGCCGCCGGAGCACGATTTCTGTTCTCATCCTGGAGCAAGGTTCTTAACCTGAAGCACTATTTCTGGGTTAGCAGAGTCTGTAACCTGAAGCATATGTAACCTGAAGCATATGTAACCCGAGGTACCACTGTATTTCTATCTGAAACCAGAGTTGCTATCTTCACTTTGTTTTCTAAGATCAATGCATAAAATAAAGATCTCTGGAAAACACTGCCCTGTGAGAAGACGAACAAAATAATGATTACTAGCTGATCAAGAAAGTAAATGACAAAGCAAATTAGCCAGATATGCAATGATGTACTTATTCTCTCTGGTCACTAAGGAACACAGGAAGAGCATACTACTAACTCTACTCTGGCACAAAACTGTTAAGATAACAACAGAAGACCCAAATGCCTCTGCGGTCAGCCAGTGCTTTCAGTAAAATTGTATGCTATGGTTTGCGCATTCCAAAAGGCTTATTGCAAAGGTCACAAAGAAGCAATTATATGTTGGTCTTGCAGCAATTATTTCTAAATTATTTCATCTCAGTTTCAAGTCTCCACATATGGGCAATTTAAATTTAAATTAAAAAATTAATTAAAATCTATCCTTAAATTAAATATTAAAGGGCTATCTTTGACCTTCAGGGTAATAAATCAGTTCTGCATTTGGGGAATGTAATGATACCTGCTATGGAACACACGGTTTCAAGGTTCTTCTCAGTGTTTCCAAATCAACTGAGTCTGTAAATATCCTCAAGGAAATCTAGATCAAGTTACTGCAGCATGCAAAGATGGTGCAATTGCTGACTCAAAGGTTCTATGCAAGACTCATGACTCAGCAACTCCAGAGCTGCTGATAATGCAAATAGTCCCTTTAGCATTGAGTAAGGGCCAGGGAGATGGGTTTTTAACAAAAACAACACAATAACTGTATTTTGTAAATTCGTTTGAAGGCCAATGAAGTTGCTAGGTTCCCAATTTTTCAGTCTTATTGCAGCTGTGCATATGAGGTAGCAGTACATACACTAAGCCCTTCCACAGTGCAACAGAGAAACATGGAACTGAGGGCAGCACAACATCTACATGCAGAAAAATGTGGAATGGTCCCAGGATTACCAAAACTTCCTCACCACACATAAAAGTTAACATCCAACTGTGAGATCCAACAATTATTTCAACACTGATTCCCTTTTGAACATTAGAGGCATGCTCTTAAAAAAAAAACACCTAGGATTTCCAGGTTTGGACATAATCTATGCGTGCATGGTGACTGAAGCAAAGGGAGTAAGCACACAAGCCCAAAGTTTCCCTCTGATCTCACATATACAGAAGCAAGGGGAGAGATAACATCTAAACAGGCCCACAGTCTCAAGTCTCTCAAATCCTTATGGAAAGTTTTGAAGCACCATCACCTGCAAAGGATAATGGTAATGCCGATCTCTGTAAGTACAGTGGTGCCCCGCAAGACGAATGCCTCGCAAGACGGAAAACCCGCTAGACGAAAGGGTTTTCCGTTTTGGAGGTGCTTCGCAAAACAAATTTCCTATGGGCTTGCTTCACAAGACGACAATGTCTTGCGAGTTCCTGCTGGTTTTTTTTCCTCCCCCCCTTTTTCTAAGCCGCTAAGCCGCTTATCAGCTGATCCGATCAGCAGATAAGCCGCTAAAAGCCGCTAATAGCGCTAATCCGCTAATCCGTCAATGGGCTTGCTTCGCAAGACGAAAAAACCGCTAGACGAAGAGAATCACAGAACGGATTCTTTTCGTCTTGCGAGGCACCACTGTAAAGGCAGGATAATTATGACCTAAGGAGGCATGGTTCCATGCAAGCAGCCAGACTGAGAGCACTGCAATGAGGTAGGCAATGTAGTTTTACGTTCCACTAATCCTAACTGACATGCTATACTTTAAATATTTTTTTTCAAACTTAACAGTACAGAAATGGGTAAAGTTAGAATACCAACTTCTACACTTTTGCACAGAACTTGAACAGGTGAGAATTAGTAGAAATCTGCAAACATTTATGATACGTTTAAGATATGCCCTACTTAATGCTGTAAGTTCCATAAACCATAAAATGCATGATCTATGGTTTCAGCTATGAATATACATCATGTGGCTACAGTAATTTTGTTAACGCTTGGCATAGGAAGTTTCACTCAATACACATCTATCAATTTAATGGCAGACAGGGAAATATGATTAAATATAGCTCCTCTAAAACAAAAATAATTACGTTGGTTAAGTGGTTCCTAACTGCCAAGTGTATACAATCTGTAATTATTATATTATAGGCGGCAACCATTTTAGGAGTGTCAAATTGACGCAAGATCGCCAATGTGGAGCTCCTTTTCTAACGATTGCAATATGCTTCCAGACAATGCGGGGAACAGAAATGACCCTGTTACAGATGTCACTACAGGAAATGCACCTCAAAAACTGCCTAGAGTTTGAAATGTGCAAGGAAAAGGGGGGGGGGACATGTAGAGGATGTGCTGGTAAATGTTCACTCTTTGGCCAGGATAAAATATTTCTACATTACCTTTGAATATTGTGGTTTTCCTTCTTCATAATGAATCTCCACATAATCTGAGGATAATAAATCACTACACAGAAATGAGAGAAAATATATATAGTTCTTTAAACAATACTGCTAGAAAACCTGAATGTGCTCAGTATGGTTATCTATCCATTCAATATTTTAACATAATTCATCCTGCAAGTAATAAAGAATATTTGCCTTAATTATTGATTATCACAGTTAATCTACCATGTTCACTTGTACTTTTTTCTATGAAAATTAAGATTAGATGTATTCACTATGGTGTTATTTTAGCATTACTTACACCCAACTGAACAACTTTATCTTAAGAAACACATGCATGTAAACAAATATTATTATTAAAATTATATTATTATTATATATTTATTTATACCCCTGCTTTTTCCCTGACAGGACCCCTTGTTTTACAGATAAAACAAGAAACCCTAAAAACAAAGAAAAAACAATCATTTTAAAAAGTAAACATTAATAGAATTAAAACTTGTTTAAAACAAACAAATAATACAATACAAACAATAAAATAAGAACAAAGCGTTCACATGCTGCTTTTTATGTTTTTGAATGTTCAGGACAACATATCAAAAGCAACATTATAGTATAACAATGAAACCAATACACCAAATTAGGAAAGAGGAGAGTTAAAAAAGTTAAATGCATCAGCGAACCCTGGGAGGCAAAAGCCTGCTGGAAAGGAAATTATCAACTAAGAGGCAGAAGGCTACCAAGATGGGGACAGATATCAGCCCAGAAAATAAAAGAAATGGCAGAACTGTTAAAGAGGATGGTGGATACTACCAAGGCTGTAGGGAAACAAGCTAAAAAACGTATTGACTTGTGAAAACATTGTTTTATCAGTATCTCTAACAGAACATGAGGATCAGTCACTAGATCACAGGTTGGAAGAAAAAGGCTTGTACCCACACGCACAGAATACAGTGGTGCCCCGCCAAGATGAATGCCTCGCAAGACGGAAAACCCGCTAGACGGAAGGGTTTTCCGTTTTGGAGGTGCTTCGCAAAACAAATTTCCTATGGGCTTGCTTCGCAAGACAAAAATGTCTTGCGAGTTCCTGCGGTTTTTTCCCCCTTCCCCCCCCCCTTTTCCCAAGCCGCTAAGCCGCTTATCAGCTGATCCTAAGCTGCTAAGCCGCTTAACAGCTGATCCGCTAAGCCGCTTATCAGTTGATCCGCTAAGCCACTTAACAGCTGATCCGCTAAGCCGCTTATCAGCTGATCCGCTAAGCCGCTAAACCGCTTATCAGCTGATCCGCTAAGCCCGCTAAGCCGCTAATAGCGCTAAGCCGCTAATGGGCTTGCTTCGCAAGAAGAAAAAACCGCAAGACGAAGAGACTCGCGGACCGGATTCTTTTCGTCTTGCGAGGCACCACTGTACTAAGAGGGTCAACTCAGAGGTGGTGAAAAATCTTGGCTGTGAGTCCTGGAAGACCTGCTCCCTGCCTTGCAGGCCTTTTCCCAGCTAGCTTGAAGGGCAGGGACCTGACTGGCTCCAGCTACAAAAGTTGAGGCTGCTGAAGAGACCATCTTGGCCATGGGTAGGCAAACTAAGACCCGGGGGCTGGATCCAGCCCAATCACCTTCTAAATCCGACATCTTTGGGTTATTTGTGGGGCATAGGAATTTGTTCATTTCCCCAAAAAAACAATAGTCCACCCCCCCACAAGGTCTGAGGCACAGTGGACCGGCCCCCTGCTGAAAAAGTTTGCTGACCCCTGATCTTGGCTGTCTCTTGGGGCTTATCCACACTTAACTTTTGCCCTGTGCTTTCCAGGCACAGGTCTGCGCTTTAAAGCTCTGTGTCCAAGTGTTCTTTTCCGCCTCAGACCTTACCCTGCGATAATCCGCTCTTTAAAGCTGAAGTACAACAAACAGCAAGTTGAGTTTTCTGCGGATTGCCGTTTGTTCCAATTCGGCTTTAAAGAGCAGGTTTACGCAGGGAAAGCTCTGGGGCGAAAAAAAGGTGCTCACAGAGCTTTAAAGCACATACCTTGCCAAAAAAGCATGGAGGAAAGCTAAGTGTGGATAAGCCCTTAGTACAGACCCAGGTCATTGAGCCTGAGCTTCCACAGCCACCACTCACCATAAACCACCAATGGCAGGATTGACAGCAACAGCAGCATATATGTTCTATGCTTGTGATGTTTTATTTTATTCTCTTGCTAACTACGCTGCTTTAAATGTACATTTTATATTTGACTTCCTTTAGTAATGTTTTCATTTGCAATGTTTAAGAATTTTTTTGTTAATTTCGCTGCGTTGAATGTGCATTCTACCTCCTTTGTCATGTTTTATTTTAAAATCATTAAGGTAATATATCAGCTTCGGGTCAATTATGTTGCTTGAAATGCATACTTTATATGCGACTTTCTTCAGGGCCTTGCAAGCTGCTCTGAGAACCTTTTCTCAATAGGATAAAATTGCTTCAAATAAATAACAAACATTTTTCACAGCACTGCAGCTAAAGGACACTGTTGCAAAGCTTTCCTACCCTTGAAAAAACTGATAAGAATCCTTAAAGGAAGAGGGGACAATTCACCTGTGCAAAGAAACACTGCAAATGAACACTGAGTGTTCCCTGCAGTATAAATAGTGTCTCTCCAACTACCCTCAACAGGTCATAACACCATTCTGCTAGTGTGATAGATTATTGCCCTATCTAATTTTTGAAAATAAATACTGTACAATGACCTGTAACAATTTAAAAAGTGTGCATTTGTGCATTAAATTTCCTCCACAATTTCCTTTAAAAGAACCTTAAAAAGCCCTTCTTACCTCTGATTTCTTCCTATCAGGCTTATTTGCTGACTTTTCCCATCTCTAAAGTAAAGCAATTCTTATCCAGCAAAACTCCTGTTTTTTGCCTGCTTTGCACCTTTCTAATGCACACATTTTTTATGGTGACAGTAGATAACGCTAAGCATGACTCTGAATGTCATTTCATTGACCATGATGGAACAGAGAAGTTAGGTGTTAGAACCTAAATAACTTCTAGTTCATCTAAAATGCAATTCCTGAGACAAATTTATCAGTATGTGAAAGATGTGCTGATATGCGAGTCCACATTTTAAAATAATTTAACTGGTTGCAAATCCAGTAAGTTTCATAAACATTATTTTCTCGCTCCAAAAGCAGTCACGCTACTAACAAAATAATCAAAAACAGATCTTAACTGAACTTCAGTAAGAGAATGGTGCTTCTGTACAGCTGACAAATATTTGTGCTGATGCATTCTCGCTTAAAATGGCTGAAATAGTCAAGCAAGGACCATAGAAGCTGACCATGCTTTTTGGGGGGCCACACTCTGCACTTAAATTATTTAATTTCCTTTTACTTTTTCTCCAGTTTTATTTATTTTCATAAATCGCCTTTAATCCTGTCCATCATGACTAATAAAACCTAGCAGGAAGGGATTTACTGGATGGAGCAGTTAATGGCTCACTATGGGAGGGAGTTATACCCACGGCCTTGAAAGAGGAGGTCCTCCTGCCATGATCCAGCAATTTAAGAAAACTACTGTTCAGTCTCTAATATTCTCTTAATGGCCGAGGTGATCGAAAGAGTGTCAGTCAACCAGCTGCAGATATGCTTCGAATAAGCAGATTATCTAGACCCACTTCATTCTGCTTTCAGACCCAGTTTTGAATCAATACTGAGGAGGAGTGATGGGCAAGAGGTAAGTGAAGCATGAGATAGTTCAAGGGCAGAAAAAGGGCAGGAGTGTGGAGGGATAGAAGCCTTCCCACTTCTAAACCGACTCATAACATTTCACAGATCTGGTCCACAGATATCCACAGATATGGTCACTACCAAAAGTTACAATCATCTGAAGTTCAGAATGCTATGGCCAAGCTTGGGTCTGGGTTTGCAGATACAACCCATAGTTACATCCCATTTGGATTACTATAGCACACTCTACATGGAACTGCTCAGAAACTTCAACTCTCTGAAAGGGCTGCAGCCAAATTGTTGACCAGGGATGGTTATAGGAAGCATATGACTCCCTTGTTATAACAGCTTCACTGGCTATCAGTCTGTTTCCGAGCACAATTCCAAGGGCCGGTTATGACCTATAATGCCCTACACAGCTTGGGTCCAACCAAGTGAAAGACCATATTCCCTCATATGGGTTCTGAGATCTTTGGAGGCCCTTCTCTCAGTCCCACCACCCTCGCAGGGACACTTGGTAGGGATACAGAAGAAGGCCTCCTGGGTGGCTGCTCCCCAACTTTGGAACTCCCTCCCCTTAGACTGGCTCCCCACTTCTTGTCCTCCTGCCTTGTTCCAACAGGCTTTGGGGAACTGACTGCTTTTAACAAGGGGGCTGGTGGCATGCTGTTTTTGTTGTGATTGTCTACATCGTTTTAATTCTTTTAATGTTTAATTGTTTCTTAATGATTTGTATTAGTTCTTTTCTATGTTTTTTGCTGTTCTTATTTTATCTGTAAGCCGCCTTGAGTCCTTGTCAGGGAAAAATAAATATATAATAATGACAACAAGACATGTACTTCTTTGCAGCCTAGCACAGGTAAGCATAAGAACCTAAGAAGAACCTTCTGGATCAGGCCAATGGCCCATCTAGTCCATCATTCTACTTTCAACAGTGGCTAAGGAGATGCCTGTGGGATGGATTATATGGAATTGGCGGAAATGACTGGCAGAATCCGGGACCAGGGAGAAGAGTCGGTGGAAGAAGATTGGAAGAAATTTAAAGACTATTTACAGAAATATTGTAAAATTAATGAATGTTAGAATGATGTTGGATTGAAGTTAAGGGGTTTCTAGCTGTAATGGTATAAAAGAATATGAAAAAAATGGATTCTTAACAGGTAAATTTAGGTTACAATATATTAAGATTAAAGATCAGGATAAGATAAGGAGGGAAAGGAATTGCTGAACTAATAAATTGAACTGGAATACAAAAAGGGGAGGTATGAGGAGGTCCGGGAAACAAGTACAGTGGTGCCTCGCAAGACAAAAAGAATCCGTTCTGTGATTCTCTTCGTCTAGCAGTTTTTTCGTCTTGCGAAGCAAGCCCATTGACGGATTAGCGGATTAGCGCTATTAGCGGCTTATCGGCTGATCGGATCAGCTGATAAGCGGTTTAGCGGCTTAGAAAAAGGGGGGGAGGGGGGAAAACCCGCAGGAACTCGCAAGACATTTTCGTCTTGCGAAGCAAGCCCATAGGAGATTCACCTCCAAAACGGAAAACCCTTTCGTCTAGCGAGTTTTCCGTCTTGCGAGGCATTCGTCTTGTGGGGCACCACTGTAAATGAAGATAAGTGATGAAAAGATTGAATTGTTTTTAACTATTTTTATTTTGTATTTTTTCTTTTCTCTTTTTCATTTTGTAACATTGTAAAAACCTTAATAAATATTTATTTTAAAAAAAGGAGATGCCTGTGGGAAACTCACAAGGAGGACCCAAACACAGCTAGAGCTGATCCATCATGGTTAGTAGCCTTCGACAGACATATCCTCCACAGATTTTGCCTCTTTTAAAGGGTTTCAATGATCAAACAGTATTTCAGGAAATGACTGCAGAGCCTCCTCATTTCATAAAACTAAAACAGCTCAAGGCTAATAATACAAAAGGTAGGGAAAAAATGGCCACAAACATGCACTTACTTATTCAGGGAGAGGTCAAGAATAAATTCAGATCCAAAGGCTTCAATCTGGAAACTTGCCTGAGCCAGATGCACAGCCTGAAGTCAAGGAGGGAAGTGGGAGAAGGCGAGAAGCACACAAAAGTTATTCTGTTAGTTTGCCAAATTATTCATAGCTCACCAGCTCATGCACAAACTGTGGAATCCTAACCATGGACACTTTGCACTATATTCTTCCTCTGTTTGATGTGTTTTGGTATGAAAATTGTAAACTTCTGGCGTGTGTAACATGCATTAAATATTTTGACATTTTTTTAAAAAAAATAAATATTGTGAACCGCCCTGAGATTGTTGTGTATAGGATGGTGTATAAATTTAATAAATAAAATAAAATAAAATAAAATAAAATGTATACTCAGAAATATGCACAACTTGTTTCAATGAGATAGGATTGTAGCCTAACGGCAGGATTAGATTAGGCTGGGTCCTCTGAGTTCAATGCCGGGAATCCCCTTAAAGGGCCCTCTGAGCTGGTACCTGAGGAGGAACCCCTGAAATAAGGCATCCAACAGAAGTCCCCAAACACATACCACTAGAACCACTGTAAAATGGTGCCTCAAAGTCCCATGCTAGGCAAGTGATCCATGAGGATGCCATCGTTGATAATATCAAAAACCGCTGAGATGTCCAGCTGAACTAACAGTTCTATATTTCCTGGTTCCCAGCATAGATCACTCACCAGAGCATCCAAACCTGCCTCCATCCCATAAGTGGGTCTGAAGTCAAATTCAAATGGCTGAAAACTCAATATAACATCAAAATGAAATACAAACGGAGCTGGCTGCCATCTACATAGCCTCCTCCTTGAAATAGTTGACAAGTATAACTATTAATGTGGATGGCAATCAATGAGAAGTTGGGGGTGTTGTCAGAGGAAGAAGACAAGCCTGGCATGAAAGTCTGAAACAAGGATTAAGGGGGAGCCAAGGTTAGAACCAGGACTTTTCAGATGCAGTGTCCTTCAGCAAACTGAAGTTCTTTGAAGGAGCTAGATCCAGTCCCTAGTCCATCCTGTGTCAGTCCAAGGACACTGGAGCCCACCTCCTCTCCCCAAACCCTGGAGAGATACCCCTGCTGCCAGACTCTCATGGCTGGTCCACAAACACCTTGGGGAATCAACAGAACTCTGAGGAGCGTTCCTCACAGCTAGAACGCCAATTAATCTGAAGGAACCAACAGTGGCTGAAGAAAATACCAGCTTTTTAACTAGCCAAGAAGCAGTACCCAAGGTCAGGCCCCCAGGCAATATCTACCCAGCCCTGTTATAAAACTTAGCTAGTTGCTCCAGGACCTTGCAGAGACAACTTGGATGACTGGCTTCAAAGGTAGGAACATTACCTGTGGTCCTGAATCCATACCTTGATCTCTTCCAGGTGCTTTCCCCATCCCCACGAAAATAAAGCTTGAAAGAAGCATTCTGTTGTAGCCAAAAGAGCAAGTTGTGGGGATGGGGTACCTGCCACAGTTTGTCTGGTGAGCAATTGTGCCCACAGACCCCACAATGTTGGGGACCCCTGCCTTACTAGCTAAACAGTAGCATATAAACCTTGTAGTAAGTATGTAAATAAATAAACAAAGGTACCTAAAAAATACAGCTCTAGAAGTTTCATGGTGACAAAATGATTTCAAATACTCTGGCTGTGTAACTAACATGAACCCCCAAGAAATTACATGCCACTACGTCCTCTTCCTATGAAATACACAGTTATACACCACCCTACCATTAAGAATTTTTTATGGTTCATCCTTCCCACATGATGAATTTGACAGCATTTTTGGAAAGGTAACTATGTAGTTAATGTGGCAAAGCCTTATTTTAGCCCTTAATTGTTTGAGAATCCCTTTTTAAATAATTCATTATTCTACAGTAGTTTGCTGCTTATGTTGAGCCGGCAATCCTATTAAAACAATCAACAGAGTTTGTAAGCAAAGCAGGATAACCTCTTTGTTTATCTGAGGTTGTGGCATACCCAATGAAGACTATTAGCCTTCTTAACATTCAGGGCGCTTAATACTCTCACTACAGGCATTCCAGCTGCTATAGCCAAAAATAATCATCACTGACTGTAATCCAACTATGTATTTACACAGCAGCTGGAACTGCACATGCAAAGCCCTTTTGAAAGGTCTAGCCTGCTCCCATCTCCAATCACACATGCAGACAGGCCCAACAGTTGGATCTAAGAGAGGACTGGAACTACATGTAAAGCACTGGTTTGAATACACAGTTTGCCATCTAGCTAGGGACTCTGCTTCCATGTGCATATATAACCCCTAGCCAGAGCACAGCTAACATGAGTTTGACCAAACTGCTTGAGACAGCAGAAGACAGGAGTGCCTGGCGAGCTCTGGTCCATGGGGTCACAAAGAGTCAGACACGACTAAACGATTAAACAACAACAATATATTAATGTGAATATAATGGCTTTATTTTCCTTAAAATTGCTTCAAAGAATACACTATGTCAATTCTGAAAAGACTAACAATGCTACCTTAAGTAATAGCTTATTAACTATATAACTCATTTTCTCCTGTCCCCCCACCTTTACAATGTTGGAATTCCTTTATTTTCCTTTCATCTTTCTTGAGGCAAAGATATAATGCACAATGGGAACCAACCGCAACTAACAGTACTGTGAAGAATGTTCTGATTATAATTAATAAATAAAAATGACGTGAAATGATATGTAGCTGTTTTAGCCTGGCTTCCTGATATTTTCTCAAGCTATCTTTGAAGCAAACTTACCTGTGTAAACAAGATGCAATGCAATCTTGCTACCCCTTGGTCCCTTTGGCATGGTGCAATTTAGAAGATTACTAGCCACATTCTTATTATCTGAGACCGCTGGGAAAAGTCACCCAGAGATTTGGTCTGAGGTGTCATCAGTTTACTGATGATACTCAGCTCAGTCTCTCATTTTCATCACCCAGTCCTGGGGAGGCAGTGAAGTTGTAAATTATATTGGCTGGGAGTACTGAAATTGGTGGGTGAACAAATGGAGATTTAATCCAGACAAGATGGAAGTACTACTAATTGATGGTACTGATTATACTGAAAGTGGTGCTTAGCCTGTTCCAGATAGTGTTGCACAGCCCCTGAAGCAACAGGTCTGTTTCAGCGTATGCATTTCTAAACGTATTTTATCCTAAAATACATATTTTAGAACTTATTTTGAATTATTTTTGAGCTAAAAACTGTATCGCTAAAATTCAGAGAAGTGTAAAATGCAAAGAATAGCATAATTACATTATGATCCACACTTTCATTCAGGAGGAGCAAATCAGATGATTTCATATTGGAATTCACAGAAATGAAATTCCTCAAGCATTCCTACTCCTGCATCCAATGCTCTACCCTGTTCCTGAGGATTGAAAATCCTTAAGAGGAAGAGACTTCTGGTTTGAGCCTAACACTCGTCCACCTCTCGGTTTACTCCATCTGGTGCATGACCCGCAAAAACAAGCAAGCACTAGGGAGTGTTAAGTCCAGGGCAAAGAGGTGGCTGATCTATCAGCAGAACCTGGCAAAAGAAGCATTGCCTGTGGGGGGTCTCAGTTCAAGGGTAGTCCTGGCCAACTTGCTCCAGTTCAGGCTTGTTGTTGAGATTTCATTATAGCACCTCTGCAGTCCTTCTAATCTGGCTGGCTCTTCCCCCCACCCCCTGAGTCAGAGACTATGCTGTTGCTCATGGTTGGTGTCATGACACATGCATAGATACAGTCAAGCAGAGGTAAGCAGCCTGCAAGACTATGTGCATGATTCATAAGGACTGGAGAGTTTATTGAAGTGTTGACACCCACAGAAGAAGGGACTGAGGGGTACAAAGTATGGTGACATTCTCAATTAGTTGAGATGTAAAGATAAGGTTCCAAATCACCCATATCTATATCTTGGCCACTGCCAAAGCGTGTGTGTTTTAGGAGTCTCTATATATGTACCACCCCCTAGGAGGAATAAAGCATGTTTCACAATGAACCAGCTGACAAGAGGCCTATGTCAAACAAGATTTGCACACACGGTTCTGTGTAACTATTGCATTAACTGAAGTCTTTCATCTCAGAATCACAGATATTTAGATCTATTTTTCTCTTTTCTCTGTCAGCTCCTTTTGCTGAATCACTCACTCGGCTCCAGATTGCTGTGGCCTTTATCTTTCAGATATGCCAACCTTGGTGTATAATTAATTCAGCAAAGCCACATTAATCCTGCTCCACATATAGATATTCACGTATTCATCAGTCTTGAAATCTGCCCTCCCTGAAGCTCAAGATTACATACATGGACTTTTCATTTTCTCCCAACCACCCTACAGACTAGATCAGACCATTAACTAACCTAAAGCTGTCCAGAGACCCTCATGCAAGGTGGACTTTGAACCTGACAAATGGAAACTCCAACAAAATGATGCAGTATAGAGAGCTCTTGTTTTGGATCCCAGCCATGCCCTTTTTCTAGCATATTCCATTCTGTTCTCTCTTACCCCTCCCATTTTGTTCCCTGCACTCTAACAGCCGGCCAGCACCCTGTGCCCACTGAGCACGATCAGCCCTCAATATGCTTTTTTGGAGTCCCCACAACCCTTAAGAGTGTCTTTTAAATATTTTGGTACTTCTCTAAACCATGGAGTTCTCCCAAGCCTTCTACTACTTTTCACCTGCGCACAGATAGTGCTGCTTTGGCTGCCAAAGGATCCACACTCAAATCATGAGTTTGCCACTGGTATATATTGTGCGGGATTCACGTAACAAGCCCCAGTGGAAGCCCTGAGCACCCAAATAGGCTTGGGAGAGGTCAGCAGAATGCCCAGAACAGTGCAAAGAGGACAGCGGGGGACCGTTCCGTCTGGCAGGCTGGAACACTTGTGCAGATGGAACAACAAGTATGGCTGAGAACATTATCTTTTTTCCGGGGGAAACTAGTAAGGAAACTAGCCATTTAATTGACTGCCTCTAGAACATCCAAGGGAGTGTTTTGTGCACAAGCCCAGGCCCTTCTGAATCTCAGTCATGTATTGCCACAACTGATTATTTTTAATATTTACCATAATCCAGTATTTCCCATTATTTTGGAAGCGATTATAGTTAGATTTTAGGAGTTAATGCTATAGAAGCGGCCTTAATTTAAAAATCAAAGGTCTAAGTTTGAAGTGGATGTCAAAGATCTCCTAAGTTTCAGAAGTGATCTGACACGTGATACAAAGGGTTGTACCCAGTGCTTGTCCAACTCAGAGAAGACCCAATGAGGTTAATTAATGGGCATGAATAACTTAGGTTCATTAATTTGACTAGGTCTTCTCTGAGTAGGATTAACATTGGCTATAGCCCAAAGACTTCAGGCTTACCATGCAACCCTTTGGTTCCAGTAACACAAAACTACTAATAGTGAGAGGAAGCGCTACTCTTTAACTTGAAATAATGCTATTAATAAATACAGTGGTAAAGGTAAAGGTAAAAGTACCCCTGCCCGCACGGGCCAGTCTTGCCAGACTCTAGGGTTGTGCGCCCATCTCACTCAAGAGGCCGTGGGCCAGCGCTGTCCGAAGACACTTCCGGGTCACGTGGCCAGCGTGACATCGCTGCTCTGGCGAGCCAGAGCCACACACGGAAACGCCGTTTACCTTCCCGCTGGTAAGCGGTCCCTATTTATCTACTTGCACCCGGAGGTGCTTTCGAACTGCTAGGTTGGCAGGCGCTGGGACCGAACGACGGGAGCGCACCCCGCCGCAGGGATTCGAACCGCCGACCTTTCGATCGGCAAGCCCTAGGCGCTGAGGCTTTTACCCACAGCGCCACCTGCATGCAACCCAAATACAGTGGTACCTCGGGTTAAGTACTTAATTTGTTCCGGAGGTCCATTCTTAACCTGAAACTGTTCTTAACCTGAAGCACCACTTTAGCTAATGGGGCCTCCTGCTGCCGCCACGCCGCCAGAGCACAATTTCTGTTCTCATCCTGAAGCAAAGTTCTTAACCTGAAGCACTATTTCTGGGTTAGCGGAGTCTGTAACTTGAAGCGTATGTAACCTGAAGCGTATGTAACCTGAGGTACCACTGTACCCAAGAAGCATCCTATATTAGAATGCAGGTAATTGGCTCTCCCCTGTCCCTCAGAGAAAAAGATTGAATGATGTCAATCTTATAGCACACCTGCAATTAGAAAGCACAAAACAGGTGTCTATTGGCAAGGTGGCAAATATACTTATGCGAAGCATGCCCCTGAAACAGGTTGCAGTGTGGAATGCTCCTGTTAAGGTTTCCAGCCACTGCCTTCCACTTCCCCTTGGCCAGTCACCATCCTGCACTGAGTATGCTCAGTCCTCATTGGGGTGTTTTGGGGTTCACTGGGCTGTTTCCATCTTGTGCTTTGCTCCACCATTTTGTGATTCTTAGCAGGTTGCCCAGTATCAAGTACATTGGAATCTTCAATTTCTTCACTCATGCCTATGGACAGATCTGTCTTCTGTGGTGACATTTTAAATCAATGTGTGAACCAGGAAATGGCCTATGAGATGACTGATTCCATTCTTGTCTCTTCCCTTTCAAGTTGCTGGATTCCATGCAGTTGACAGCTTTTTCCCAGTTAAGTCTTTCAACACTCCATGACATTTAATTCTTATGAGACTATTTTGGTTTCTTCCCTCCCAAGTTAGGGTTCTTCTTCAAAAGTTCCTTTGTAATG